>NW_011494793.1:1954807-1960945 GCF_000754665.1 Bison bison bison | reverse complement strand
CTGTGGCTGTTCATGACTATGTGGGTGCTGGCGTTGGGCTTGCTGCCGGCCGCCTGGGGCCTGGCATGGCTCAGCAACCGGGCTCCCGCGCTGACCTGCAGGGCACAGGGAACATGGTCATGTCAGGGTCTGGCCAACTGACCAGATGGCTAGGGACCCCCACCCCAGAACATCCTGAGGCTGGAGAGGCCATGAACCCATTGCAGCTGACATGTGGACTGACCGACCACCCCAGAAACCAAGCCAACCTATGGCCCTCCTCGGCTCATAACCTCCACACGGACTTCCCTAGGGTCTAGTGGTTAAGAATCCACCTCCCAATGCAGGGGATGTGGGTTCAATCCCTGGTCGGGGAAACAAAGATCCCATACGCTGCAGGGCAACTAAGCCTGCTCGCTGAGACTACAGAGTCTACGCACTCTGGAGCCCACATGTCACAACTAGAAAGAAGTCTGCAGCCCACAACGAAGAGCCCACATGCTGCAACCAAGACCCAATGCAGCTAAAAATAAGTAAACAAATATAAAACAAAAACAAACCTCCCCGTGGCTCTCCAGCGCTATTGCATAAAAACTCCTCCCTGTGGCCAGGAGGCCTCTATCCCATCTTATCCTTCTCCCTTTCCCAGAGTCACCCCCTTTCAGCCACACTGACCTCCCCATCACCAGGTTCCAACAAGCTTGGTCCTGCTTCAGGGCCCTTGCACACTCTGAGGCACCTGCTGCACCTCTGCCTGGAACACCCTCCTACCAGGCCTTTGCCCATTGACTTTTCTGTGTTTCCAAGTACCTAAAGCATGGACACTAAAAGCAATAAACACAGGTGACACTCAGGAAACACCTCTCAAAGCCTCAAGATGGAATTCTGCTGGCTGGTTCGCCTGGGAGGATTAGAGGCCACCTAAATGAGCCATCTGGAACTACCTTAAGGTCATCTTACGGTAAGACCACTTTACCTTAGCTTACCTGTCTCCTGAGAAACCTGTATGCAGGTCAAGAAGCGACAGTTAGAACCGGAGGACTGGTTCAAAACTGGGAGAGAATCGTCAAGGCTGTATATTGTCACTGGGCTTATTTAACTTCTATGCAGAGTACATGAGAAATGTTGGACTGGATGACTCCTGAGCTGGAATCAAGATTGCCAGGAGAAATATTGACAACCTCAGATATGCAGATGATACCGCTCTAATGGCAGAGAGTGAAGAAGAACTAAAGAGCCTCTTGATGAAAGTGAAAGAGGAGAGTGAAAAAGCTGACTTGAAACTCAACATTCAAAAAACTAAGATCATGGCATCTGGTCCCATCACTTCAAGGCAAATAGAAGGGGAAAATGTGTAAACAGTGACAGATATTATTAATACTTTCTTGGGCTCCAAAAGCACTGTGAATGGTGACTGAAGCCACAAAATTGACACTTATCCTTGGAAGGAAAGCTATGACAAACCAAGACACTGTATTAAAAAGCAGAGACATTACTTTGCTGACAAAGTTCATATAGTCAAAGCTATGGTTTTTCCAGTAGTCATGTAGGGATATGAGAGTTGGACCATAAAGAAGGCTGAGCATTGAAGAACTGATGCTTTTGAGTTGTGGGGCTGGAGAAGATTCTTGAGAGTCCCTTTGACAGCAAGGAGATCAAACCAGTCAATCGTAAAGGAAATCAGTCCCGAATATTCATTGGAAGGACTGATGCTGAAGCTGAAGGTCCAATACCTTGGCCACCTGATGAGAAGAGCCAACTCATTGGAAAAGACCCTGATGCTAGGAAAGATTGAAGGCAGGAGGAGACGCAGGGGCAACAGAGGATGAAATGGTTGGATGGCATCACTGACCCAATGGACATGAGTTTAGAAAAACTCCAGGGGATAGTGGAGGACAGGGAAGCCTGGCGTGCTGCAGTTCATGCAGTTGCAGAGAGTTGGATACGACTCAGCAACTGAATAACCAGCAGTGAGCCGTCAGGAGACGGTTCCAACCCAGACTTGACTCCTGACTTCTGGAATCTTGGACAAATTAATCTCACTCTGCTGAGCCTCCAATTCCCCACCACACCACGTAGGGTTGTCCAAAGGCCTGAACATACTTACACAGTCAAAGGGTATGGCCAGGGAGATATTAGGGACCACAACTATGGCTATGAGACCCTCAGCTCCCTCCTGCCTGGATTCCAGGACCCAAGGAACAATCCAGGGTTTAATTCTAAGATCCCAGAATTGAGGAATGCTCTGGCAGTCCAGTGGTTAGGACTTTCACAGCTGAGGGCCTGAGTTCAATCCCTGGTCAGGGAACTAAGACCCCACAAGCCAAGGTGTGGCTAAAAAAAAAGACATAAAATTTAAACAGAAAAAGATCCCAGGGAACCCCCTGGGGGTCCGGGAGTTAGGGCTCTGTGGTCTCACTGCTGAGGAATGGGTTCAATCCCTGGCTGGGGAACTAAAAACCCCGTAAGCCATGTGATACAGCCAAAAGACAAAAAGACCCCAGAACTGATTCTACAGCACCTTGGTCTAGTCCTGCGACCTTGGGCCAGGCTCAGTTTCCCCACAAAGGAAACTGGCTACCGAGAAGCAGACAGGCTGATATACTCTGATATCCTCAGATTCTGCGCCTGCCTGGGGCCAGGTCCCGCGTGTCACATGCGGGAGCAAGGACCTTGAAGACGGTGACATGCACAGGATGAGCCTGCCTGGAGTCCAGTCTTGCAAGACCCTGCACTGCTCCACCCACTCCAGCCCATTCTCTCACTCCTCACCCCCACAGGCACCCCCAGCTGCCACCACAGCCTGTGTTTACTGAACACCCACTACATGCCAGGCTCTGTCCTTCACGCAGAGTTTTTTCCTTAATTCTCACAACATCCCCAAAAAGGGGTCCTAGGATTTGGCCTGTTGTACAAATGGGGAAACTGAGGCACCAGTTTCCCTTCACTGTGCAGTGAAGGATCCGTCTCCTTACAAGGCAGATTCTGCATCAGGCTGCTTTGTGGGATTCTCCCAAGAAGCCAGGCAGCAGTGGGCTGTGGGTCCAGCGTTGTCCTCTTGGAAAAGGCTAAGCTGGCATGTGCTGGGGCTCAGGAGAGGGGGCTGCGTGCAGAGACAAGACACCTCCGTGGCCCTGAAACCACGTTCCTGGGGGTGAGAGACTCAGACAGTGTCACACCAAGACACACCACGATGAGCAAGGTTGCCAGGCGAGACACGGGTGACCTTGGCCAGGGCACCAACCGCCGCATGCACTGCAGGACCACCTGTGTCCATGTCCACCCCGCCCCCAGACAGCGTCTGTCCCACTCACTACACGTCCCCAGACGAGGGTGTCAGCACACAGGAAGAACACAAGAAACATGAGTCTTAGGACACGTCCCACTTCCATCCATCCTACCAACCAGGCTGTGGCCACCTGTGGCCTGACGCTTCACAGTTTATAAGAGCTGGTCCCCCGTGGGCCCAGGACATTACAGTTTGTATGGGCTGATCGCCTGCAGGCCCACCACTTCACAGTTTATAAGGCTGATCTTGGCCCTGATCTCTCTCTTTGTCTTCACAAGCAGTCAGGCGCCACTTTCTTCTGGGGCTACGGTCCCTTCTGGCCACCTGAAGGGCCATGAGCTGCTAGGTGGGACTAAGAGCCTGCCCCCGGGACACACACTGCAGCCCCAGCCCTGCTCTGTCCCAAGAGACAAGGAAACCCAGTCAGTCCTCCCAGATTCCCTCCTGAAGGTACAAAAGGGTCCCTGCCCAGGGCCTGGGGACAGCAGGCAGGAGAGGTGATGGCCTGGCAGACGGGACCGGGAGGGGGTGGGGGCGCTGCAAACGACCTTCTGAAACGCACCGATGAAGATGCAATTTGGGGATGTGACTCAGCCACCTAACACACAGGCCAAATTCAGCCACGCGGCGGCCATGCTCCTCCTTGCCTGGCAGCCGCGTCCTGACATGCCCTGGGCAGAGAGGGAGTGGGGTGGGGTATGCGGATAGGCAGCAGGTGACTTCCAGGAGGGCGGAGGCCTGGGGGTCCTTCCTAGGGCCCATCACATTAATGTGGTTATTTGTTATTTAGTTGCTCAATCGTGTCTCTTTTGCGACCCCATGGACTGTAGCCCACCAGGCTCTGTACATGGGATTTTCCAGGCGGACCAAGACCTTGGTCAGAATTACTGTATTTAATCCCTATGGCTACTCAGCGAGGCAGGTGGCATTCTTACTCACATTTTACAGATGGGACACGAGACTCAGAGAGGTTCAGCACGTTGCCTGAGGTCACACAGCCAGGAAGGGCTAAGTTATTGCAGTCTGGGGGTGGCAGGATCTGCCTGGATCCCTCTTGACCAGCGACTATTTGGAAAAGGAGTCAGTCTGGCACAACTCTTGAGGGACCACAGAACTCAGGGCACAGGAGTGGTGGCTGTCTGACACCTCCCACGACCTCATAGGAAGCGGAAGGACAGAGAGGCCTGCCTGAGATCTCACGGAAGAAGGGGCCAGCCCATAATCTAAAGACTGGGTGGTACCAGAGGGCCTTGGGTACAAGAGACCCCACTCATCCCCAGGTTCACCTTCCCCTTCCTCATTGCAACCTGGCCCTAAAGGTGGGGTCTCTGGGATCCTCAGAGTTTCCCCAAAGAACCAGAAACTCCTATAAAACCCCAGCCAAGGTTTCGATGTCCACGAAAGGGTGTGTTTTTCTGGGTGAAGGCCCCAAGTTCTTCAAGGACTTCTAAAAAGGGAGAAACACCCTGTGCTGTATTTGGTTTTGAAGGTTCTTGGAATTGCTAAAATTGTCTCATATGTCTGGGGCACAAGACCTCTGTTCCCTGAATGCTGGGGTAAGGAGATGAGCAGACCCTGCCTTCTGTACCATTTCAAGAGATAGTGTGGGAAACCTGTTGGCCAAGTGGGGCAGGGGGAGCCAGGAAGGCTCCTGAAGCAGGGAAGAAAGTGTGCAGGCAGCAGGGACCAAGGAGGCCAGCTCCTCTGAACTTTCCCACCCAACAGGAAGAGAAAGAAAATGACCAGAGAGCAAAGGCCCTCAAGTGAGCTCTTTTACAAATGATGGGTTGATTACGGAGGGACCTTTGGGTGTTCAGCCAGGACGAGGTCACTGCCACTTCCTCAGCTACTTCTTTAGTAACGGGGCATCTTAGTGCCAACCCAGCAGGGTCAGTGACCAGAAAGAAATGAGATCTCACGTGGAAAATGCCTAGCACACAGTCATGGGTACGCTGTGGTGCCACTGCCCAACACTGCAATCTGTCCTTCAGAGCTGGACCAGGAGAAAGTACCCCCCTGCCCATTACGCTCAAAGGCAGAGCCTCCCTGGGGCAAAACGCCCACCTCACTGCTCCCAGGAACTGTGGATAGAGTGGCACATGGCAGAATCTTGTAGGTTTTGTGGGCAAGTTGTGGGCTGTGTGTCCCTGTGGAGGGTAGGGAAGGACCCCAAGATGCTCCTCCACCATCACTCTTCAGGCCCTAGCTCTGCTGGGCGGACAGGATCCATTTGTCCTCCCACCCTCTGGGCTGTTGGAGAGTGGGTGCAGCAAGTCGTTGGCTGACTGCCCCATCCCTTAGGCATTCCGCCCTTCACCACCCATCAGGGTGCAGTTATCCTGCCCTAGCTTGCTCTCCCCAGTGCCCTCCACTCTGATGCGTCTCCATCAGCATCTCTGGCGCACCCCCAGTCTCCAGCACTCACATCTGAGGCCCCACCCTCCAGGACAGCCAGAACAGTGCACTGTGCTGGGTACCCGACCTCTGTCCTGGAGAGCTAGGGGACCAGTTTTACGAACCCTGCTATGCTGCCCCTAACGGCTGGACACAAGGGCCAGTGGTGAGGGTCTCGTTCCTCCCATCCCCAAGTCAGTCCTGGGTCACTGCCTCCACCCCGAGAGCTCCCCCACCGTATCTATGGAGTTTGGACACTCACTGCTCTGCCCCCGCCAAAGTGAACCCAGTACCCTCCCCCTCCAGGATGGGGATCCGTGAATCGACTCACTCGGGCGGTGCACATACACACATTCCCCCACTGCGATGTCCTCTCGGTTGCGGACCCCACGGAAATCCTCCCTCCTGGCCGCTCCCCCAAACAGCATCTCACTCCGGGACATGTCTCTCTGGGTACCCCTGCCCATACCACTCAG
>NW_011494793.1:1954309-1954707 GCF_000754665.1 Bison bison bison | reverse complement strand
GGCGGTGCGACGCCAGCGGCGCGGCCTATTGGCCGAGCCCGGGTTGGCACCGCCCCCGTCGACCCCGCAAGCCCCGCCTCCATTTAAAGATCCCTCATTCCCCGGTGACCCCTTCGCCCCCCAGCGCGCGGCTGGTCCTCAAGCTCACCCTCCTGCCCCGCGAGATGGAGAGGACCACGGCGAAGCGAAAACTCCCGTCCTCGATCGTCTTTGAGAACTCCTAACCACCCGTTTTCCAAAATCAGGTCCCCAAACCAGCCACCTCTCAACATTGGCGCACCTGGGGGGGCTGAGCACAGCACGCACTTGCAGAGGTCACAACTTTGCAGAGTGACTGACCACCTCCCTCCTGAAATGACCTCGTCAAACTTCCGCTCTGTGTGTGTGTGGGGGGGGTG
>NW_011494793.1:1947244-1953979 GCF_000754665.1 Bison bison bison | reverse complement strand
AGAAAGTGCCTTGGAGCTGGGTGTGGGGGCTTTCAGGGCTGGGGGTGGGGGGTGCTTGCTGGGGCAAAGGCCATCTTCTTTGAGAGGAGAATATCCACTCAGATTTAGCCTCCTCCCCCAGTCCTAAACTCCCCAAACCAATGCCAGGATGGCAGGCCAACAGGAGATTAGTTTTTGGTTCCAATGGTGCTCCTTTCCCCGGGTACTGAGGATGACCTTGGGCAACACATATTCAATGTTCATGGACACTCAGAGGAGCCTTGGGGAATGGAAAGTGGAGAGCCCTTACCTCCTCCATTCTCAGGCAGCCTCACCACCTCAGCCTCACCCTTCCCCACCCTGTCAGCTGGGTGACTGAACCTCGCTCTGTCCTCCCCGGCTTGAGAACTCCTGGGGGCAGCAGTTCCCCTGTCTCTCTCCCAGTCCCTCGTCTATTTTCCTCCTGGCCCTGAGTTATGGGCCAGGTCAAAAACATCTGACTGCTCATCACTGCCTTGGGGCAGCTGTCTGTTCTTTCTGCAGTGCCCAGAAAATAGCTGGGCTGAATGAATGAGCCGACAGTGGCTTGGGCAGGGGTAGTCCCATGGGTCAGTGATGGTGGTGAGATGGTGAGTGGAGCCAGGTGATGGGTGGGGGGTCAGCAGATGGGACTCCTGGTCCCTCATCTCCAGAGCCTGTCCTTTATCCCAGCCTGCTGGGAGCACCCTAAGGAAGGCCTAGCCATGATAAATGCTAGTTGGGAAGTGGAGGCCTGGGGACACCCCATGCCCTGTTGTGTCCATAGGGGCTCCAGGAGTACGGTTTGGGAACCGTAAGGGGATGCATTCTCAAACATGCTTCATCCTGCATCCCTCCATCCACTTACCAGCCCCCCTTTCCAGGCCTCCTCAGACTCCCCTCAGCTCACTCCAGGCCTTTGCACTTGCTGTTCCCTTGCCTGAGCCACTGGGCCCTCTTTCTAAAGCACAACAGTGATGGAGCCACCCACATCTCCCTCGGGGTCTGGCACACATCCCTGTGTCGCATTCAATGCCCTGGCCCGACAGCCTGTGCCTGCCCCCGTATGGGTCCCTGCCCCACAAAAAGCATTCTCGTCGTGCCTACGGATTGACCCAGGCTTGCACAGACTGCTGTCATTCCCCTGCAGCACTGTGCGTGTGTGCTGAGTCGTCTCCGACTCTTTTGTCATCCCCCAGACTGTAGCGCACCAGGATCCTCTGTCCATGGGATTCTGCAGGCAAGAATACTGGAGTAGGTTGCCATTTCCTACTCCAGGGGATCTTCCCCACCCAGGGATCAAACCCGTGTCTCTTGCACTGGCAGATGGGTTCTTATCACTTCGCCATCTGGGAAGCCACTGCAGTATCCAATGCTTTCTGAATTCAAGTCCACTGTGTAAACATCCAGAAATTCACAAGAGTATTGATCACAGGCCACAGAGGCCCATCCACTCCTCCCATCCTACCAGACCCTGCAGGCTCCGTATTTACCATCTCTCTCTCTCTCTAGAAAGATCCCTTTCTCTCCTTTGGGCTCACATGCCCCAAGAGATCAGGAAATTCCTTCACGGAGCTGCATTTAGGACAATCTGGTGACCCATCACCTTCTGCCCAAGTTGGCCCTGTTGTCTGCTTGAATCTCATCCCTCTGAGTCAAGGCTGGCCTTGGTGGACAGAGGTCAGAGGTGAATAAAAGTAGTGCTCTCGGCTTCCCAGGTGACACTAGTGGTAAAGAACCCGCCTGGCAATGCCAGAGATATAAGACGCACGTTCAACCCCTGGGTCAGCCCCTGGAGGAGGGCATGGCAATCCACTCCAGTATTCTTGCCTAGAGAATCCCATGGACAGAGAGCCTGGCAGGCTACAGTCCAGGGTGTGGGGGGGCAGTCACAAAGAGTCAGACACAACTGAAGCAACTTAGCACACACTGAGTGGGATATATCTGAGTTTCCATTCCAGAGCCTCTCAGCAGCCCACAGTTAGCTGGAAGGGACTCAAAGAGCATGCACATGAACTTCAGCTGGGAGACCCTCAGGACTCAGGCCCCAGAAAATGACCTACAGACTGGTGACGGGGTAGAGGCTAAACATGAAGCCCCTCCTCCAGGGCCCTGAGGGG
This sequence comes from Bison bison bison, assembly GCF_000754665.1. NCBI lineage: Eukaryota > Metazoa > Chordata > Mammalia > Artiodactyla > Bovidae > Bison > Bison bison. The sequence continues at coordinate 1,951,862 of NW_011494793.1, read as the reverse complement.
TGGATCACAAGTTCAGGGCAGTGGCTGTGAGTCTGGGTGCAGGAGACCTGGAGAACCTCACAGGAACTGAAGCACCCAGAGAGGCAGTGGCCTGAGCTGGGGGCAGACTGGCCACCTCTCCCTCCTACCCCCAAGCTGCAAATTTACAGAAGTCTCAGACCCATCCTGGGTCTAACCAAAGACTGCCTCAAAGGAGGCGGGACCCTGAATCCCCTGTGAGTGTGGGAATGGCACAGTGGGGAAGGTATTCACTCACTCTCTCATTCATTCATTTATCCACACATTCATTCATTCATTCACACACCCACCGAGTTTCTTCTCCAAGTGTGGTGCTGAGGATGCAGTCTGAGACAGGTATAAATCTTCCCCTCTTGGAGTTGATCTTCTCGAGGAAGGGAACAACTTTTACTAGTAAAGGACTAATAAGGCTTCCACACAAAAGCATGGGAGGGACTTCCCTGGTGGTCCAGTGGTTAAGACTTCAAGCTCCCAGTGCAGGGGACCAGGGTTCGATCTCTGGTCAGGGAACTAGATTCACACGCCACAATTAAAAACCCTGCATGCCCCAATTAAACATTCTGCATGCTGCAATGAAGACTGAAGATCCCATGTGCCACACTTAAGACCCAGCACAGCCAAATAAATTAACTTAAAAAAAAGAAAAATAGCTTTAAAAAAAAAAAAAAGCATTGGCAAAGAATCCAGTGAAGTTGAGAAAACGAGAACGGAGGTGGGAGCCTTTAACTAGGGTGTTCTGGGGTGGCCTCTTGGAAGAAGGAACATTTGAAGGCGGGCCAAGAAGCCAGCCCTAGAAAAGCTGGAGAAGGGTACACCCAGAGGAAGGCACTGCAAGGGCAAAGGCATTGAGGTGAGCCTACTGAGAAGGGAGACTGGTGGGGCTAGAGTGAAGGAGTAAGTGGGGTGGGGGTCACAGAGGCAAGCAGGGGTCCCACTCTCGGGGCTGTGTGCAGGACTCTGAGCAGAGCAGAAGTCATGAAGCGTTTATCCCCCTAGTGTCCTGGCAACTGTGGAGGTTGGGGGAGGAAGGCATTGCAGAGGGTTTGTTCCTGGGCTTTTCAGTATTCAGGGACCCCCCACCCCAGAAGCTTCATTCATTCTGTCAGCATTTACTAAGCACCTCCTGTCTTCAGGGCTACTGTGATGATGAAGACACACAAAATCCCCCAAACGCAGGGTTTCAGGCCAGTGGGCAAGATAAGATACTGAATCAATCAATAAATATATCTGGCACTTGCAGATGGCTCACAGAGGAAACGAGGCCAGGAAGGGGTGGGAAGGGACTGTGCCTGGCCTCCTCTGTTACTTACCACGGGGCAGCCCACTGAAGAGCCCTTGGTCCCTACTCTGGAGGAGGAGATGGGAGCCTAGGGGTGGCACGCAGGCAGAGAAGCCTCTGTCATTAGCACAGAGTTCCCGTGAGCAGCAGGGAGACCCTCCATACCCACCAGGGGACCTGCCCTGGGGCTGTCTTGCTCATTCAGCTGTAGCTGCATCCTTGCTCCAGACTCTAGCCTGCCCTCCTGCCCTTGCCACTCTCGGGCTCGAAGGCTCCAGACTAACTCTTCCTCCCCAGAGTCCCCCACATCTGACAGACAAGTTCATGATCATTTCTGAATTCATTCCAGCCCACCCCTCTGTCCCCATCCCTACAGCCCCTGCCTCGGCACAAGGCTTGATTCTGAAGTATGGTGCCCCGCTGTGTGGCTCTTCTGATTTGAACAGTATCCCTCCCCCTAATTCCAGCTCATCCAGGACGTCAGATCAGGACCTTATTTGATCACATTGTTGGTCTTTGCAGATGTAGTTAAATTAAGATGACGTCTTAATTTTATTGGCTCAGACAATAAAGAATCTGCCTGCAATGGGGGAGCCCCAGGTTCAATTCCTGGGTTGGGAAGATCCTCCTGGAGAAGGGAATGGCTACCCTCTCCAGTATTCTTGCCTGGAGAATTCCATGAACAGAGGAGCCTGGTGGGCTACATTAGTTCATGGGGTTGCAAAGAACTGGACATGACTGAGCGACTAACACTTTTCACTTTCACATACTGCATTAGGGTGGGCGCCAATCTGGTGGGCACTAATAAGACTGATGTTCTTATAAGACCACATGAAGATACAGACACGCACAAAGGGCAGAAGGCTACATGAAGACAGAGACTGGACTGAGACAGCCACAATCAATGGGATATCTGGAGCCACCAGAGGCTGGAAGAGACCTCTCCAGGAGCCTCCAGAGGGAATGTGGCCCTACCATGCCTGGATTTCAGACCGCTGGCCTCCAAAATGAATACATTTCTGTTGTTTTAAGCCAACCGTGGTTGTAGACGTTTGTTATGGCTGCCCCAAAAAACTCTTACCATGGTCATGGACAAGGGGCCGTCCCTCTCTGAGCCTGTTTCCTGAACAGGGCAACGAGGACCCTCCAAGGGCAAGGGGAGGAGTTAGGGCGCTAATCACAATTAAATGTGCCACAAACACTGAGACGGCTGACTGGATGTTCCCCATTGCTATTGGCCTGATCATGACCTGGCCTTTTTTTTTTTTTGCGGGGGCGGGGGCGGGGGCACACCTCACAGCATGCAGGATCTTAGTTCTCAACCATGGCTCAAACCTGTGCCCCTGCAGTGTAAGCTTATAGTCTTAACCACTGGATGACCAGGGAAGTCCTGATCTGGACCATTTCAAAAGCTCCTTCCTGGCCCCTTGGGCTCTAGCCCAGTCTCTGCCAGGTCCCAGAAGTGATCTTTGCTTGCTAAAATATGATCATGCTGCTGCTAATTCTGAGTGCTCAGCGGCTCCATGTGGCCCTCACAGCATCTGTATGATTAGATCCCCAGCATGGCTCCAGCTGGCCACTGGTAAACTCCCTTCAAGACCCAACTCAGGGATTCCCCTGGTAGTCCAGTGCTGGGAAAGACTGAGGGCAGGAGGAGAAGGGGCAACAGAGGATGAGCTGGTTGGATGGCATCATGGACTCAGTGGACATGAGTTTGAGCAAACTCCAGGAGCTAGTGAAGGACAGGCAAGCCTGGCATGCTGCAGTCCACTGGGTTGCAAAGAGTCAGACCTGACTGAGCGACCGAACAACAACAGGGACTTCCCTGGTGGTCCGGGGGCTAAGACTCCTCGATCCTACTGCAGGGGGCCCGAGTTTGATCTCTGGTCAGGGAACTAGATCCCACATGCTGCAACTACGAGTTTGCATGCCACGACGAAGAACAACAATCCCAAGTGCCACAACTAAGACCTGGCACAGACAAATAAATTAAAAAAAAAAAAAAGACCAGCTCAAAGAGCAAGCACACCTCCTCCAGGATGCCTTCCTAGAGTTCCCCCAGGCACAATGAGTCCCTCCTTCCATCCCCATGGCCCTTCAGCATCAGGCAGAAAATTGGCCCCAAAGAGTTAATTCTCCATGCCCAGTTCACTCCAGAATCTGCCCACTTTTCTGCATCCTTGCAGCCCCAACCTGGTCCCAGCTGAACTGACTACTCAGATGCCCCTCTGGCCTCCCTTCTGGCCTTCTATCACTTCCACTCCTGCCCCAGGAGTCCCTGTTCTCCACGGCAGCCACAGGGGCTTTTGAAAATCATAAATCATAATATATCTCTCCCCAGCTCACACACCGTCCACAGCTCCCCACTGTTCTGCTGTCCACTCCTTCGCCACTCTTTCGTGCCTGCAGAAACCCCCACTCTCCTCCTCCTCCTCTCTCCCGCTTGCTTATTCTGTTCCAGCCACACCAGTCTCCTGACTTTCCTCAAACATGCCAAGCTCGTTTCTGCCTCAGGACCTTTGCATGTGCTGTTTCCTCTGCCTGGTATGCTGCTCTTGCCTGACTGGCTACACCTCTTCTCTTGTGTCTCAGCTCATGGTCAGCTCCCTGGAGAGGCCCAACTACGGAAGCCTCTCCTACCCCTCAGTCATTCTCTAACACATCTCTGTGTTTTATTTCCCTCACCGTGTTCCCAGTGCCCAGCCCTGGGCCTGGCATACCATAACTGCTTAGTCTTTGTCGACTGACGACCCCACACATTTGACACTGGCACCTGGTCCCCTCCATACTGGCAGCTCACTGCCAAGCCCAGAATGTCAGTCAATATTCATAGGAGAAAAACGGATCAGAGGAGCTGCTCCCTGAGGGTTGTCTCTAGGGAGTGAGCTCACAGGATCTGGGTTGTGGAAACTACGGGGGTTTTAGAGCTACTCCAACTCAGTTCAACTCCTTCCTTCTGGCTGTGTGACTCTGGGTGGATCACTCAGCCTCTCTGAGCAGGTTCCCCACCACCAGTGACCTGAGAAAGTGGACAGTGACTCTCCAGAGGGGACTCTAGAACACACGGTCATGACAGTAATTATTGTTATTATATTAGTAGTATTATTTCAAAGGTTGGCACTTTGAAGTCACCATTTTTTCTATCCAACTCCTGGCCCACCCCCCTACTCCCAAAGGTGACCTGAGTTTGCGATTCACTCACCCTGGAGTGCAGGGGTCGACACGATGAAAGGAGCTGTCTGCTTTAGTCCTACTGAGCTACCACTTGGCTGGCAGAGAGCTGTGGCCACTTTTAACCCCCTCACTTTCTGACAAATACAG
>NW_011494793.1:1946127-1947144 GCF_000754665.1 Bison bison bison | reverse complement strand
GTGATCAGGAGTGGCACTGTCTGTCCAGGTGGGGGCCTGTTTCCTTCTGTGGACCCCTTTTTCGAATCCCTGTAGATACACCCCCCACACTAGAACCCCCCTCCCTGGAGGCCCCCCTCCTTCCCCTGACACCCCTTCCTTGTGCTGGTCCCTATCTTCCTCTCCCGTGGCCCCCCCACACACCCCCACCAATTCCTTCACCACAGGAAGAGTTGGGTGGGTGAGGCTGGCATGGGCTCGTGTGAGGATAAAGGAATCAAGGAATCCCCAGCTTGACCAGTTCTATTCTTGGCTGCCCCTTAATTCTCCCAGGTCTGCAGCTGTCCTGGGGACTGAGGCTCCCTCATGGAGTTCGCTGTCTCCAGAAGCCCCCTGTGAGCACAGTACCCTCATCCCGCCCTGGAGGAGAGGGCAGAAGGGGTCACATGATGGTCCCATGGTGCCGCAGGGTTGGGGGAGACCTCAGAACGGGACTGAAGGGAAAACTCAGCCAGCCGTGAACATCACAGCCGCCCTTTCTTTTGCCAGAGGTCTGGGGTGGGGGCTTATGGCCAGGTTCATGGCTCTGGTGCTGCCTGATCTAGCCAGGGGACCTTCTGAAGTTGACCCTGGCCCTTCGGAGGGCAGGGAATTGTAGAAAGTCAATAGCGGGTGAGTGATCAGAGTGGAAATTATTCTATAGGCTCACAATGCTTGGCTTGCCCATCTGGAATTCCCCCCACCCCAAAGGGTTTCCTTCCAGGTCTTGGGCTGGCTTGGGGAGTGGGGCTACGAGGCATGAGAGACCTGGAAGCCAGAAGGAAGGAGCCAGGTCGGGGGTGTGGGGTGGGGAGGTGTGGGGTTCTCCATTCAGTCCCACGGGGCCTCTGGCAGGGCAGAGAGATTGGGGAGAATGACAGAAACCCTCCTCCTTTTCCGGGGCCCCCAGAGAGGGCCCTCACACCTGTGGTTAAACGCAGGGAGTGGAGGACCCTAGAGCTGACACCACCCGCTGGCTTCTAAGGTTAGTGAGCCATA
>NW_011494793.1:1945667-1945911 GCF_000754665.1 Bison bison bison | reverse complement strand
TGAGTGAGCCATAAACCCCTGCTCTGCTCCTGCCCAGCTGCGTGACCTTGGCTAAGTGCTAACCCTCTCTGGGCCTCTCTCCCTGTCCGTGGGGGTGGGGGTCAGAGAAGAGAGAAGAGCCGCGAGCTCCAAAGAGCAGGCGCTCAAACGCACAGTAGGCTGGCAGGTGGGGGTTTCCTTCTACTCCGCAGCAAGGCCGGCCGGGGAATCCCGGCCACAGACTGGGAGAGAAAGAGCCGGGGGG
>NW_011494793.1:1943656-1945567 GCF_000754665.1 Bison bison bison | reverse complement strand
CCCAGCACACTGAGGGCCACGCGGGAGGGTCCGCATGTCTCCACCCTCACCTCCGTGGGAGGATGTCTCCGCATCCCAAATTCCGGGAGCGGAAGCCCCCTTCTCCAGGGTTGGGGGCCCTGGAGCTGACTCGGGGCTTGGTGTTGAGTGGGGAGAGGGATGGAAGGGGGTTTCCTTCCCTTCCGCAGCTCCCGCTTTGAATTCTTAGAGTCGGGCAAACCCTGACCGAGACTCCCACCAGGGAGACGGCGAGCGCCGCGGAGACCTCCACCCTGTAACCCACCCCTCTACTGCCTACTCACCGGCCGGAGTCGGCCGCGGCAGCTGGAGCCCCAGCGCCTGGCCCGAGCGCGAAGACAAGTGCCCGGCCGGGCAAGGGCGTGTGAGCCGGGAGGGAGTGTGCGCGCCGCCGCAGAGCTGACCCCCTCCCCGCCGTTCCGGGCCCCGCCCCGCCGCCCGGGGAGGGGGCGCCTATCGCGCCGAGCGAGAAGCAACCGGCGGCTGCCACCGCGCGCCCCCCTCCCCCGCCACGCTGCTCTAGAAGTGGGGGACGGGAATCCCCGTCTCGCGCAAGACCCCTCCCCGCAGGGGCGTGCCAGCAAATCTCCGACCAGGTTCCAAGAGCCGAGAGGACCCTCTGCCGCCGCTGGCCCACGGCACTCATTTTTTAGGTGGGAAACTGAGACCTGGGGCGGGGGGAGCCCCTGGCCTCGGTCCAGCGACCCAGCAGCACAGAAGACAGATGTCCCCGCCCTCCCCACCCCCGGGGACCGCTCCCGGGATCGGGGGAAGGAGCCGAGGCCAGGGCGACAGAGGAAGGCTATTAAGCGACCCCCTCCACGAACCTTGAGTGGGACCCGGGGGCTCCAGGGGTAATCGGGTGTTTGGGGCAGCTGGTGATGCTGCCCGGGCTGGAAGGTCCCAGAGAGGGAGGGGAGACCCGGGATGTCCAGAAAACTAACCACAGTAAACTTCTCCGTATTACTGTTGCGTCGTGATACCCTGAAACCAGCCCTCTTAAATGCAGGATGCCAGGACCCCGCCGAACGTGAAAGGAAGAGGCCTGGATGGCAGGGTTTGTGAAGGTCACTGCCAAATTAGAACAATGCGGCTACCGAGGTCTGGGTCACTAGGGGATGGGGGATTGAGTCTAGGGCTCAGCCCTCCGATGACCTTGGCCCTGCGCAAGCCCCTCTCCGAGTCTGTTTCCCGGAATGTCTGGACTGGACAGTGCCCACCTCTGGGGTCCCTCCAGCTCTTGGGAATCTGTAGGGCTGCCGGCTACGTTTTGCTGGTCTCCTCCAACTTTCCCCTTACCTCCAGGAAGCGTGGCGCCCTCCCAAAGCCCACTGTCTTCGCCCGCTGCCCCCGCAGCTCCGCCCGCCCCGTCTCTGAACCCCCCCACCCACCTTCCACCTGGGCCTGGGGTGTGGGGAATTTCCTCTTGGGAGCCAGAAGGTTTCTACGAACCTACATCCCTTTTTTCGTTGTCCCCCCTCCTCCTTTTCTTCCATTCATTATAAAAATAGCCCTCTCTCTCCAACCCCCCGCCTTCCCCCTCCCCGGGCCGGGAGCGCCTCGCGAAAGGTACTGTGCTCCCGGGAGGGGTCCTGAGGCGGGGATCCCGCCGTGCGGGAGGGGCTGGGGGAGGCGGCTCGCGGAGGCGAATGGGGAGGGGAGGCGACTGGGAACGCTTTCTTTCCCCTTCCCATTATGTGTGTGTAAGCCGCGCTCAGAGGGAGCCGCCAGCGTGACCGTGCCCCTGTGTGGAGGGAAAGAGAACAAAGCGGCGGGGGGCCTCCGGGGTCTGCATTGTGTGGGCAGAGAGGGGGAGGGCTGCGGGAACCGCGGGGACTCCACAGAGGAGGGGCCTCACCCAGCACTTCTCAGGGGGTGACTTCCAGCCCGTGG
>NW_011494793.1:1941209-1943556 GCF_000754665.1 Bison bison bison | reverse complement strand
AGAGTCCAAAGCTGGTGACAGGACACGCATCGTTTGGGGGTGTCCCCCGCCCTTGAACCCCACCATTGCCCTGTAGAAGCCCGGGAACGCCCCCTCAGTCCCGCGGCTCATGTATTCCCAGTGTCACCCCACTGTCCCTTCTCTGATGCAGCCACAGAATTCCATCGTCAACCATGTGACTGGTCACGTCCTGCCCCACATTACCGGCCACCTCCTCCTTGAACCAAAAGGATGATCCTCATTCCTCCCCCCTTGCAAGGCCCACGTGGTCTGGGCTAACCCCAGCTTTTCAGCTGTCACCCTGTCCAGCCTTGGGGCCTTTGCATCTGCTGCTCCTTCTGCCAGGATCACCCTTTCCCAGCTCTCCTCACCCCCTATTGTCTTTCAGAAGCCCGGTCCAATGTCACCTCCTGCCTAGAGGTCTTCCTTATCTGGGCACATCAGCCTAGTTTGCTGTCCTCAATCCCTAGTGGAAGCGGTCGTGGGTTCACTTACTCACCTTTGGCTTCCCCAGAAATGGGGATGGGGAGAATGGGGGGTGCCCAGTGCCACCTGGGCCTGGCTGATGAGAGGAGAGGTCCAACTCTGACCTAAGACCACCCCAGAAGTTACCCAGCTCCAAATAAAGGGATGGCATCACCCTCTGCCCAGTGACCCACCCCCAGAAAGCACCCCTAGGACATGGCACAAAAGATCCAGGATCTGATTCTACAGGGGCGTTGCCTAGGACACTGAAACTATAAACACAGTCAGGGGCTCAAATGTTTCCCTTCTGAGGACCGCTGGTTTCCAGAATAACATGCCCCTGGGAAAAATGATCCACGAGGCCGAGTTTTTGGCCTGTTGGGCAGAAGCCAGGTGGGAGGTTCGACTGAGTGTTCCCACGGCAAATAAATACGAAGGGCAAAGATGAGAAGTGGGGATTGGGGGAGGCATCAAGGGGCAGCCTAGGGCCAGGGACTGACCTTTTCTGTTATTAGCTTTCCTATAATGTTTTATGATCTCACTTGTTTTCAAAACCAAGGAGGAGGATAAAAGGCAAATTACTTTGTTGGAGGGTACAAAAGCTTGGACAGGGTGTGTGTGCCTCTAAGGTACGAAAAATGCAGCTCTCTGTGTTGAAGCATCAAATACTACCCCCAGGACTTGCCTCCATAAAATTACCCTCCAAAATTTTTCTACGTATCTACTATATACTTATATGCCCAGAAATTGAGGGGAAGCCTGGTGTACGAGGTTCCTGGGTCTCAGGCTTGAGAGTAAGGAGCCCTAGAGGTTCCAGGAGAAGGAGGTGATGGCAGCTGGGATAGGCAGAGACATTATATCATCTCATTAGGATCAGGCCCATGGCAGAGAGTTTGGAGGGGCTTGAGAGAGACAGAGACAGCCACACAGAGAGACAAAGAGAGAAGGTGGTGGAGGTGCCATGCCTTTGCGCATTGTATTGCCTGGCTAGGACTCCACCTCAGGGTGGTGTTCGAAGCCAAGATGAGAGATGGCAGGGGAGGGCACCAGTTGCAGGCGTGTGGGGCACCAGAGAGATAAGAAACAAAGGAATCATCTGATCTGAGAGGTCCCAGTGGCTTTCAGAAAGGCTCAAGGGACAGGCAGGGGATGGGGTTGGCCGGGAGGAGAAGGAAGTGGTCCGACCAAAATTAGAGCTGCTAGTAAAAACAGTGCACGGAATGGGCCACACTTAGAATAAAAATCATTCCATTGCTTAACTGAAAGTCAAGCTTAACTGGTGTGTCCTGAACCTTTTCTTTTTCTTCTTCTAAATCTGGAAATCTTAGACCCAGATTTCCTGGCTCAGAAAACCTGTGGTTTGCAGGTTGGGGGGTGGGGTGGTGTCCTGAAGGTGTTCGTCCCCTCCCCGTAGCCACCCCTATACCCTACCGTGTTCCCTTCATAAGCTTCTCTTTGTTCCCCTCATACTGACCATGCCCTTCAGCCGCTCCCCCTGTTCCTCCTCCCTTCTCCTCTGTTGTTCCCTTTCCTCTACTATTTTCTTCATTAATCCCTCCTCCGACCTCATCCAGTACCCCTCTCCCCACCACCTCTACCCTTTCCCGTGCCCCCCTACCTTCTCAGGCACCCACTCCGCCTCCTCTTCCCACCACCATTCTCCCCCGTTCCCCAGCCCCTCTCTCCGCGCTCATTCTCTTCCCTGGCACCCACCTTCTCCAATCATCCCCACACACCGCCCCCCCCGCCCACCGATACCCCCCAGGCGCACGAAGGGGAACCCCGGCCGCAGGCGCGGAGCCCCACGCACGCGCAGAACCACCCGGTTTCCCCGAGGCTGCCGCCGCCCCCGCACTGCGGCCCGCTCGCCCGGCTGCCCAGG
>NW_011494793.1:1936898-1941108 GCF_000754665.1 Bison bison bison | reverse complement strand
CAAGGCGACAACGGGAGCGGGAACCTGGGGAAGACCCCACGCTCGCTCCCTCCCCCGCCCACGCCTCAGCAAACCCCACTCCAGTTTGAGCCGGTTTCCCCGCTCCGCCCCCAGTGCGCAGTGCGGCAGGTGAGGATTCCCTGGCCCACAGGGCGGGGGTCGGGCGGGGGTCGACGCATGCGCGCCGTTCAAGGCTTTTCCCTCCCCGACTCGCGCGCTACGGGAAAGCCCTGGCGCTGTAAAGACAACCCCCGCGCAGGCGCAGTCAGTGTCCGGCGTCCCCGGCCCCGCCTGGTCGTCCTGGCAACGCGCGGAGAGGGCTGGGAGCGCACGGAACTCCTGTCTCACGCCCCCTCCCGTGCACTGCAGCGAAGCCGGGGATTCCCTGTTGCCTGCGCGCATGCGCGAGCCTGGGATTCCGTGGGGGTGGGACCAGAAGACAGAAGTTTATTTCAAACAGTCGTTGTTACCGTCGTCTTTGTGTCTGAGGAATGAAGGCAGTCCTAGCTTCTGTCCTGAGTTTTACCTTCACTCAGGCCTACCAGCCATTCCCCTACAAGTCCCCAGCAGAGCTTGCCACGCACAGCTCTGGTACTCTTTCTACTCTGCTCACACATCCACTATGGCTCTCCTTCGCCCTGGGGTAAAGCCCCATTCATCCCACCCTTGGCATCCAAGGCCCTATAGGCTCGGCTTGCTTCTTCCCTCCGATTACTCATCACTGGTTCCAGACCTTCCCTAATTCCTGGCCACAACAAATACCTCAAACCTGGCCATGCAGGAGGCTCCTTTGCCAAGACTTCTTCAGGATCTGCCCTTCCTAGGCATCATCTTGATTCTCGAGGTGGCCTAGGCTTACTGTTTTCAGTCCTAATTTATATAGGAGGAACCAGGCTCGGACCCATTAAGGCCTTGGTCTAAGGCCCCCAGAGGTAAGAGGCAGAGGCCTCCCTTTGTGGGGAGCCATCTGGGCTTCTCTGTTACTCAGCTGATACCTGGAGCCCTAATTCTGGGCCCCACCTCCACACTGCTGACTGAGTGCTTTCTGAGTATGTGACACAGGCAGGCAGGCGCCTTTCTTTTTCCATCTAGAAAGAGGATCAATGTAACAGGGGGCTGTCCCCAGGGCTCAGTGAAATGACATTTGTTGTTCAGTCGCTCAGTCATGTCTGACTCTGCAATCCAATGGACTGCAGCATGCCAGGCTTCCCTGTCCATCACCATCTCCCAGACCTTGCTCAAACTCGTGTCCATTGAGTTGGTGATGCCATCCAACCGTCTCATCCTGTGTTGTCCCCTTCTCCTGCCTTCAATCTTTCCCAGCATCAGAGTATTTTCCAATGAGTCAGCTCTTTGCATCATGTGGCCAAAGTATTGGAGCTTCAGCTTCAGCATCAGTCCTTCCAATGACTATTCCAGATTTATTTCCTTTAGGATGAACTGGTTTGATCTCCCTGCTGTCCAAGGGACTCTCAAGAGCCTTCTCCAACACCACAGTTCAAAACCATCAGTTTTTTGGTGCTCAGGCTTCGTTATGGTCCAAATCTCACATCCACACATTACTATTGTAAAAACCATAGCTTTGACCATACAGACCTTTGCAGCCAAAGTAATATCTCTGCTTTTCAATATGCTTGTCTAGGTTTGTCATAGCTTTTCTTCCAAGGAGTAAGCGTCTTTTAATTTCATGGCTGCAGTCACCATCTGCAATGATTTTGGAGCCCAAGAAAATAAAGTCTCTCACTGTTTCCATTGTATCCCCATCTATTTGCCATGAAGTGATGGGGCTGGAGGCCATGATCTTCGTTTTTTGAATGCTGAGTTTTAAGCCAGGTTTTTCACTCTTTTTCACTTTCTTTTTTTTTTTCTCTTTTTTTTTCTTTCTCTTTTTTTTTTTCTTTTTCACTTTCATCAAGAGGCTCTTTAGTTCCTCTTGGCTTTCTGCCATAAGGGTGGTGTCATCTGCGTATCTGAGGTTATCGATATTTCTCCCAGCAATCTTATCATGTGCTAGGCCAGGGTCCAGCATCCAGAGGATGTTTCTCACGGCTGGTCCAGTCTCCGACACCCTCCACCCTCAATGCTCCTCTCCAGACTGTTCCCTGAACGGCTCCTTCCCTCAAATCCCATGGGATCTTCCTGAGGTCCTTCCTGGACCCCTCACATGCCTCTAGTCCTGCCTCAGAGTTGGCTCCTGGGGAAATCCCCAAACTAAGCCAGTGCTCAAGATGTATGTTGGTTAGTTTTTATGTCAGCTGCTATTATTTTAGGCACCTGCTATACTGCACTTCAGCTGTACTCGATTATTAAAGACACCATCCCCCCTCTGGCCCCGTTGAACTAGGAAGCCTTGTGTTTCAATTTTCCCCTCTGGAAATGGGTATCACAGGGACTTCCCTTGTGGCTCAGTTGGTAAAGAACTCGCCTACCAATGCAGGCAGACCCAGGTTTGATCCTTGGGTCAGGAAGATCTCCTGGAGAAGGAAATGGCAACCCACTCCAGTATTCTTGCCTGAGAAATCCCGTGGGCAGAGGAGCCTGGTGGGTTACAGTCCAGGGGGATTACAAAAGAGTCAGACATGACTGAGTGACTAACCAATAACAACTCTGTAGAACAGGAGTTGTGACCTCCAGGCCTTTGCACGTGTGGTTTCTTCAGCCTTTTCTGCCCCTTGTCAGTGTGGAGAACTCCCATACTTCAAGGCCCTCCCCCCATGAAGCCTTATTACCCCTCTACTTCCGGGCAAAGCCTGGCTCCCTTTGGCTCAGCCATGACCCCACAGAGTTGGGGCCATCTATAAAGATCTGCATCTGAGACTTGATGTCTGGGAGACGAAGCATTCTTGGCAGGAAGAACTAAGCATGTAGGCCATGAGGGGCAACAAGCCTGCTGTGCTGGAGAAGTTGAGAACAAGCAGATGATGGGGCTGGAGGGTGGCGGAGGGTGAGGGGATGGGGGCCAGAGGTGCAGAGAGAAGTCACTTGGGTGGAAGCCCATAGCAGTGACATAGTAAATGCGTGGACACCGCCCCACACACTTGGGACCACCTCCCAGCTGCCCTTCCTCTCCACTGGCTCCCTGAGGTCAACTAAGCTTTAGGAAGCCAGAACCAAGTTGAGATCTCACCCAGCCCTTGCGCCTCTGACCGGACACTCATTCCTACCCAGATCCACCTGCCCACTCCAGCTTCCAGGGCCTTGCCTGCCCAGTGCCCTGCCTCTGCAATGGAATCTGACTCATTTCCCACAAACGTGTGCTCTAAAGAAACCCTCTACCAGAAAGCCTGCCCAGGACTCGACGCAGATGCCTCCCGTGTTGGAATAACAGAAGAGCAGCCTACATCTCCTGACCCCAACACAGTATGTGACCTGGCTGCTGATTCGGGACCAGAATCTCAGGATGCCAACAACTCATCTCCAACTCTCCTCTGGTTCTATCTCTGCAGTACTGTGTGACCTGAAGCCAGTGCCTCAACCTCTCTGAGCTACCCCTTTGCAGCAACCCAGCAAATCTTCCAGAAAATAATGGTATAGGCCTCTCACTGGACCACTGGCCCAGGTAGAAGCAGAGCACTGTCTGCTCTACACTATCTCAACTAGCCTGCTAGGACAGGAGCGCTTTGGAGGCCCCCTCGTTCCAGCTCTCCTCTCCCACCACCCACTCACACATCGACCCATACCCACGTAGACTTCAAGTGCACACTCTGCCTCACCGGCCACCTTTATTGGGCACTCGGCCCCAGGATTCTGGCGCACGCATGAAGGGCAGGGGTGTCACTGCAGCAGGGGCCCTGTAGCGGGAGATGTGGCCAGTGATGCCATCAAGCCCCTAGGACACACGCCATGGCCCCAGATATCTGTAGCCCTTGGAGCTGACCCAGCGGGAGGGCGTGTGGGATTGCGACCCTGACCGCCTGCCCGGGCGGCTCCTCCAGTTCCAGGCTCACTTGGGGGTGTTGAAGGGCACCGCCCGCTGGTTCATGGGGTTATCCGGTGAACGCAGCCACTCCTTTTTGAGCATCTGCTTCAGCTGCGACAGCCGCATATTGGGATTTTCTTGCTTAAGCCGCGGCAGCTGCGCCTCCTCAAAGGCAGTGTAGGCGGCCCGCATGCGGCGCTCCGGGTGTCTGTCCACCGCCTCCTCCGTCACGCTGGTGAAGACGCAGACGTCAGGGGGGCTGGGGCGTGGGCCGCCCCGCCCCCGGGCCTA
>NW_011494793.1:1913819-1936798 GCF_000754665.1 Bison bison bison | reverse complement strand
CAAGCCCCGCCCCGATCCAAGCCCCGCCCCCAAGGCCTAGGCTCTGCCGGGTACCTGAGCACAGCGATGGCGTCCTCGATGGTGCGAGCCTCCACGCTGCCCTCCTCCAGCACGCGGCGGTTCACGTTCTCCTCCAAAGGCACCTCCAAGTGGCTTTTGGCTTTCTCGGCTGCGGGCGGGAGCGGCAGGGGAACAGAGATATACCAGAAACAGAGACATGAGCAGAGATGCTGAGTTCCAGGGAGATAAGACACAACGGAGGGGACGAAGTAGGGGAGAAAGGGAGGCAGGCAGAGGATTGAGGATGGAAACACGACCCCCTCCCCAAGTCCTACCTATCGGGGTGGGCCAATCCTGCCCCCAAGCCCCCTGACTTACTTCTCTGCAGCCCACCGCTCAGGAGACACCTCCTAAGCCGCTGCTGTCTCCTCGCCTCGGGGCACCACATCAGCCTTGGGGACCCGGGAGAGCACAAGCTAGGGTCGGGTGCGGCGTAAGTAATTACACACGTGCGTGCCTATACCGTCTGTGTTCAGAGCGAGGCCTTACGAGACCCAGCCACCCTTGCAGAGCCCACACAACTTCTCTGGAGGTGAGGAGGAGGCCCTCTGGACTCAGTCCAGGGGGTCTGCCCACTGCCTCTCGTTTCTCAGGTAAAAGGGCAGCTCCAGCGTGGGCCCAGGCCCCACCTGGGTCAGGGCTTTCCCTGTGCTGATGGTCTCGGCGGAGAGTCTCCTCAATCTGGGCGCGGGTGACCTTGCTGGAGGCGGCCACCCGGGGGGCCTTGCCACCCTTGAGCTTTGAGTCTTCCTCCTCCAGTAGCCGCTGCGTCTCCTTCTTGCGCTCCAGCTGCTCCAGGCGCCGCTTCTCCTTCTCCTCCTGAGGGATGGAGAGTCAGGCATGGATCCTGCCCCAGTGGCATGGGGTCCAGTTCGCATCCCAACCCATGTGATGGAGACTCTGCTGTGTGTTAGACCCCATGCTGGTCTTAGGGGACACAGGAGCACCATGGGCCTACCAGGGGGCTCCCATCCTACATGTCTATGGGAACCTTAGCCAAGGAAGCGGGGTGGGTGGCTCTAGAAGAAAAAGTGATGCCTAGGCTGGGGAAGAGGAGGGTCCTTAGTGGGAGGAATGGCAGGTCCAAAGATCCTGAGGCAGCAACCACCTAGCATGACAGGGACAGCAAGAAGTTAGAGTGAGGAGGGGAAGTGTGAAGGGAGAAGAGGTGGGGAGGGCAGAGCCGGGACCACAGGGAGCCTCACGGGCATGGGGAAGGGTTTGTACTGGATTCCAAAGGCGACAGGAGCCACTCGAGGGTCTGAACCCATCTGCCAGCTGGGGCAGTGGTTCTTTTATGGGCCAGCAGACCTTGGGGAGGCACTGCTGAAGTGTTCCCAGCTGAGTGTCACAGAGGCTGGGACTGATCCCATGCTGGCTCCCCAGGAAGGCTCTGATGCCAGCTGGTCAAGGAGACGTGTAGCCTAGAGTACTTGTCCTTGGCTGCTGGCCCTCCACTGCTCCGGGGACAGCGCGAGGTTCTGGTTCATTTGTAGTGTGATGTGGCTTCAGGCTTGAGATATTCTGCTGCCGCCCACCCCGCACCCCCACAGAGCCCTGCGCTACAGGCATCCCCGCCTGCCCACCCACTGCCTGCAACTCTGCCATCCACCCTCTGTGCCTTGGAGATGGTCTGTGTGCTGGTAGTGCCCCTGTGACAGGACTAAGGGCCCCAGAAGAGGGGTTCCTGAGGACACGTACTGGGCCTCTGACCTCCAACCTGCCTGATTGATACGAAAGGAGGAAGACTGTTTGGACACAGCTGCTGGGCTCCCACATCTGTGGTCAGGTGCCTAGGGTAGGGCCGTTGTGCTCTGAGTCTTGGTTTCCCACTGGTTTCCCCACTGGTCCTCGTGAGGCTCCTTGACTGCTGTGTGGTGCACGTACAGCCCACGTTTACCCTGTCCACAACACAACCCTGCCTCAGGGCCTTTGCACTAGCTGCTCTCCCCACTTGGAACGCCACTGCCAGCCTCCTCTCCTGGTTAACTCTGGCTCACCCTGAGCTCCTGGCTCCCTATCCACCTGCTCTACCGCATGGCTCTTTCCTGTGTCCCACAAATCATCTGGCTTATCCCGGAGGCAGGCCCTGGCCCAGCACACAGTAGGTGCTTAAGTAAAAGTGTGCTGGACAAATGAATGAATGAATTCCAGAAGGCTCCAAGCACCCAGGAAGGGCATGCAGACTGTGGCCGTGAGTCTCCTGGGACATGGGACTGAGGAGGGAACGTAAGCATTTACACTCTGACATTCAGAATTTTTCTGAAAAGTCACTCACAGTTTTTTACAAAGGGCAATTAACAATTGGCAGCATCTGGTGACGGGTGAAGGATGAGGCCACTGGTGGAATATTCTGGAGCCATCAAAAATGAGCGTCATAAATAATCGAGATGGAACCCAGAGAGTCACGTGCTCATCGCCGAGTTGCTTAATATGGAACAAATGGAGACAAAATGCTACCCTCCAGGCGGGGCGATGAATTACGGCCCAGCTTGAGGCTGAATCCTGGCAGCAGGGAGAAATCTGGCTGCAAGATCCCACTTAACTGAGGACATGGCCTTTAGGGTACGGCATTGGGTGAGAAAAGCCTTTGGTGTCACATGATGGGGGGCTGCTGCTTTTTTTAGTGCTTTAGAACAAACACGGATTTTCTTTTCATAGAAACTATCTTTTTAAAGCAACTGTCACGTAAGAAAGAGGGACCAGGTGTGCTCTGTAGACTGTGGGCCCCCTCACCCATCAGCAGGAAGAGGGATGAACAGAACCCAGAAAATCACCCAGTGGGGAAGAACCATCAGAGACTCCATGTAAAATATTCAGCAGGGAGAGTTCCCTGGTGGTCTAGTGGTTAGGATTCAGCACTTTTGCTGCTGCGGCAAAAAAAAAACACAAACACTCAGGAGGGGGGACTGTCCGGGAGGGGCATGGGGGCTGGGAATGTTCTAGAGACCAGGGGCTGGCAAACTGTGGCCTGTTTTGGTTGTGGTCTATCTGCATTCAGTGGCCTGTGCTACAGTCGAGCGGCCTAGAGAGCGAGTCTGCGCCCTGCTGCCTGGCTGGCCTCCGCCTGTGTGCCTTGCAGGTGTGTGCGACACAGGTGATGGGACAGGCAGATGCTCCCTGGGCAACCCCTGGGGCAAGCACACTCACTGCAAACTTGGAGGCAGACCCCCAGCCCGGCTCCAGTCCCACTCACAGCCCTGTGACTGGGGCTTCCTGCCTTGTCTGTGCCTCAGTTTCCTCACCTGGAGGATGGGATACCAAAGATGCAGGCCTGGGGAGGGTTCCTGGGCTGGGCTGGGCTGCTGCCTCGGGGACTGTGGAAAGGTCTCTGGCTTTTCTGTCTAGAGAACAGATCCTTGGCAGACACTGTTTTTTCTTTTGGGTTTTAACTTTCCTGTATTGTCAAAATGTTGACAGTCAAAAAAGACAGGGGCTCCCCTGGCAGTTTAGTAGGACTCTGCACTCCCACTGCAGGAGGCACGAGTTCAATCCCTGGTCGGGCAACTAAGATCCTGCGAGCCACCCAAAAAAAAAGAAAAAACTGAAAGATGTCCATGGACCCAGAATGTAGCATGGGGGCGGGGAGATTGGGGGGAGAGGGAATCAGTGATATTCAATTCCAGCTAAAAACAAGGCAGGATCCATCTTTCCCTACACAGAAAGACAGTGGGAAAAACTCACAAAAGCACCCAGGATCTCCCAGAACTGGGCACCCACGGATGGTGCGTCACCACTGCAATGCTAGAACCTGGGACCCACCCAGGCGAGGAGGACAAGCGGCTTAGAATGGTTTCTGGCGCCACCTACTGGACCAAGTGGGTCAGCGTCAGCCCTGAACCTCTCATCAATGAAGCACCCACTGTGTGCCAGGCACTGGGGCCCAGCAGAAGACAGTCAACTATCCCTGCCCTCTTGTGATTTTATAAACACCTGGAAGAACCACGTCAGCACGTCAGAAACGGGACCTATCAGTGTGTCTCAGTCTCAGCACCACTGGGTGTGGAGCACCCTCCCGTAGCTCGGCCCACCGCATGCCAGCAGCACCCTCCAGCTGTGACAACTAAACAGGCCTCCAGCTGCTGCCAGGTGTCCCCTGAGTGCTCAAGGGTGAGGCACTGGCAGTCTTGTCTGATCCTGGCATCACATAAAGGAGAGAAGCTAACCCATGGAGGGCTTGTGATTGCCTAAACGTGCCAAACCCCAGCCCCCTCCGGGACCCTGCACAAGCCTTTGCTACTCCTGTCTCCCCCGCTGCCCGTGCTCCACCCTTCAGGCCACAGACCCGAGGCGCCCGCGCCTTCTGCCCTGCGGGCAGAGGGCCCCCCTGCTCCCGTCTCCCTCCCTGCCGTGCTCCACGTCCAGTGCCCCTCACCCTTCAGGCCACAGACCCGGGCGCCCACCGCCTCCCCCCGCCCCGCCTCGCCCGGGGCGTGGGGCCCTCACCTTGCGCTGCTCCTTCCTCATGACGTGTTTGTCCTCGTCCCTCCAGTACGCATCTTCCAGCTCCTTCTGCTTCTTGGCATCCGCCGCCGCCTTGGCCTCAGCCCTCCGCGCCCGGGCCGCTGCCGACTTGGTGTTCTCGCCCTGGAACTTCTTGGGCATCCCTCAGCAGGCTGTGAGACGGGGGCAGGGAACAGTGAGTCAAGGGCATCCACCGTCCACAGCCTCACACTCACACCTGTACAGCCGTGACCCCCTTGGGGCCCCCTTGGGGCTTCACCTATAAAACCAGGGCTTCAGACTCACTAATCTCTCTTTCAAAAAAAAATCTGAGGTGAAGTTCACATAATACACAAGGAACCATCTTAAAGTGCCCAAGTCAGTAGTATTTAGCACGTTCACAATACTGTGAAACCGGCACCTCCATCTAGTTTCAGAACATTTCCACCATCCCCAGGAGACCTGACCCCATTAGCTATCAGTCCACATCCCCCCTCCCCGCAACCACTAGTCTGCTCTCTGAGGATCTGCCTCTTCGCACGTCTTTCGCTTAGCACCGTGGTTTCGAGGCTCACCCACGTGTAAGCATGTGGCAGTGCATCACTCCCTTCTTATGTCTGCGTAATATTCCACTATATGGACGGACCACATTATGTTTATCCATCTGTCCACGATGGTAGACCTGTGGGTGGTTTCTACATTTCGGCTCTTACAAGTCATGTTGCTATAGATCCCCGTGGGCCAGTGCGAGAGGACCCTCCCACCCTGCCACCTCTGCGGCCGCACTCCTCTGATCCCACAGCTGATTGCCCCTCCCCCTGGGTAAGCAGTTCCCCCATGGCTAAGCAGAGCCCAGTGACCATCCCAGGCTCACACAGCCAGGAGAATTTTAACACCCGTAAAGCTGCTGTCCAGTGTGGGCGCCTGCGCTGTGTGAGCCCCTCGCTGGGTGCTGGGGTGATCACGATACACTCAAATGGGAGGAGCCACCCTCCCCACACCCGGCCCCCTACTAAGCATTTTATATGGCCCAACTTCATTGAATGCTCCCAAAGCCTTAAACCGGCTTCCTAGGCGGCTCAGTGAATAAAGACTCTGTCTGCAATGCAGGAGATGCGGGTTCGATCCCTGGGTCAGGAAGATTCCCTAGGGGAGGGCATGGCAACCCACTCCAGTATTCTTGCCTGGAGAATCCCATGGACAGAGGAGCCTGGCGGGCTACAGTCCATTGGGTCGTAAAGAATCAGACATGACTGAAGCAACTTAGCACACTGGCACACAGCACAAAGTCTTAAACATGGCGACTGTCCTTATTCCCTTTTGAGGATGGGGAAGTCAAGGTACCTAGCCAAGTTGCACAGGACTGAGCCTCAGGTCTCACCTCCAAAGCCTGCCTTTCAGGTGAGGAAGGGAAACCAAGAAATTAAGAGCACCCTCCCTCCAGAGTGCTGACACAAGCACTGTGAGGTCATGGCACAAGCCTTCAGCTCTCCAAGCCTCAATTTTCCTCATCTGGGAAATGGGCTGGTGTCCATTTTCTCCCCACTGAGAATCTCCAGCTCAGTCCCTTACTGAACCTTGAACAAGTAGGCCCAGCAACCAAGAAAGAAGGGGAGAGAATGTGGGGTCCATCCTGACTCAGGACCACCAAGCAACCTACCCCCACCAACCTCCTAGCTGTGTGGCTTATGGAGGAGGGGAAATCTACCTCTGAGCCCCTCTGGAAACTCTAACATCAGCTCCCATTTGCAGCAGTTGCAATGCTTTACACACAGTGTCTTAGTGAATTCTCACAACCCTCGCAGGTGATAGCCAAGCTGAGACCTGAAAGATGGATTGGAAGCAGCCCTGTGGAAATGAAGGGCTGAGACTCCTGGACAGAGGGCCCAGGATGTGCAAAGTCCCTGTGGCAGGAAAGTCATGCACTAGAGAAAGCATGAAAGCCACTGAGGCCAGTGTGGGTGAGTGAGGAGTTAGAAGGGAAAGATGCGGAGGAGAGGTGGGGGAGGAGAGAGAAGAAGGGAAGGGGGAGAGAGAGACTGGGAGGGAGGAGGAGGCAGGGAGTGCTGGGGGGAGGGAGGGTGGGGAGGGGACAGGGAAGGTGAGAGGCTGATAGATCAGGATCTTAGGGGTAAGGAAGAACAAGGATTTTATTCTCTGGGCACCAGAGAACTTTCAGGCAGCTCTGAGCAGGTCATGAACCTGTTCTGATTTATGGTGTCATGTGGGTGGGCGAGGGGCTGAGGGTGGCAGTCAAATGCTGAGCGAATTAGGATGGTGCCGTGGGCGGAGCCAGAAGTTTGGAGTCAGATGGAGCTGGGCAATAACTGGAATGCTGACTGACCGATGTTGCAGTCTAAATTATGTCATCCCCTGACAGCAGCAAGGCCAGGTACTTTTCTTCCATTTTACAGATGAAGAACCTGAGGCTTTGAGAGGGTGACATGCTCAAGACCACCCCGTGGCTTAGTGGAGGGGCCCAGATTCCAACCCAGGCCCAGCCCCTCAGTCCCAACTTGGTTCTAACCCTTGCCTCACTCTAGGCTGCCAGCTGGCCCTTCAGGGAACATCAAGGCAGATCGGGTCTCTGAGGCCGCTTGTGCCCGACAGGGAGGTAGTCCCACCAGGGTGAGATGGGGGACTGAGTCCCACAGGGAAGAGCAGGGCAAAGTTGGGGAGATCAGCGGACCCAGGAGACTCAGGGTTGAGTCCTGGCTCTGCAGTTGTGGCTGACATGCTCCCCTTGAGCCTCAGCTTCCTCATCTGAGAAGTAGGGTTGATTACCGTCCCTCTATGCACAGGATGTAAGACCTGCCACAGCAGGGCTGAGCATGCCAGCCTGATCCCCATCCTGCTCCTGAGCCCCCTAACCCATTCATTACTGAGCATCTACAATGTACCCACCAGAAAACCTCTCTGGACTCCCCAGGAGAGCTCTAAGAAGTTGGTGGGGGTCACAGTTTCAGTTGAGGAAACTCCCCCAATTCCCCGTCTCACTCTCAGCGGCAGCCACACCAGCTGCCTTGCCTTTTTCCAAACCTACCATGCAGGTTGCTACCTCAGGGCCTTTGCACTTGCTGTGCCCTCCACATTTGTTCCTCTTTTGACCCAGTTAATTCCAACTGAAACTGGGGGGGCCCAACTCCAAAGTGTTGCTACCTTCAGGAACCCTTTCTGGAAACTCCCCTTGACTCTCAGATGATAAACTTTCTCTTGAGGTACTTCTTTGGGTTGCTATCTTATGTTCATTTACAGGATTATTGAACAAATGAAATTAAAAGATGCTTGCTCCTTGGAAGAAAAGCTATGACAAACCTAAATAGTGTATTAAAAAGCAGAGACATCACTTTGCCAACAAAGGTCCATATATTCAAAGCTAAGGTTCTTCCAGTAGTCATGTATGGATGTGAAAGTTGGACCATAAAGAAGGCTGAGCACCAAAGAATCGATGCTTTCGAACTGTGGTGTTGGAGAAGACTCTTGAGAGTCCCTTGGACAGGAAGGAAATCAAACCGGTCAATCCTAAAGGAAATCAACCCCGAATATTCATTGGAAGGACTGATGCTGAAGCTCCAATACTTTGGTCTCCTGATGCGAAGCACTGACTCACTGTAAAAGACCCTGATGCTGGGACACACTGAAGGCAAGGGGAAAAGAGGGTGGCAGAGGATGAGATGGTTAGATATCATCACTGACTCAATGGCCATGAATTTGAGTAAACTCCAGGGGATAGTGAATAGAGGAGCCTAGCCTGCTGCAGTCCATGGGGACTCAAAAACAGTCAGACATGACTGAGCAACTGAACAACAACCATCTTCCCCACTAGGCTGAGAGCTCTGCAAGGGCAGGGCTGGGACTGCCTTGATCAGTGTCCTGTATAATGGGAGCTCAAAAAATGTTTTGAGCAAATGAATAAACAAGCATTTATTTCCAGGGTACCCTCAGTATTTACTTCACACGCTGCGTTGTGTCCAAACTCAGCTTCTCATTTCTCTTCCCACTCACTTTCCTCCCAGCCTCTGAGCCTTTTCTCTAGCTGTGCCTTCTCCTGATACACCCGTCCCCCTCCTCCTGTGAAATCCCTGTCCACTCGCAGCAACTCAGATGGGGCATCCCCTCCCCTCCCCCTGTTGCTTAAGACTCTGATTCCATCCCAAAGCCTGAAAAGGGGCTTTTTGACCCCCTCCTTCAGGCCAAGACTGAAATAGTTATGTCCCTCCAAAATTTACATGTTGATTTTGTGACTAACACTCAGTGTGACTGTATTCAGAGACAGGACATCTGAGGAGGTGATAACGGGTAAATGAGGTCCTAAGAGTGGGGTCCTAATCTAACAGAGCTGGTGTCCCTTTAAGAAGAAAAAGACCAGAATTTGCTCTCTTCACCACGTGAGAACACAGTGAGGTGGCCATTGCAATTCAGGAAGAAGCCTGCACTAAGACCAAACTGGTTGACAACTTGATCTTAGACGTCCTAGCCTCCACGTTTCTGCTGTTTAAGCCACCCAGTCAGTGGTATTTTGTTATAGCAGCCAGAGCTGATTAAAACAGATAGCTTTTCTTCTGTTTAATAAACACACACTTTGTCATTCAGTAAACATGCACTGTTGGATGGACAGGGAGGCCTGACATGCTGCGGTTCACAGGGTTGCGAAGAGTCGGACACGACTGAGCGACTGAACTCAAATGAACTGAAACAATAGCAGCACCTACTATGAGTGGGATGCTGGGGAAAGAGGCAGTGCTGATGGGCTTCCAGACTAAATGGGATTCCCAGGCTGGGTGGGATATAGACAACAGGAGTGTTAATTCCAGATCAGAGTTGTGATGGGGCCATGCAGGTGCCAGGGGAAGTCGGGAGGGAGCTTCTGACCCCGGGGGGGTGTCAAAGTGCTTCCTGGGGGAGACATCAAAGGAAAAACCTAAGGGTGTGGGGAGACCCAAGCCCCCAGTGGTCGGGGGGAGGCAGGCTGGGTAGAGCGGATTTCTATTTCAGGGTAATGGGAAGGTGCGGAGGACCTCAGAGCCCTCTGGGGCTGCTGAGGTGGTGAACGGAGGACTGAGACAGAAGCATGAAGCTCAACCAGGAGGGTCTAAGGAGTGGTTTTGGCTAAAGCAGGGAGTACACTTAGGAGGGAATCAATACCCACGTGGTTGATTAGATGTGAAAGTAAGATAGAATAAAACAGGAAACTCAACGCCGCCTCCTCCAAGAAAATCCTCCAGCTACCCCTTCTAGGCTCCTCCAACCCGTCGTCCCTCTCTCCAGCTCCGATCCTACTGCATGAGGCCAGGGACGTCCGTACCCAGCTCTGTCACCCGCAAGCCTGTAAGCTGCTCAGGAGCACGACCAGAACTAAGTAGCTTCGAACACGACGCTGTCCCGCTGGATCTCAGTCGTCCGCTCCGGGAAATGGGGATAGCCCCCGCGGGAACCCGGGAGACTGGAGGGCGGAAGTGCGTTCGTCTCTGAGAACCCCACCTCCAGCCCTCCCGGGGAGGTGGTCTCACGTCCTGCTACCCCGCGGGGCTCACCCGCACCCCGCCCCCCGGCTCCGCCCGCGCCGCTGCCATTCCTACCTCCTTCCCCCGGCGCCGGCCCGGTCGCACCTCCGTGACGTCACCGCGGGGCTAGCGCATGGACACCCCCCACCAGGCAGCGCGTGCTGATTACGTCTGGGCTTCGTCGCCATCTTGGTAGAGGAAATACTGCTTTTTATCTCCAATCCAACTCAAGGGCGTTAGCTATTTGTTTTTGTGTGCAAGAAGCGAATATTTTATAAATCCTCATCTCTTCCGCTCACTTCATATACTAACTAGTCAGGAGAGGGGAGCATAAACTACAAACTGGACCACTGTCCTTACCGAGATGGCCGTTGCCCAGAAGAAAAACGGCGTCCTTGGTTTCATACGCGGGTCTGGCGGCGTCAGTCCAGAGTTGCTTGGCCGGCAGGGAGCGCCAGAATCCGTGGTCCCCGCGTGGCCGGTATAAGCGCTTCGCTTGTGGAAGCCTCCTAGGCCCTTTGCCATCGCTTTGTGCTTTGAAGCCGCTCTCCTACTCTTGTCTGCCTCCCTACTGCGAAGCTTAAGCGGTAGGGAGCAGAAGAAAGGAACAGAGAAACTAAAACACTGCGCCATCCAGGTCGAGGAAACAGGCTTACAGACCAGGAATGGAATTCGAGCAAAATGTAATCGAAGGACTCAAAATTTCTAGTGAACCTTCCTCTGGGATTGCTCTCCACCACCCCGCACAATAAAATACTCTTTTATTCAGCAATTAGGTTTGGGGCGGGGCGCTGTTTGTCGTAGGCACCTATACTTAAAGATTTTCTGCAGTGTCATCTGTAAAAACGGTAGCACTAGGGGTCTGAAAATGATATACTGGGTCTAGCTATAGGGGGGAAGCAGGGCAGGGATTTAGGGATTTAGACAGGACGATTTAGGCAGGACCACAGAGTTCATTCTTCAAAAAGCAACACCAGTGACATTGCTGGGACCTAAGTGGGATTGTATATCTCCCTTTTCTCTAGCCTTAGATGGTTCCCTACTGCACTGCAGGACTCACCGCACCTTCCCATCTCATCTGCCGCCTCTTTATTCTCTCTCAGCTCCAGCCACACCAGGCTCCTTTCTCCGAATTGCCAGGCACAGTCCTGCCTCAGGGAATTCTCCAGTGCAGTTCCCTCTGCCTTCAGCTTTCCCCATGGATTACTCCCTCACTTCCTTCAGGCCTTGGCTCAGATATCCCTTTCTGAGAAAGACCTTGGACCTCTCCAAGTAGTTGGTGCCCCACCCCTAGCCCTCTTTTTATTTCCTGCATCGCATCAACTTGTTTTGTTGGTTTAAGTGTTTCTTTTCAGTTTCCCCTTTGGCTATGATGTCTGGAAAATGGAACCTGATATCACCTGATGTGATATTTGTCACCAACAAGAACGGGCTCAGCATAAACTTTTATCATTGTTCAGTATTGGGTGGGATGTGGCGGTGCCAAAGGCAACACCTAATTAAGCTGCTGGTAAAGAGCCAGGTTTTTAAAACATAATAATATATTTTTTTTAATTTCAAAAAAAGAGCCAGACTTGTCACACCTTCCTGAAGACAAGGCGCCTCTTAGGTCTATTGACATAACTAAGGGGGTGCAGGTCAAGTGAATGGTTCCAGAACAAGCTAAGTCTTCTGCAAGGTGACTTCTGCCACCTCTCAGGCTAGAGGTCATGTCTCCCAACCCTGAGGGCTCTTGACTTCTATTGTTCTGACATTCTGTAGCTCTTAGATGCTCACTGCTGCTGCTGCTGCTGCTGCTGCTAAGTCACTTCAGTCGTGTCCGACTCTGTGCGACCCCATAGACGGCAGTGCACCGGGCTCCCCTGTCCCTGGGATTTTCCAGGCAAGAACACTGGAGTGGGTTGCCATTTCCTTCTCCAATGCATGAAAGTAAAAAGTGAAAGTGAAGTTGCTCAGTCGTGTCTGACTCTTAGCAACCCCATGGACTGCAGCCCACCAGGCTTCTCTGTCCATGGGATTTTCCAGGCAAGAGTACTGGAGTGGGGTGCCACTGCCTTCTCCGAGCCACTGGACCACAGGAGACAGCAGTTAGGGCTAGAGTCCCTAGTCTCTTCCTGCCTAGCCAAGAACGAATTCAATCGAGGAGGCAGAACGCAAAGAATAATGTAAAAAAGTTTATTGAAAAGAAAAGTACATGTGGAAAGGGGCATGGGCAAGCTCAGAGAGAGAGCTGTGCCTTTGGGAAGTTTAAATCCTTTATAAAGGGGCTGTTTTCTCCATCTGTGTCTTCCCTCAGGTCATCACCTTGTTTGTCCCTGCTGGTTAATTTGTCTCAGGACCCTCCCCTGGAGTGCGCATGTGCACCCTCACCAAGATGGATCTTGAAATGAAGGCTTCTGGGAGGAGCAAGACTCATTACGGCCTGGAATTACCCTCTGACTTTTGACTCCAAGGAGCCTTTCTGCACAGGTGTAGCGTCTCCCTTATCAGGCAGGGTTTTTTCCTTTGTCCATGCCATGATTATTCCCTTAAGCTAAGAGACAAAGACTGGCTATTACCCTGTTTTTGTTGGCTATAAATTCTTCAACTGGAGCCCACCCATATCTCATCTCAGGGAATGCCAAGGGGAAGATTGTAGATGGCCAACCTGGAGCCCATCTATGTCCTACCTGAACACAAGATGAAGATGTCTTTT
Source organism: Bison bison bison (assembly GCF_000754665.1). Lineage (NCBI taxonomy): Eukaryota > Metazoa > Chordata > Mammalia > Artiodactyla > Bovidae > Bison > Bison bison. The sequence continues at coordinate 1,924,096 of NW_011494793.1, read as the reverse complement.
ATGCCTCAAATCCCTTTGGGCATCCTGAAATCGCCTTTAGGTAACACAGGTATGTGTTCCTTCACCTAAAGAAGCAAGGACAAAAGGAATATCAAACTTGTCTAGAATTCTCCAAATTTTAATTAATTTCAAACTGTTAGGAGAGCTTTTTCATTTACCAAATTTAGGATTAGTTTAAAAAGTGACAAATCAAAAAGAAAGCCATATTCCTTCATTCATTGTATTGAAGTAAAATATGCTAAGATAAAGATCTTTCGATGTATGGTCATTGTATACTTCTCAGGTTAAAAGAAGCACAGCCACTTGGAAGCACAAAGATTACTTTTAAAAAAGCAGTCTCAAAAGTTTTTGTTTTGGAGCCTGGTGGGCTACAGTCGGCAAAAGAATCGACCACGACTCAGCAACTATACAGCAAACACACATTCCTGACAGAAACTCTTAAGAAACTAGAAATAGGTGAGCAAATTCTCAGCCTAAACAAAGGAAAACAAAAAGCCTAGACCCTAGAGCTGAATTATAAAAGGTTTTAGGCAATAAAATGTCCCCAACAGTAGTGTGAACAGTGAACACACAAGAGGAGTAATTTTTAATACTCACTCAATAGAACAACTTTCTGGTTACATTCATAAATTAAAGGAAATAATAATGTCCAGAAAATAAATATAGTATAAAATCTATTGATCATTTTATATCTAATTATGACCGTAAAAGTATAAAGGAATTTTTAAGAAAAAACATCTGCAAAAGATACAGTTTAAGCAGCCCCAATTAACCTAAGTTTTCTTTGTTCCATAGTCTCAAAATAACTGATGATTAATGAATTTCACTTTAAGACATACTTTTCAAATTCAGCAAGATATTTTATGTTCAAATATAAGATTTTGTACTTTTCAAGCTAAAAAAGTCTGTACCTTGCAGTGAATACTTTGTTTCACTGATTTAGACATAAATAAAAACACACTGTGTGTCTTTACCTGATTTAAAAAAAAGTGTTTGTTTCTCGCATTCTAGATCCACAAATTCTTTTGTTTTGTTTTTTGTTGTTGTTCAATGAAAGGGCTGGGGAGAACAGTGGGGTTCTTGACTCTGTCACATAGGAGTCGTCCCTCACCGTTGTTTATTTTCAATCGTTCATTGGGTTCTGTAACCCTGTGCAAGAGCCAGAGCAGCAACAGCAGAATTTGTGGGAGCTTCAGCGACTGGGTTCTGGGGTCTCCGCTCAACTTACTGGACCCCATACCTGCCGACTGCGCTTCACACAGAAAGCAGCATGTCTCAGCTCTTGAGACATATTGACATATTCCTGCTTTCTCCTTCACGTATGGCTCTCCATCACCATGACACTATAAACCCGGACCTCCTTCTCCCCTCCCCAGAGGAGGATTCACAATTGCCTCCCTGTATTAAAGACTTATCCCTGGGGGTCCAGTGGTTAAGAATCCACCTGCAAATGCAGGAGCCTTGGTTTCGATCTCTGGTCCAGGAAGATCCCACGTGCTATGGAGCAACTAAGCCCAAGTGTCACAACTACTGAGCCTTGCCCAGCTCCACAAGAGAAGCCAGCCACTGCTCTGAGAAACCTGAGCAGCCGCAATGAAGAGTGGCCCTCGCTCGCTGCAAGTAGACAAAGCCCTCACATAGCAGCGAAGACCCCGTACAGGCAAAAATAAAGAAATCTTAAAAAAAAAATTATTTCAACTGAGGGACAATATTATAAAACTGTGCTGTCCGTTAGAAATAAATGGACTTTGATGGTGGTTCAGTAGCGAAGATTCTGCGCTCCCAATGAAGGGGAACCAGTTCAATCCCTGGTCAGGGAACTAGGTCCCACATGCAGCAACTAAGAGGCATGCCACAAGATGCCATGTGCCACAGCTAAGACCCGGCATAGCCAACTACATTTAAAAAGAAAGAAAGAAATGTAAGGTAGGCCACTAATATGGCTTAAAACTTCCTAGGGACTTCCCAGGTGGCTCAGTGGTAAAGAATCTGCCTGTGAAGCAGGAGATGCGGGCTCAGTCCCTGGGTTGGGAAGATCCCCTGGAGAAGGAAATGGCAACCTGCTCCAGTATTCTTGCCTGAGAAATCCCATGGACAGAGGAACCTGATGGGCTACAATCCATGGGGTCACAAAGAGTTGGACACCACTGAGTGACTAAGCAGCAGCAGCAGGCAGGCACCACAAAAAGTAAAAAGGAACAGGTGGAATTCATTTCCTGATAGATTTCACTTAGCCTAAAATAGCCAGGATATTATGACTTCAACAACTAATGGAATTCTAAAAGAAAACACAGCAAAGATCTCAGAAATCTTCCAAATTCCAAGGTTTAAACTTGCCAGTAGCCTTTGTCGGGCATGAAAAATCAAACCCCTCAAGGACCGAAAGTTATCTCATTGTGAGTAAACAGTAGACTGCTGTGCATTTGATGGTTCCACTCCCAGGCCTGGAGTCTACCCTATCGCAGGCTAATGTGACTAAATACTGCAGGAAGCTCAGAGGACATTCACACAGTATGACTGACACACGCAAGCTGCCCTTCCATAGTGACCATGCAAGTGGTCCAAGCATCACCTGAAACCTCAAGAGATAGTGTTCTGAAAAAGTCATTAGAGGAAATCTGCCCTTGAGCCTCGATGGAGATAGTTTCATCAGGCTCTGTAAATAACAAGCACAAAAGTAAGACTCTGGTGCAGACGGGAGGATCTGTGTTTTCCAGTTAAAAAGCCTATACCATCTTATCCTGACCAGTGGGTGTCCATTCCATTGGGAAACCTTAAATTGAGGAGTCTTGAAATTTTCTTGGACTCCAAAATCACTGCAGGTGGTGACTGCAGCCATGAAATTAAAAGATGCTTGCTCCTTGGAAGAAAAGCTATGACAAACTTAGACAGCATATTAAAAAGCTGAGACATCACTTTGCCTACAAAGGTCCGTTTAGTCAAAGCTATGGTTTTTCCAGTCGACATGTATGACGTGAGAGTTGGACCATTAAGAAAGCTGAGCGCTAAAGAATTGGTGCTTTTGAACTGTGGTGTTGAAGAAAACTCTTGAGAGTCCCTTGGACTGCAAAGAGATCAAACCAGTCAATCCTAAAGGAAATGAGTCCTGAATATTTATTGGCAGGACTGATGCTGAAGCTGAAACTCCAATACTTTGGCCACCTGATGTGAAGAACTGACTCATTGGAAAAGACCCTGATGCTGGGAAAGATTGAGGACAGGAGGAGAAGGGGACAACTGAGGATGAGATGGTTGGATGGCATCACCAACCTGATGGACATGAGTCTGAGCAAGCTCCAGGAGTTGGTGATGGATAGGAAAGCCTAGCATGCTGCAGTCCATGGGGTCGCAAAGAGCTGGACACGACTGAGCAACTGAAGTGAACTGCCTTTCCTGAATAAACTCATTTCTGTAGTAAAATAACTGGCTATTTTAAATGTCGGCACCTTACCCCCAACTCTGTAACCATCGGATCAAGCTGATGACTGAGGCTTTGGACAGCTTCCACCCAAAAAGACAAGATTAATTTTCTGATTTCACAGCTTGTTTTTAGTCTTCACCCCATTCATCTTGCCTATTATCATATTTTGACACCCTATATTAAATGGCTGAAAGTTTTCTCAGTATGCTCTTCCTCACCATCCTGCACTACAGATCTCCACGATTTTCTTCTGCCACTTAAGTAAGAAAACAACTCTCTTGTGTGTGTTTCACAGATCACAGCTACTCTTCTGGATAACAGCTGGGATTGTTGCACCTTCATTCCCCACCTGATTCTGCTGACAAAAATGTAATAACTATTCCTTTGAACAATTCAGAAGGTAGATGTTGAGGGTTGAATAGTTTCTCCCCAAAGAATCTGTTCAGATCCTAACCCCTGGCACCTGGAGATGTGACCTTATTTGGAAATAGGCTCTTTGCAGATATAATCATATTGCTTTGAGGTCATAGTTGATTTAGGATGGGCCCTAATGCAGTGAAGGTGTCCTTATGAGAAGAGGAAAGTATGGTCACAGACGCACAGAGGGAGACGGCCTTGTGAGGATGGAGGCAGATTGGAGCGATGCTGTTGTAAGCCAAGGAACTCCAAGGACTGCAAGCAGCCAGCTCAAAAGCTAGGAGAGAGGCCCAGAACAGTTCTCTCTCTCAGTCCCCGGAAGGATCCAGCCTGCTGACCCTTTGATTTCAACCTGAGGAAGTCAGAATGTTGGGTTGGCCAGAAGGTTTGCTGGGGCTTTCCCATAGCATCTTAAGGAAAAAACCCACATGAACTTCTTGCCCAACCCAATAAATAGCTGTAGGTTTAAGCCACCCGACTTGTGGACCTCTGTTACAGCATTCTGAGGAAATGAATCGAGGAGATTTCTTCCTTTAGGCCCCTCCTACTAGGTACACTTTCCTCACCTACTTAATCCCAAGTGTCATTTGGTTAAAAATTAGAACTTGATCTAAGATCAACAAAAGGCTTCTGCTGAGATCATTTACCACTGTATCAGCAAACCCAGCCTATCAAGAACGGAGCCAAATATTTGGGTTATCTTCCCTACGATAATCAGTGCGTTCCTCTTAGAGACGCCTCGGCCAGCCAGTTCAGAAAAGCTTTCTCATTAAGAGACAGGTGTGTGACATGTCTGCTGTGGGAAACAGTACTTGTGTTCCCATTCAAGCCCCTCCTTTTCTGGATTACTGTTTCTTTCTTTTAAGAAATAATTCCTTATTTGTGGCTGTGCTAGGGTCTCCGTGGCTGTGCAGGCTTTCCCTAGTTGCGGTGAGCACGGGCTGCTCTCCCATTGGGTGCCCGGGCTTCGCATTGCAGTGGCTGCTCCTGCTGTGGAGTGCGGGCTGCAGGGCACGCGGGCTTCTGTAGTTGTGGCTCCCGGGCTCCAGAGCGCAGACTCACTAGTTGGGTAGTTGCACCGCGGCAAGTGGGATCTTCCCGGACCAGGGACCAAATCTGTGTCTCTGGTATCGGCAGGCGGATTCTTTACCACTGAGCCAGCAGAGAAACCCTCTCTGTATTACTGCTTCTTCAGAGATCCAGCTTCTGCTCTGGAGGCCCCGCATATACCCGTTTCAATTTAATTCGCCTGTCTTGACTTCCTCGTTGTAGCCGCCCCGGGGAGTCTATGCTTTTGGACACACTTCCTGCTGCACAAGATAATACTGCAGGTCAAGCAGAACAGTCTGACCAGAAGAAAGAAAAAAGCGGCTTAGATCTCTAGCACAGACCCCTAGCTGAGGTGGGACATGTTTTCTTTGCCTGGATTTGGTCAGCTAGGCTCCTGGCTTTGAGGCCCATGAGGGCAAGTTCTCAAGATGGCTCCCATCGATCCCCCACCACTCAGTATTTTCTGCCATGTGCATAAATCCCCCCGTTTGGAGCGGGCTGGACTTACTGCTTTTTGTTGCTGTTTGTTTAGTTTTCCCCTGCTGCACCGTGCAGCTTGCAGGGTCTTAGTTCCCTGACCAAGTGTCAAACCTGAGCCGCCTGCAGTGGAAGTCCAGAGTCCTAATCACTAGACCATCGGGAATTCCCTTGACTTGCTTTTTTTTCCTTTTAATATTTTCATTCATTTATTTATTTGCTGCATCGGGTCTTAGTCGTGCTGTGTGAGATCTTTTGTTGTGGCACAAGGACTCTCTAGTTATGGCACGCTGGTTCCAGAGTGCGCAGGCTCAGGAGTTGTAGCTCAAGGGCCCAACCGCTTCTCCACACTGGGATCTTAGTTCCCCAACCAGGGGCTGAACCTGTGTTCCCTGCACTGCAATGTGGACCCTCAACCACTGGACCACCAGGGAAGTCCCTTGACTTGCTTTTAATAAATATCACACAACAAAAGTGATGAGATACCACTTCCAAGATTAGGTTTCTAAGACTATGAATACCTACACCCCAAATTCGTAGCCTCCTTTGCAGTAAAGGAGGCCATCTATGCTGTGGGGGTTTCAAGGAAAGCTTTTCTTATCCTGATACAAGGGAGATGCAGCTGGCATCTTCCCCATTCTTTTCGTCTTGAATTTAGTCATTCTGCAATCAGAAGGCAACAAGCCTGGCGATAAAGAGGACACACGAAAGATGGCAGAGCCAAAAAAGAAAGCCTGTGGTATTGTGGGGCAGGCGAAAAGACACCTGTATCTGCCTAGTTCCGGATTCTGGTGTTTTTGTTATGTAAAAAAATACATCCATGTGTTTAAGCCAAAAAAAAAAAAAAGGACGATGACTTCCATCTTGGGTGTCCTCTCTTGGAACACTTACCCTGGTGGAAGCCAACTGCTGTGTCATTTGATATCTTGTTTTCAAGTTTTCAAGTGTGGCCCCTGGCCCAGAAGCAGGAGCATCAGCAGAGAACTTGTTACAAACGTAAACCCATGGGGTCCACCCCAGAACTTCTGATTCAGAAAAGGGAGGGCCAGCAGTATGTGTTTGAACAATGCAGCCTTGTGGAGTGAGTGAGCATGGAAGTAGATCTCTGACCCCAGTGGAGCCTTGAGCTGACCCCAGCCCGGGTTGCAGCCTCATAAGAGATCTTAAGCCCCAAATACCCTGCGTGAAACTGAGTAAAGGAAATTTCATTTAAAATGGAGTCAGGAAGCCAGAGCAGGGGCTCTCATGCACTACCGCTTGATATCAATTACAGATGCCAACAGGAAGAGACCTACCTTGCATTCCCAGCAGGAAATTATCTCTACTTTACTACCCCAACAGGAGGAAGAAAGTTTTCTTCTTGCACAGTCACAACCCAGACCATGAGAATGGTCACAACTCAGCCAACCAGAAAGCATCACTCCCCTGAACTCTTGCTGTCTTCCAATGGACTTTCCTTCAAACCCACCCCTCCCAAAGTCCCCCTTTTCTCTAAAAATAACATTCCTGTCCTTGTTTGTTGGACTTACCTTTAGTTTTTGTTATGGTAAGCTTGTCCAGAATTGCAGCTCTCTGCTATTCCTGAATAAACCCATTTTGTTGGTAAAATAACTGGTTATTTTATGTTTAAGGTCAATGCCAGATAAGCCACTCCCAGATTCCTGACCCACAGAAACTGTGAAATAAGTGTTATTTTCAGCTGCTAAGTTTTGGGGTCATTTGTTACATACCAGTAGATAGCTAATACAGGACTTGCATGCATGAATGCAATTGTTGCTTCAATTGTGTCCAGCTCTTTGAGACCTCATAAACTGTAACCCACCAGGCTCCTCTGTCCATAGGATTCTCCAAGCAAGAATACTGGAGTGGGTTGCCATTCACTTCTCCAGGGAATCTTCTGACCGAGGGATCTAACCCACATCTCTTATGTCTCCCGCATTGGCAGGCAAGGTTCTTTACCACTACCGCCACCTAGGAAGCCCCTTAGCTCCTTGAAGTCAAATATAAAAACAAGCCTGGTTTTGAACTCTGGTTGAGAAGCTCACAGGTCACCATGGCGTGTGTCTTCCTGGTCATAAGGAGCCAATAACCCAACTCACACAGCATCATCCAACCAGAGCTCGTGACAGGACCACGAGAGGGTGTCACAGACTACTGGTACTGCCTGCTGTGGTTCAGAGCAAAAGGTTTTTATCCCTAAACCCCCCAAATTCTAGGAATCTGACACTTGAAAACTCTAGATTCTTTTCTCAACTTGGGGTAAAATACATATAACATGGGCTTTCCAGGTGGCGCTAGTGGTAAAGAACCCCCCTGCCAATGCAGGAGCTGCAGGAGATGTGGGTTCCATCCCTGGGTTGGGAAGATCCCCTGGAGGAGGGCATGGCAACCCACTCCAGTATTCTTACCTGGAGAATCCCATGGACAGAGGAGCCTGGCGGGCTACAGACCATAGAATCTTAAAGAGCTGGATGTGACTGAAGCAACTTAGCACGCATGCATGCGTACATAACATGGAATTTATCACTTTAACCATTTTTCAGTGTACAGTTCAGTGACACATTAAGTATATTCATATCGTTGTGCAAAACTATCACCACCATCCATCCATAGATATTTTTAATCATCCCAGACTAAAACTCTGTCCCCATTAAACACGGACTCCCTATTTCTTCCCTCATAGCCCCTGGCAACCCTCATTCTACTTTCTGTCTCTATCAAATTACTTTATTTTTCTTTATTGAGGTGAAATTCACACGACATCAAGTTCACCAATTACAGTGTAAAACTCAGTGGCATTTCATACATTCATAATGTTACGTGACCCCCACTCCTATCTGATTCCAGCATATTTTCATCAGCCTGAAGAGACCCAAGCTCTAATAGCAGTCTTTCCCCTCTTTTGCAGTCCCTGGCAACCCCCAACCTGATCTCTGTCTCTATGGATTTGCCTGTTCTGGATATTTCGTATGAGTGGGAGGCGAGAATTCTACCATTGAAAATCCAATGCCTTGCAAATGGATGAGCCACACACCCTGTGACTCTTTGGTTGGCTTCTTTCACAGAGCACGATGCGTAAAGGCTCATCCACTTCTTGTGTCTCTTAGTACTTCATTCCTTTTTATGGTGCAGGCTGGAGTTGCTGAGTCCGTAGCTCCAAGCGATGCGTGTTCACTCACCGCAGGAATCCTGGCCCCAAGTCTCAGGCCTGGAGAGAAGCCTATGGGTCCAGTCACATGCAGTCTTGGGCAGCCTTGGCCGGGTGCTTCACTCCTCCTCCAGTCCAGCTGTGGGATCCAACCCTGGCTAAAGGGCATGCGAGGCCTCTCCAGGCATCTGGTCTTGAAAACAAATGTTTGAACAAGCGCTGAGTTCAGCAAATATGCTGCACCTCCGTGTGGATGTCAGTGACCGAACGGGCCGGGGTGGGGATCAGGCGTTAACCCGTGACCAGCCCCCTCGAGGACGCAAAGCCACTGTTTGCTTTCTGGGGTTGACCCTTCTCCCCAGTAGATGCGATCTGTGGGCTCCCTGCTGTCCTCGCACACCCCGGGTGTGTTTTCACTTGGCCCCGATAGCAGTCAACTAGGTGCCTCTTTCCCTACATCAAACATGGGCGTCTACCAGCAGCCATGGGCTGGGGTCCCCTCAGACCCTGTGGTCTCCCTGGCAATGCCTCCAGTAAAGGGCAGTGCTTTCATACAATCTTTGGAACTCGCACCCACATTTGTGGACTGGAAGGCTGAAGCTTCCAGGAAATCTGAGCTGCCCGGTCACTTTAGCTGGTAAACACCAAAGTCAAGATTTGAACATAGAGTCCTCCTTGTCTCTCTAGGAGCAGAGATGAAGAGGGGAAGAAGGAGGGAGAGCAGGGGGTCAGGTGGATTTCGTCACCAGATGGATTTTGTTCTGAGGCAATAGGGAGCTATGGGGGGTGTGTAAGCTGGGGAGAGAGGTGGGTGTTAGACCCTTCTGGGGTGGGGGAGGCAGAGTAGATGACAGAGCCCTGGAAGGAGAGACAGAGGCACTGGTTGGTTCAGAGTCTGAATGACAGGAAGCAGGGTACCAGTGGGTGCTGGGAGTGGGTGAGAGAGAGGTTCGTATTTCTCACTGTGTTCTGTTTTTTGATTTCATCAAGCATGGGAACTGTGTGTGTGGGGGGGGGGGCGGTGCTTCAGATTGTCATAACAAGACTTCCAGAACAACTTGGCTCTTTATCCTTAATATGATGTGATAAAAAGTAACCAAAAAATTCAAATTCTTTTAAAATCAGATGAATAAGATTTATAATTACTTCCCAGGAAATATTTCTATGCTTTACTTGTGAAGGAAAATAGTAAATTTCATGGTAGTATGAATAGCGTGGTCCAGTACTCAGGTTTATTTTAAAGGGAAAGAAAACCTTTCCCTCTTTAGATCTTTTCTCCATCATGTAGGGGTTCTGCGTGGCTGGGGCTACTGTCAGTCAGACTTGTTCTTTGAGTGATTCCGTGTCAGGTCAGGACTTGGAGAAAGTAACGTCCACGACTCAGAGTGGGGCAGCAGACTGCACAGGCAGATTTCTTCACGACTGTGCCCTGGCGGGTGGTGGGGCGTGAGGTGAGCCGTCTCCTCAGGAGCTGCTGGCTGGGGGCGGCATCCCGGGTCCGCTAGCAGCCCGAGGGCTGGCCCAGGGGAGGACGGGTTTAAGGGTGGATCCCGCGTCCTTCCACCGTTGTGCCCCAGGTGCACTGGAACCAGCCGAGCCTGAAGGTGCAGTGGGCCCGGGGAGAGGCAAGTGGGACCATGCCCACGTCCTGTCTTCTGCGAAGGCTGGCTTCTTGACCGCTCTCCCACTGCACCAAAACAAGAATCTGGGACCTCTGTCTTGGCCTCAGTGGCAGATGCCAAGATCAGCAGGAAAGAATGAGAC
>NW_011494793.1:1892429-1913719 GCF_000754665.1 Bison bison bison | reverse complement strand
GAGACACGCCTTCAGCCCTCTGGGGTGTGTGTGTGTGTGTGTGTGTGTGTGTGTGTGTAGGGGATGCAGAATGCTGTGTGACCTGCCCCTTCCCCCATTTAGGAGAACGAGTCAATAAGACTGGGGGATGGGGTATAGAGAGTGAGGAGGAGCAGAAATCTAGGATGCTTCCTAGGGTTGCAGAGTGCATCAGGATCCCTGGGAGGAGGGGTTGTTCTCCGAGGGAGGCTAGGAAGCTGCTGGCTTGAAGTCACCCCGTTGAACTCATGCAGATGTTCCTAGCATGTACCCTGTACCTCCGCCCCATACCCTGTGGGAATCAGCTCAACTGCAAGCAATGGAGATGCCAGGAAGGGGTCAGGAGCCTGGGTGCATGCAAAAATGCTAAATAAAATATTAGCAAATTGAGTTCAGCTGCTCTTTAAAGGACACCATACCAGGGGTGTGCAGGGTTTTACTCCAAGGAAGCAAGGAAAGTTCAGCCTCAGGAAGCCTCATGTGGAGAGATGAAAAGAGAAAAATACCAAATGATCATCTCACCGTGCTGGAAAAACACTGGATAACATTCAGCAACCCCTTCCAATCTTTTAAAAAATTTTTTAGTAAATGGGGAATAGGAAGAAAGTAGTCTGATCCAAGGTCATTACTAGAAAGAAAACATCTGCCTTGTGTTGGGTGGTGAAACAGAAGAGGTAACATATTCCCAAACGAGGCGTGGCTGCAGTCATGGCTAATACTTAACACTGATGCAGAGGTGCTGGTCAATGCAATAAGATAAGAAAAGAAAGATAAGAAGAAAAACTGAAACCAGATGACACAGTCGTCTATAGAAAATCAAAAAGAATAAGCAAACGAAAATGGATAGAACCTAATGAAGGTGCTGACAGCAAGTCCAGCGTATTAATGGATGGAACACAGAGGGTTTTTTAGGGCAGTAAAGCTATTCTGTGGGATACTGTGATGAGCGAGACATGACATGATGCATTTATCAAACGCATGAAATAAATGCACAGCACAGAGCGAAACTTAATGTAAACTGTGGACTTCAGAGTTAGTAATAATACATCAATATTCACTCAGCGATTGTAATGTTGGCACAGTCATTGTTTTAATGAAAGTTCAATATGAGGGAAACTGTTGGTGGGGGAAGAGGGACATATGGAAGCTCTCTGAACTTTCTGCTCAAATTTTCCCTAAACCTAAAACTTCCCTAAAATATAGTTTATTGATTTATAAAACTTATATAAAATTTATAAAATGAATCAGTAAAACAATTACAAAAAATGTGCTTACTACTGAGTCACTGTCAAATAAACATAAAAGACTTTAAAATTTTATTTATTTATTTGGCTGCATCAGGTCTCAGCTGCTTCTCTCCAGTTGTGGAGCACAGACTTAGTTCCCCTGTGGCATGTGGGAGCTTGATTCCCCTACCAGGGATCAAACCCATGTCTCTCACATTGGGAGGTGGATTCGTAATCCCTGGACCACCAGGGAAGTCCCAAACATCAATATTTCTAACATAACTGCTTTGCCCATAGTCTATGCTCAAACATGAAGCGTTTCAAAATATTCTTCTGATTATAAAAATGAATCGCTTTTGGAACTTCTTGGTGGTACAGTAGATAAGAATCCTCCTGTCAATGCAGGGGACTCAGGTTCGATCCCTGGTCAGGAAGGTTCCACAAGTCATGGGCAACTAAAGTCCAGGAGCTGCAACCACTGAAGCGTGTGTGCCTAGAGCCCATGCTCTGCAGTAAAAGAAGCCACCAGAGTGCAAAGTCTGTGCACTACAAGGAAGAGTAGCCCCTGCTCACCGATGAGAAAAAGAAAAAGTCCTCAGGTAGCAAAGCAGAGTACATCATGAGAAATGCTGGGCTGGAAGAAGCACAAGCTGGATTCAAGATTGCTGGGAGAAATAGCAATAACCTCAGATGTGCAGATGACACCACCCTTATGGCAGAAAGTAAAGAGGAACTAAAGAGCCTCTTGATGAAAGTGAAAGAGGAGAGTGGAAAAGTTGGCTTAAAGCTCAACATTCAGAAAACTAAGATCATGGCATCTAGTCCCATCACTTCATAGCAAATAGATGGGGAAACAGAGGAAACAGTGATAGACTTTATTTTTTTGGGCTCCAAAATCACCGCAGATGGTGACTGCAGCCATGAAATTAAAAGACGCTTACTCCTTGGAAGGAAAGTTATGACCAACCTAGATAGCATATTCAAAAGCAGAGACATTACTTTGACAACAAAGGTCCGTCTAGTCAAGGCTATGGTTTTTCCAGTGGTCATGTATGTATGTGAGAGTTGGACTGTGAAGAAAGCTGAGCGCTGAAGATGCTTTTGAACTGTGGTGTTGGAGAAGACTCTTGAGAGTCCCTTGGACAGCAAGGAGATCCAACCAGTCCATCCTAAAGGAGACCAGTCCTGGGTGTTCATTGGAAGGACTGATGTTGAAGCTGAAACTCCAGTACTTTGGCCACCTCATGCAAAGAGTTGACTCATTGGAAAAGACTCTGATGCTGGGAGGGATTGGGGGCAGGAGGAGAAGAGGACAACAGAGGATGAAATGGCTGGATGGCATCACCGACTCAATGCACATGAGTTTGAGTGAACTCCAGGAGTTGGTGATGGACAGGGAGGCCTGGCGTGCTGCGATTCATGGGGTAGCAAAGAGTCAGACACGACTGAGTAACTGAACTGAACTGAACTGAGCAAAGAAGACCAAGAGCAACCAAAAAAATAATAATCGCTTTAAAAATCAAATATATGATATGGAAAAGGAAATCCTTACATTGCAGGACATAAATCAACACCCCCAAATCAGAAAAAGGAAGTTTTTTAAAAGTTGCATTACTTCCTTTTTTCTTATTGAGGTATGGTTGGTTTATAGTATTATATTGGTTTCAGCTGTACAACACGGTGATTCAAACTTTTTATAGATTATACTCCATTTAGAGTTGCTATAAAATATTGGTTATATCCCTGTGGTATATCCTTGTAGCTTATTTATTTTATACATATTAGTTTGTACTTCTTACTACTCCACTCCTATCTTATCTTTCCCGCCTTCCCTCTCCCCACTGGTAATCAGTAGTTTGTTTTCTATATACATGAGTCTCTTTCTGTTTTTTATATTCATTCACTTGCTTTATTTTTTAGATTCCACATATCTAAAGGCCAATTTTTCTTATTAATTTTCTACATGGATGACATGTCAGGTGATGTAATGGGGTGTTAAAATTCCTTACTATTATTGTATTACTGGCAATTTCTCCTTTTATGTCTGTTAATATTTGACAGGAATGTAAACAGTATTTAAAATAGGAATGAAAACTGTATTTAAAAAATTAAACAGAACTACAACATGATCCAGTTTTCTGGTGGTGGTGGTGGTGGTTTAGTTGCTAAGTCATGTGTGACTCTTGTGACTCCATGGACTGTAGCCCAACAGGCTCCTCTGTCCATGGGATTTCCCAGGCAAGAGTACCAGAATGGGCTGCCGTTTCCTTCTCCAGGGGATCTTCCCAACCCGAGGATTGAACTAGGATTTCCTGCATTGAAAGCAGATTCTTTACCAATGAGCCACCAGGGAAGCCCTCAGTTCTCTAATTCTGAGTAAAAAACCCAAAAGAAATGAAAGCAAATATTGACAAGATATTTTGCTATTAACGTCACAGCAGTATTATTCACAATAGCTAAAAGATGGAAACAAGCCAGATGTCTACTGATGGATAAATGGATGAATAAAATATGGTATATCGTGTATATATATAAAGGAAATGTATATATCTATACCACTGAATATTAATCAGCCTTTAAATGGAAGGAAATTCTGACGCTTGCTACAGAATGAATGAACCTTGAAGACATTATTATAAATGAAATAAGCCAGACACGAAAGGCCAAATAACATATGATTCCACTTAAATGAACTCCTAGAATAGTCAAACTCATAGACAGAGAAAATATACTGGTGGCTACCAGGTGCTGGACAGAGAGGAGAATGGGGAATTGGTATCCATGGTCAGAGAGTTTCAGTTTCAGATCAGTAAAGAGTTCTAGAGATGGATGGTGGTGATTGTACATGATGTGAAGATACTTAATGCCACTGAACTATACCCATAAAATGGTTAAAATCATGACTTTTATGTAAATTTTGCCACAAAGAGAAAAAGGGGGAGAAAAAGATAATTTTTGGTCAAGCAAAGCTACAAGTCTTATCTTTCAAAGGCAATCTTAAGCAACTGAAGAGGCAAGACACAAGTTGGAAGAAAATATAACCAGTGAAGAACTTGTATCCAGAATATAAAAATAATTTTTGCAGCAATAAGAAAATAAAAAATCTAACTGAAAGTTGGGCAAAAGAAAAAAAAATTGGGCAAAAGTTTGAACAACACTTGGCCAAAACTACATGGATGAATAACAAACATGTGAAAAGATGTTCAACATCTCCGGTTATCAGGGGAATATGAATCAACACCGCCGTGAGATACTACCTCACAGCCACTGGAAAGGGAAAAATTAAAAGGATGGACCAGAGTAAGTTCTGTCAAGTATTTTGAGCAGTCGAAACTCATACATTTGTTTGTGACGTAAAATGAATCAGCAACTTTGGAAAACAGTTTGACAGTTTAAAAAATGGATTAATTTGTTGGCTGTGCTGGGTCTTTGTTGCTGCGCTTGGGCTTCCTCTAGTTGTGTCGAGCAGCGGCTACTCTTTGTTGCTTCTCATTGCAGTGGCTGCTCTTGTTGCAGAGCTCCGGCTCTAGGATGGCCGGCTTCACTAGTTGTGGGGCACGGGCTTAGTCACCCCATGGCATGTGGAATCTTCCCGGGCCAGGGATCGAACTCGTGTCTCCTGCATTGGCAGCTGATTCTTTACCACTGAGCCACCAAGGAAGTCCCAACAGTTTCTTAAATAAACATATACCTACCATTGGACCCCCAGAGAAGGCAATGGCACCCCACTCCAGTACTCTTGCCTGGAAAATCCCATGGACAGAGGAGCCTGGTGGGTTGCAGTCCATGGGGTCGCTAAGAGTTGGACACGACTGAGCAACTTCACTTTCACTTTTCACTTTTATGCATTGGAGAAAGAAATGGCAACTCACTCCAGCCTGGAGAATCCCAGGGACGGGGGAGCCTGGTGGGCTGCCGTCTCTGGGGTCACACAGAGTCAGACACGACTGAAGCGACTTAGCAGCAGCAGCAGCAACCACTGGACCCAGCCATTTCATTCTTAGGAATTGACCCAAGAGAAATTCAAGTGTGTGTTAGAAAACTTGTACACTAATGTTCTTAGCAGCAACTTTATTTGCAATAGCCAAAAGCTGGAAGTAATATGAATGTGAGTGAATGAATGAACAAAATGTGGTCCATCCATATAATGGAGTATTATTCAGCAATACTAAGGGATGAACTACCCAGGACAACATGGCTGGATGTCTAAAACAGCAGCCAGATCAGCTTGTTCTGCCTGCATTAGGCAGCCTTAGCCCCAACCACTGCCCCTCTCCAAATCTAGGCTCTGCTTTGAGGAAGGACCATCAGTGAGCCCAAAGTCTGTCCCACTTTATTCAGTCATGGATTCAAAATTTGTGATGGTCACTTTTAAGTCCAAATCTAAAGGTATCCATAAAACAGCCTGCAGAGAGTTTCAGGCCGCTGAGAGATCAGGAGGGATGTATTCATTTCCTGAGGCTGCCACAACTTAAAACAATAGAAACTATTCTTTTTTTTAAGCAGTACTGGAAGCCTGAAGTGTGAAATCACGATGTTGGCAGGGCCATGCTTCTTCTGAAGGCTCTAAGAGA
The DNA here is from genome assembly GCF_000754665.1 of Bison bison bison. Classification (NCBI taxonomy): domain Eukaryota; kingdom Metazoa; phylum Chordata; class Mammalia; order Artiodactyla; family Bovidae; genus Bison; species Bison bison. Next base: position 1,907,901 of record NW_011494793.1, on the reverse strand, counting down.
GAATCCCTCCTGTACCCCTCTCCCAGCTTCCGGTGGCTCCAGGAATCCTTGGCATCCTTTGGCTTATAGGTGCATTAATCTCTGCCTCTGTGTCCTCATGATTTTCTCCCTGTGTGTCTGTGTCTTTTCTCCTCTTCTAATAAGGACACAGGCATTGGATTCAGGGCCATCCCAATCCAGTATAACCTTATCTTAATTCGAGTAAGGATACCTGCCAAGACCCTATTTTCAATGGAGTTCACATTCTGAGTTTCCAGGTAGACATGGATTTTGAGGGTACCATATTGAACCTGGTACAGGGGCCCTAACTTCTAAGTGAGCAGAGCATGGTTCCCTGGAGGCCATGGGAACCATGTCAGATGCATGGATAGAGGTGTGTACAGACAGCTGTCAGAAACCCTAGCAGCTGATGCATGGATGGAGTGAAAAGGGCTGATGCATGGATGGGGTGAGGAGGGGAGGCTTCAGGAGTGAGTCAGGAGGGGAGAGGGAGCTATGTGTCTGGAAGGACAGTATAATGCACCCTGGTACAGGAGTGATCACCTTGCTCTGATGCTTTTAAATACTCAGGTTTATTCTTCGCAGGCTAGGGGCAAGAGATACAGAGATTTGCACTCAGATCTGACTGTGGAGATTTAAGGTAACAGCCAGAATGATTTTTCAGAGAGGACAGAACATCAAGAGTCCATTTATTTGATGTGTGTGGATGAAGACTCCAACCAAGGGCCAGACAGTCAGACGTGTCTCTGGTATGTGAGCTCACCTGGCCCATCTTACTCTGTACACCAGTGACATGTCATTGATGGGGCCTCAGTATCATGCAGCACCCAGGCCTGTCCCTTCCCCGACTGGACTTGCTGAGCCTCAGTTTCTTCCTCTGTAAAGTTGGTCCATGGTCCTTAATGGATGAGATGGGTAAAAGTGTCCAGACACAGAAGGAAGGCTGACAACCTTATTTCTCCTTTCTCCTGTCTTTCTGCTCCCAAGAGCAGAGGCCAAAGGGAGGAAAACAAGGAGGAGATGAAGGAGGGAGAGTTGACCTCCAGCTCTCAATGAGTCTGTTTTGTTCTGTGACCTTGGCCAAGTCAGTGGCCCTTTGCAGGCCTCAACTGCCCTATCTGTGAAGTGAGTTATAGGAATTTGGGCCTGAGGACCTCCAAAATCATTGTTAAGGTTCATGTATCTCCCAGGAAGACCTGGGGTCTTTCTCAGACCCCAGTGTTGGGCCTGGGGGTTTCCTATGTTGTCCAGAGGGGACTCCAACCTCTTTCTCTTATAGGTAGAGAAAACTCTGGCTGTTTTGGGAGAATGGGCAGGGGTATAGCATCTAAGACTTGGGGCTGGCTGGAAGCAGGAGGCAGGATCAGATGATATTCTGGAAGTGGGGCTTCACCTCTTCCCACAGGGCGGGGTTGTGCAGCCCCAAGTTTATTTGCATATGATGTGACCTAACCAATCAGAGCCCAGGGCCATTGGCCTATGGTCTGGGATGGGCCCCCTGAGGTCCCATCCCAGGTGGTCAGTCCCCAACTGGTTCAGAGGTCTGTCTCCTTCAGGTCAAGACCTTTGTCATGTTCACTGCCTGGTGGCCTGGAACCAGCCCCGTTCACCTCCTTCTGACCCAGGTAAAGCAGATGGTCCTCATCGGTGGGCAGAAAGTCAGAAGGCCTCTTGGTTCCAGCGGGCAACTCCTCAGCACCCTGGGGGAAGGAGAGAAGAAAGTCACTGTCAGAGCCCCCATTTCTGCCGTGTCAGCTCAGATATTCTCCAGATGGGGACAGAAGCTCTGGGAGGACAGAGCCTGGGAAGAGAGGCACAATATCACCTTGGCAAGTCCTGTCCCTTCTGCCTCCAAAACCTCCACCCACTTCTCTCCCCCACGGCTGTGTCACCTATGGTCAAGCCTGTCCGTGCGTCCAAGGATGCCTCTACCTCTCCTTTCTCTGACTCCACCTATTCTTCAAGAAACAAATTATTTCCCCACAGCAGCTGGAGGAAGCTTTAAAACACTTCAAATCCCAAATCCCTGCCCTCACCATTGAGTCTGCTCTGACCTCAGGACCTTTGCACCTGCTGTGCCCTCCTCCTTCACTCAGATTTCCCAGTAGTTGTCTCCTTCTCATTCTGGACATTAATAACGTCACCTCATCCAAGAGGCCACCCCCATCACCATATCCTGTTTTATTTTCTTCCTAATACTCACCACCTGCTTAGACCCTATTCCTTTCTTGCTTTAGCTTCCTTCTGCTCCTGCCAGAGCATGTCTGGGTACACAGCTAGTGCTTAATGAATAAGGGAATGAAATGGGGAATCCAAAGCAGGAGCAGACCTGGGTCAGACCCCCCAGGGACAGTGTTTCCTAAACTCAGGGCATTCCCATAGCAACCACACGGCTCTGGTCAATGTTGGTCTACCCCCTATCCTGTTTCTTATGTAAGATTTTTTCTAAGTTGACTCACGTTTGAATTAAGCAATTTTATTTTCAGGACAGACTTTATGTCAATAACTGAAAGGCAAGCCAGTTTCACTTGTCATAGACCGGAGGTATTTGTAAAAACAGATACAATGAAAATAAAGAGTATGAAAGTCTGCTCAGTCCTTGTTAAAGTGAGTAATAGAAAGCGTTGAAGACGTACTAGCTCCCAACTGTGCCTTTCCACTGGCGGTAAGAAGTTGAGAAAGAAGACGGTGACTCACCATGTCACTTCCCTGAGTTAAGGTCACAAACAGAGCACCTGAAGCCACTTCACTGCCCCTCCCCCTGCTCTGGGATCCCAGCCCTGAGACTGACCTTCATCAAACCATCATCCAGGGTGGCCACCTCTTCCTTGGGGGCCACTGATGCTGTCTGCCGCATGAGGTCCCACCAGAGTAGACCGGGACCCAGGGCACTGCGCTTGGTGGGGCCTGAGGGGGCAGAGAGAAAATGGAGTTATTTAGGGAGGGTGGCAAGAAAACTGGAGACCAAGCCCTGGGGAGGAAAAGGGGGATCTCTGATGGCTTCCAAACCCAGATCTGACAGTGACCCACTGGGGACACTGGCAAGTCTCTGCCCTTCTCTGGGTCTCACTTTCTCATCTACACAGTGAGAGGTTGTAATAGCCAAGAGTGGGTGGCCAGGAGGTCCAACACATGGCTCCATTTGCTGCTGTGTCCCCAGTGTCTAGAATATTGCCGAACTTGGAGAAGGACCCAGTAGAGCCCTGGTGAATGGAAAGTCTGAGACTCAGGAAGAAAGAATAGGTATTCTTATCACTATTGATTTCTTTTAATCTCTTTCCACTTCTTGACAGGATTCAGAGTTTCCAGAAGGGCACGGAGTTGCCAAGACTTCGGGGAAAAGATATTTCAGCACCAAGGACAGCGTCTTGTGACCCCTCCCCCACCATCCCACATCCTCCAGCAAAGACATTACCTTTGGAGCTGAAGAGAGAATAGAGAGGTGGAAAGGGGATGCCTCAGTTTCTGCCTTTGCAAAATAGGACAAATCCCACAAGGTGGAGGGTGTCATGAAGGCGATGCAGCAAAAGGGTGCAGATGCGGCCAGTATACAGTGGCCGCCTGACTGACAGAACGGTCCTCCTCCCCCTCCCTGCGGGTCCTAGAGGCAGAAGGTGGACAGGGTGACCTCTAAGGATGCCATATACCCTTCTTACCCGTCAGGCAGCTGACAAGGGCTCCACATAGCACAGTGCACACTGTGCCCAAGGCACCATAATAGAGATAGGAAATGGCATAGAAGTTGTCAGCTAAGGTTTGCTGATCAGGGTCCATTTCCAAGCTAAGAGAGAGAGAGATGAGCATGAATCTAAAATCCATTTCATTTGCTTCCTCCTGTCTACACTCTCACAACCCAGCCCAGTCCTTCATGATTGCTTGTCTGGACGTATGCCAATTCTCCTTCCTTCTTGCTATCCCACCAACACCTTCAGGCAATGTCTACACACAAGCAGAGGAACATTACTAAAACGTAACTCAGGGCTTCCTAGGTGGCTCAGTAAAGAATCTGCCTGCCAGTGCAGGAGGTGCAAGAGACGTGGGTTTCATCCCTAGGTCAGGATCCCCTGGAGGAGAAAATGGCAACCCACTCCAGTATTCCTGCTTGGAGAATTCCGTGGCACACTACAGTCCGCTACAGTTGCAAAGAGTTGGACATGACTGAGCACATACAAATAAAATGTACCTCAGGCTGCCTCCTGCTTCTGCTTATCACCCTCAGAATCAAACCAAATTAAGCTCTAAGAAGAAAACAGGTATGAATCTTTATGACCATGGGTTTGGCAATACTTTCTTAGATATGACACCAAAAGCTCAAGCAACCAAAGAAAACGGAGGTAATTCCCTGACCGTCTAGTGGTTAGGATTCCACACTTTAACTACTGAGGGCTTGTGTCTAACCCCTAGTCAGGGAACTAAGATCTTGCAAGCAGCACAACATGGCCAAACAGAACAACCACAGAGGGGCTTCCCAGGTGGCTCAGTGGTGAAGAACCTGCCTGCCAATGCAGGAGGCGCAGGTTTGATCCCTGGGTCAGGAAGATCCCCTGGAGCAGGAAATGGAAACCGACTCCAGTAAAAAAGAAAAAAAAAAGGATAAATTGGACTTTATCCAAATGGAAAACTTTTGTGTATCAAAGGATACTGTCAACAGAATGAAAAGATAACCCAGAGAATGGGAGAAGACATTTGCAAATCATACATCTGATAAAGATCTAATATCAAGAATAAAGATATAAAGAACATATAAATTAGAACTCAATATGTAAAGACAGATGACCCAATTTAAAAATGAGCAAGGGATTTGAGAAGACATTTGTCCAAAGAAGATACAAGTCTGGCCAAGAAGCACATGAAAAGACTGTCAACATCATTAGTCATTAGGGAAACGCAAATCAAAACCACAACGAGTATTATTTCATACCCAGTAGGATGGTTCGAATTCAGAAAAAGGAAGGGGATAATAATAAGTATTGGCAAGGATGTGGAGAAGTTGGAATCTTTATATATTTCTGGTAGGAATGTAAAATGATGCAGTGGCTATGCAAAATAATCTAGTGGTTTCTTAAACGCTAAATATAGAATTACCATATGACCCAGCAATTCTACTCCTAGGTATACACCAAGAAAAAAGAAAATATATGTCCACACCAGCACCTGTACACAAACGTTCATAGCAGCACCAGTCACACTCACCAAAAAGTAGAAACTACCCAAATGCGCATCGACTGATGAAGGATAAACCAAACTGGTCCATCCCTACAGTGAAATACTATGAGGTCATAAAAGGATGAAGCACTGGGACACACTCCAGTGTGGACAACCCTTAAAAACATCCTTCTGAGTGAAGGAAGCTGGGCACAGCCGGCCGTATGGTGCACAATTGCATTTATACCAACGTCCTCGGCAGGTAAGGCCATAGCGACAGAAAGTAGATTAGTGGTTGCCTGGGGCTAGAAGTGAAAGTCGCTCAGTCCTGTCCCACCATTTGTGACCCCATGGATTACACAGTCCATAGAATTCTCCAGGCCAGAATAATGGATTAGGTAGCCATTCGCTTCTCCAGGGGATCTTCCCGTCCCAGGGACTGAACCCATGTCTTCCGCATTGCAGGCCGATTCTTTACCGTCTGAGCCTCCAGGGAAGTCAGGGGCTAGAGGGAGGTGAAAATGGGCAGTGACTGCTAAATTGTACAGGGTTTGGGGCTTTTGTCTTTTTTGTTTTTGAGGTAATGAAAATGTTCTTGAGATAGTGGTGATGGTTGGATAACCTGGTGAATATACTAGAAACCGCTGTTAAATGGCTACTTTGGTCTGTAAATGATATCACAGTTTAAAAAGAATCCAATTTCTCTGGTTGAACCTCATCTCCTATCCTTTCTTCTGCCATTAAATCCACTCTAACCTCACCATAGTTGGAAAGCATACACTGAACCCTGGCCTCAGAAACTTCGCACTTCCTCTTCCTTCTGCGGGGAACGCCCTACTCCCCGATTCCCAAGCCCCGCCCCGCATCTTCTCCTTCCCAGTAGGGACTCCGCTTCAGGATCGCTCCGCAACCACACTCTCTCTGGCCTCGATTCCCCGCTCAGAGTTTACCTGGAGACCCTGCTGGAGGCGTTGGCAGTGAGAAGAGGGTCCAGGAGACCAGAGGCGTTGGCTGAGGGCACAGCACAGCCGGATGCTGACGACGGAAGGACTCCCATGGACTGCGCGCTAGGCGGGTACAGAGTGGCGCCCACGGCCACCCACAGCGACAGCGCCAAGCCCACTGCCAGCCCGGACAGGACGCCCTGGTGAGGGACCCAGTGTCAGCGGGGGTCGACGCTGACCCCCTGGCACTCCTCGTCCCTCACCCGCCTATTAATACTCACCGGTGTGTTGCAGGTGGGGACGAACATCCCCAGGATGAAGGCTCCGAGGAGAGGGCCGCTGATGACGCCCATGACGGTGAAGGAGCCCTGGGAGAGTGGGTGCGAGGGCGACTGAAGGCAGAGTCGTCCCACCTTTCCTAGCCTCAGTTTACCCGCTGGGAAAGGAAGACCTGGGGAACTCCACTGGCGGTCTTGAGACTCCTCTATGCCTCCGTTTCTCTAAAGGGGAAGGGATCCCCTATTCTTCTCTCTCTCCCAAAGATGCGGATTCTCTCTCCTGACAAATCTGGTTCCATGGCCATGCCAGGAGGAGGCCCTTCTTGCTGCCAGGTCACTACTCCCACCTCCCAGCATCCCTGTTTCAGGCCAGGCGGTGGCTATCCTGCTGGTGGCGTGTCAGAACTCAGTTCTGCCATCGACATGTATAACCTTCTCTGAGTCTCAAAGTGATGATGCCTCACCTCTTGGGAAGATTGGAGGGGGTGGGGTACTTACCTGGAGGACACCGCCCCCCAGCAGGGACGACAGAGCCGCCACGGTGAGACAAGCTGAGCCGTAGATGAGCGCTGTAGCGGATGGGGATGGCTCTGTCAGTGGGGAGAGGCTGCCCCGGCCCCCCACCCAGGTCCCCCCAACTCACAGAGCCCCTTGGAGATGATGACCAGTCTCCGAGGGGCCAGGCTCGGCAGCCGAGGTTTGATGAGGTCCTCCACCGTGACGGCAGCCATGGCATTGATGCTGGTGGATGCAGTGCTGGAACAGGGGAGTACAAAGGAGGGGTGTCCTCAGGGACTGGCCACCTCTTGCCCCCAGGGCTTACCTGCTTGAGGAGGCCCCCAGCTACCCACACCAACTGGCCTGCCAGGACCCAGCCCAGCCCAGGGGCAGAGGCCTGGGCAACAGAATCCTTCAAGAGCAGAGGAGAGGTCCGCCTCCCCACTCTCCCCGCAGACCTGAGATACCCTCACGGGAGCAAGGACACCCATGACCGAGGACATGAATGACACGTCTCATTACAAAGCAGTGATGGGGTGCAGAGAAGAGCCACATAGACTGTGGTCACAGCAGGAGCAGCGATGCGACCAGAAGTCAGGGGAGATCTGAAACTGCCAGAGTGTGAGGCCCAAGGGCAGGAGTCGGGGACCGCTTGGTCACAGCTGTGCCCCAGTATTCAGAACAGCAGTACCTGCCCTGTAGGTGCTCGACAAACATTTGTTTGAGGGAGGGAGGACAGGAAGAAGAAAGGGAAAGGAATTGAGTGTAACCCTGCTGCGCAACAGGGGTAAAGATCCCGGATCTGGGCTCCTTGTGCCCAGGGTATGCCTTCCACTAGACCCCACTTACTGGGGACTGAGCAGTAAACGCTGGACATGCTCAGAACATTACAACAAGGCCCCAGGGGCTCAGATGTGGCCAAGTGAGAGAGCAGGGTCACTCACCTGAGGGTGCCACTGTAGGCACAGGCCAGAAAGAGCCCAGGGACTCCAGGCAGGTCCTCAAAGATGTCCAGCACCAGCAGGGGCATGTACTGAAGGGAGTCAGGGGTCAACCTCCAGGACAGCAATGCCCCAAGGGTGAGGGCATCTACCTGTCCTCACACTGCACATTCCCAACACCCAGTGCAGACCAGACTCACAGTGGGCACTCAGCGCATGTTTGTTGACTGACTCTGCGATCCTGAGTCATTCCCACTTTACTGATGAAGCCAGTCAGGCCAAAGGGGGTCACTCCTTGCTTGAGGTTACACAGGCAGTCTGGGATCCGACCCCATGGACTCTGAACCCCATGGTCAGAGCTCCCCCAGAGTGAGCACGTCTGGGTCCTGGCCTTGGTGCTACCCCTGACTTGCCTGTGGACCTCAGGAAATTGCTTTACTTCTGATCTCCTGCCTCAGTTTCCTCATCTGTAAATCAAGGGCCATGGCAGTCTTGGTCTCATCACATGTTGAAAGATTTTGATGGGAAACTAAGTGCTCGTGAAGAGGCGTGAGGCACAGTGTAGGTACTTGGAACGTGAGAGCTGGTCGTTACTGGCAGTGTCATCATTTCATGCTGAACTGTGGTCCCATGGCCTCCTTGATATCCCTCAGGGAGTCTGAAATGCCCCTCCCCTCCCCCATAACACTGCCTCACCTCCCAGATCCTCCTCTGTGTTGAGTTCTTCCCTGCCTCTGGACATTTGCACAGACTATCTCTCCACTAGGAATACTTTTCCAGCTTCACCCCCAGAGACTCACCCAGAGGCTCACAGTGGGGGTGGGTGGATAGGAGTGGCCTAGGAGCCTGGACCAGACTCACCTGGTCTGGGGCAGAGATGCGCCCCGCCAGGAGAGGGTCACAGTCAAGGTAGAACGTGAACATGACGACACCACAGGCCGCAGCGCTGGACACGATCAGGAACAGGCCCAGCTGGTTGATGAGCACGGCCCTGGAGGGGCGAGGTGGTCTCAGGGTTGCAGGCAGGGGCCGGCACATCCCAGAGGCACCCTGCCAAATACTCACAGCTTGGCTTGCTTCTCCGTGCGACAGGCCACGTAGCGCTGCACCTGTGCTTGGTTCACCCCGTACATGGAGAGCCACACCAACGTGCCACCCACAACAAAAGTCCAGAATGTGTAGCGGCTCCTCGGGTCCAGGTCAAAGCTGGATGAGGACGGGGCAAGTCAGCCATGTGGGAATGCTACGCTGACTTCTCCCTCCCAAGTTGCCCCAGATGCCTATTCTGGACCTGATGGGTCTTAAAGGGACATTTGGGGCTAGGTTTTGAAGTGTGAACAGGAGTTTGCCAGACTAAAATTTCATGGGTTTATTGAGTCATCCGCATGTATCAAAAAAAACATTTTTTTTCTGTGCTTAACTGGGATCTCAGAGAGCCTTCAATTCCCAGAGAGGGGGAGCCAGGGTGTTGTCTAGATTTTCTGTTTGGGGAGGGGAGCAGGAAGGGCTTCCTGGGGGAGGTGCCATTGGCTGGCTTCTCCCAGGGCAGAGATGCCAGCTCCATCACTCTGCCATATCTTCCTCTACATTTTCACGTACTCCATCAGGTTGATCCGGGAGTGGTTCTTGGCAAGCTCGAGTACTTGCCCAGGTCCACCCACGAGCGCAGTTCCACGAGCCAGGACAACCCAGAAACCACTCAGCATCACTAAGACCTGAAATACGTCGGTCCAGATCACAGCCTTCATGCCGCCCTGCAAGGTGTGACAGAGAGGGAGATAGGGGGTCAGATGGGGATCTGTCTGCGGCCTGTAGGGCAGAGCAGAGGTGGGAGGGAGGAGGAGTCAGATGGGGGACCTGGCGGGGATTTGGCCTGGCCTCCAGTAGTGGCTGGGACCAATGGTCTTCTCTGCCTCAGTTTCCTCATCTGTAAAATGGGTTAATAATAGTACCTTCTTCGGGGTATCATTGCAAGGAATAAATTAATTAATACAAGAAAAATATTTGGATGAGCATCTGTCACATACAAGTGTTCAGTGAGTGATGGCTGCCACTATTATTATCATTATTACTACTGCTGTTATTATTAGCTGTTGTTTTTACCCGTCCAGCCTTCACATCTTTGCCTTCCCTTGGCAGCTCCTCGGTTTCCTTCCGCACTTCCAGGTCATTCAGGTGAGGCTAATCTTGCTCCCAACTCCAGGAATAGCCAACAGAACATCCTAGCTCCCCAAACCTCTGCGAATGGCTCATCCTTCACTGAATACCAGTGCCAGCCAGACAGAACCCTCCTGGGACTTCAGTCAGTCCATCCTGAAACAGGAACTCACTTTCTGCTAGAATAAAGCCCAAAGGGATGAAAGCCCAGAGCTAATGAGGTTCTTAACAGATGGGAGAGAACACAGAGGGCTCTGTTGTAGCCCCTGGATCCAGCCATGCCTTATCCTTGGACTTTCAGCGATAAGCCTTTCAAATCACCTTTCATAATAAAGATGAGGAAGTAGGCCCAGTTGGGACACAGTCTTCCTCTGGAGAAAGGGAAGGGAGGGAAGTGAATGGGCCTGCCCAGGGGCTCTCCCACTCAGTGGGCATGCAGCCCACGTGGGGTGGGGTAGAGGGACATTCACCACAGTAGTGTAGAAGGTGCAGATGATTCCGGTAGACAGGAGCGATGCCCAGATGTCCAGCCCTGTCACTGCAAGGAAACCCTCCTGTTAGGTCAATTTGCAGGCGGAAAGCTTGGCTTTCACTGTCCTGGGGCCTTTTGGGGAGTCAAGTAGGATTCTTCTCTCCTAGAGCTGTCCCTCACCCCGGCAAGTCTCTAAGCCTTTGTTCCTTCCCGCCACCACCCCTCCCCACCCCGCCCATTCAAACCTTGGTTCAGGATGAGCGCGGGGGCGTAGATCACTATGCCGGTATACAGCATCTGCAGATAGAGGGCAAGGGCCGGGAGGTTGGGGGGCACCTGTGCGAAGAGGGTATTAGGAAGGAGCTAGGGGGAGGAGGCCGGTTGGGGTACTTGACTGAGGGCAGATGGGCCGGGCCACGCGGGATCGGGATGGGGTCAGGTAGGAGGTCTGTGAGAGGCCGGTGGGCCAGACTTGCAAATAGAGCCTCCTAGGGCGGGGCCAGGAGGATTGTGGGTGGGGCCTGGACAAGGCTTTGTAGAGTGGGAGTGGGGTCGTGAGGGGTGGGAGCGGGGTTGTGGGCGTAACCACCCGATATTTGACCCGAGCTGGACCCTGGGGGCGAGTGCGGGGCCGAGGCCACTCACTGTAGCCACCAGGTACTGCAGAGTCCCGCAGAGCCGCACAGCCCGGCTGAAGCGCATCTCCAGGTACTACAAGGAGAAGCCGAGGGCTCGTGGTCACCTGGAGAGTCCCCATTCAGGGACCCGAGGCTTCTGGGTCCTTCACCCGCCCTCTTGGCTTCTGCCCGCCCACAGGAGGCCAACTCCACACTCTTGCCCACGGGGGAGAGGGGGGCGGAGGGCTCCCGCCAAGCATCCTTTCCAATCTATCTGCACACACTTGTGCACACTCGCCATCCCCGCGCCTGTGCATAGGGCGTGTGCCCGTAGGACTGCACCATCAAGAGTGCACACGTTGGTCCCACACGCTCCCACGCATGTCTGATCGTTCCCCTGGGGCTGCCGCCGCTCTGAGTCAACTTTCGCAAGATACAGACAGTGCCTGTGACTGGCTGTCTACTGTACGACCGGTCAAGATTGTAATCTTCGTGCTCACTGCCCCGGAGCGAGGTCTTGGGCAACCCGAGCGGAGAGGCAACCCCTCGAGGAAGGTAGGAAGCAAGCTGCGGGGAAGCGGGATTGCGAATCCGGAGCCTGCCTCCAGGCAGTCACTCGGGTGGACGCAAGCCCAGGCTTGCGGGGCGGGGGGGTAGGGGTGTGCCTGTTCACGTGTGAGCGCGCCCCTGGCCGAGCCTGGCTCCGCCCTGAGCAAGTTTCCACCAAAGAGAACCGGGACGCCGGCTCCTCTTCCTCCTTCCTGCCCCGGCCTCACTGCCTGCGGCTTCTTCCCAGAACCCTCCCCACCTGTCCATCTCGGAGGCTCCCCAGTTACAGCACCCGGGAGCCCGCCTGCGGCCCCCTGCACCACGGTTCAGAGCCTTAGGGCCTCCCCTGCCGCGTCCCCGCGTTCACAGTCAGGCAGGTCCTCAGGCCCTTCGGGTCCCTGCCCAGTACCTCGTAGGTGCTGGTGAGGCCCAGGCGGTAGAAGACCGGCAGGAAGAGCAGGGCAGTGAGCCGAGAGTTGAGCAGCTGTCCCAGGCACATCCAGAGGAACTTGAGGCCATAGCGGTAGGCCTCGGCTGGCACCCCCAGCACCTGGACCGCCGACATGAAGCTGGCGGCCAGCGAGAGGCCCACCGGCAGGGCGGACAGGCGCCGACCCCCAGTGAAGAAGTCCTCGGCGCTGCGCTGCCCGCCTCGCGCTACCCCGACCCACAGCCCGATGCCGGTAGACACCAGTAGCATAAGGGCGAAGACCCCGTAGTCCCAGGCTCCGAACGTGGCCCGCTCCTTTGCCTCGACGGTGGCCATGAGGTGCGTCCTCGGCCCCTTCCAGCCACCCCGCGTGTCTCGGCTGAGGGAAGTTGGCAGCGGCCGAGGAGGCAAGACAGCGCGCAGGTAGCAGGATGCTCAGCGGCGGCAGCGACACTGCGCGCCTGTCCCCTTTGGGCCCCCGCGGCCCGGGGCTCCCTGGGCGAGAAAACTGGCTCCTCGCTGCAGCTCCTCAGCCTCCCTGTCACCCCTCTTCGTCTTCGCGTCTGTCTGTCCGTCCACCTGGTCTCTCGCTCCGTCCAGGCGCCCGGTGCAAGCGGTACGTCCCCCCGCCCGGACGTCTGTCCCCGTCCTTGGGAGCTGTGCTCAGGGCTGACAGCAGGAGGTCTTGGTGGGGCTTAAAGGGGCAGCTCCCGCCGGCGGCGGGGGGCGGATTTATTGGGCTCCGGGTCGGCGAGACTCCGCCCCCAGACCTGGGGCGGGCAGGACCCGCACCCGTTCCGCCCTGTGGACAGGACACTTAGGTGGCTGCTCGGGGCTGGGGGGAGGCTCCCAAATGCCCCCTTCCCCCCTGCTTTGTGGGGCACTTTCCGCTGACCATAAACTGTTAATGTCTCCCTAGGACAGGTGGGGAAACTGAGGCCACACAGCTGGGAGCAGGGGCCCAGCGTTCAGATCCCTGTTGTGCTTTTGTACCCTGAGCTAAGGGGAGCTCACTCACCCACAGAACTGGGGTTACTTTCAAGGTTGCACGGTCCCATAGGGAAAATTTGCTCTGCTTGAACCCCTCCCTCAATTGGCACTTTGACCCTCTCCATTTCTCTAGAGCCTAGCAGGAGGGCATCACCAAACCTGGCCCTCAGGCTAAGTTGAGTGGAAGGCAACAGGTTCCTTCAAGTCCTGAATGCCATCCATATTTGAGAGAGACTTTGCGTCTCTCTGGGCCTCAGTTTCCCCATCTGTAAATGGGCATAAAATAGCCCTTGCCTCAGAGGAACAAACTGAACCTGTATAACACAAGCCTGGCACAGAACAAGTACCTCATTCATTCATTTCTTCATGTATTCATTGGTTCCTTCACCAAACATGCATTGAGAGTCTACTCTGTGCCAGACATTAAGTGTAAAATGGTGGTCATGGCAGAGGGGCTGTCTATGACCATGTTCCCAAAAAATGGAAGGACATGACTACCTGGGGAAGTAGGGTCTGGCATGTCCCACAAATGAGACCAGAGGTACAGAGGAAGAGGCAGTCCCTTGTCTTGGGTCATGCCCTCAAGAAACCCACACTTTGTCATCTGGAGGTTCTGGCCCCTGGGTTCGAGTCCTAGGTGGACCTCCAAAAGCTGGATTCCCTCCTCCATAAGCGGGAGGGATCTGAGAATCTGTCCTCCTAGGGCACTGGGACCCTCCTTGGCCTCTGCCGCCCCCTGGTGGCCTCCTCTGGCCTACACACATTACCCAAGCTGGGTCCAGTGACGGCCAGGCAGCCTCTTGTTTGACCCAGGACTGTCTTACTCTGTCGCCGTGCAGGGCTGCAGAGCCGACCTACTCCTCCTTGGAGATGCGATGCCGCGGCTCCTCACGGGCATCTACTGTCTGCTGGGATGCACCTTTCACTTTATGGCAGAAAGCGAAGAAGAACTAAAGAGCCTCTTGATGAAAGTGAAAGAGAGTGAAAAAGTTGGCTTAAAGCTCAACATTTAGAAAACTAAGATCAAGGCATCTGGTCCAATCACTTCATAGCAAATAGATGGGGACACAGTGGAAACAGTGATAGACTTTATTTTGGGGGGCTTCAAAATCACTGCAGATGGTGACTGCAGCCATGAAATTAAAAGACGCTTACTCCTTGGAAGGAAAGTTATGACCAACTTAGCATATTAAAAAGCAGAGACATTACTTTGCCAACAAAGGTCCGTCTAGTCAAGGCTATGGGTTTTCCTGTGGTCATGTATGGATGTGAGAGTTGGACTATAAAGAAAGCTGAGCGCCGAATTGATGCTTTTGAACTCTGGTGTTGGAGAAGACTCTTTGAGAGTCCGTTGGACTGCAAGGAGATCCAACCAGTCCATCCTAAAGGAAATCAGTCCTGAATATTCATTGGAAGGACTGATGTTGAAGCTAAAACTCCAATACTTTGGCCACCTGATGCAAAGAGCTGACTCACTGGAAAAGACCCTGATGCTGGGAAAGATTGAAGGCGGAAGAAGAAGGGGACGACAGAGGATGAGATGGTTGGATGGCATCACCAACTTAATGGACATGGGTTTGAGTAAACTCCAGCAGTTGATGATGGACAGGGAGGCCTGGCGTGCTGCGGTTCATGGGGTCACAAAGAGTCGGACAGGACTAAGCAACTGAACTGAACTGAACACCCTTTGCCTTTGCCAGAAGGCTGCGGAGGATACCACGTTCCTCCTCCCTTCCCTTCTCTGCTGCATCCTCCTCAAAAACCTGTTGGGAAAGGGAAATGCTGGAAGATTCCCCACAAAGGCAAGCAATAAAATGCAAATATATGCAGATTGATGCAAGTTCGGGCAAAAGCTGTCCTGTCTCCCCAAGGGGTTTGGGGTGGGGAATTGTCCCTTGCCAGCTCCTCTCTTCTCCTACCCTGGTGGAAGGAGGGTCCAGGCTGCAGACAACACTTGGGCTGAGTCCCTTTCATTAAGCACCTACTGTGTGTAGGGCCCTGCACCAGCCACTGGGCACACAACAGGATCCAGGTGGACATGCCCTGCTCGTGGCCGCAGGGCTCTGATCAAGCCAGCAGACGAATACCCATTTCAGAAGCTAACAGATGACAAGAGTGAAGCAAGGTCAGAGATGGAGACAGCCTGGGGGAGGGAGGTGGGGGACACTTAATGTGAGGCCTCAGAGAAGGACCCTGCAGGCAGAGAATGAGCCAGGTTTGGAGAGAGCTGGGGATAGGGCTCTGAGGTTGGAAAGAGCAGGACAGGGAGGATCACTGTAGACCTTGAGCCTTGGAAGGGGTCTGGATTTTATTCTGAGGGAACTGGGTGGGAGAAATTGGAGAGTCTGGAGCAAATGAGGGACCTAGTTTCCCTGATGGGTCAGTTGATGAAGAGTCCACCTGCAAAGGAGACTCAGGTTCGATCCCTGGGTCAGGAAGGCCCCTGAAGGA
>NW_011494793.1:1892177-1892329 GCF_000754665.1 Bison bison bison | reverse complement strand
TAAAGCTCAACATTCAGAAAACTAAGATCATGGTATCTGGTCCCATCACTTCATAGCAAATAGATGGGGACACAGTGGAAACAGTGATAGACTTTATTTTGGGGGGCTTCAAAATCACTGCAGATGGTGACTGCAGCCATGAAATTAAAAGA
>NW_011494793.1:1854623-1892077 GCF_000754665.1 Bison bison bison | reverse complement strand
TGCTTGCTTGGGAAATCCCATGGACAGAAGAGCCTGGCAGGCCATGGGGTCATAAGATTTGGGCACGACTTAGCGACTAAATCACCACAGGTTCTGAAAAACCCACCAGGTCCACGGCAGGGGTTGAGGGTGGGGAAAAATGGGTAGATTCACAACATGTTGTGGATTTCCTGGATGGTAGGCTCAGAATTGGAAGCCCTGCTGGGTGGTTGGTGGGGGGCGGGGGGAAGTGTGGAGGAGGGCAGGGAGAAAGGGGAAGCAGTTATGCCTTCCCTGACTGTGATTCCAATTATGGGATGGGAGGAGGGCAGGCAGGACCCGAGGACTCCCCCTGGATGGGGGAGAGGAACAGGGCAGTCCCCGAGAGCCCAGCAGCAGTGGTCTAAGCAAACGGGGCAAGGATGTCGGGGTGCTGAGAGGATTTCTGTTGCCACCACTCCTGGCTGCTGACTGGGCATCCCCAGTGTTCTCATGTCTCCTTGGAGACAGGGCAGGGGTCAGAGAGGTTGTGAGCCGTTCCAGCATGACCTGCTGGGTATGTCCTTGAACATCCCATCCTGCTTTCAGTAAAAGCAAACCATTTTTACCACCAGTGGCTGTCATTTCCTGTAAGATTCCCTGATTCCAAGTCCTGAGGATTCTGATCCTGTGGTTCCCAGAGTCTCTCTGGGTTTCAGGATCTATCACGGGTCACCCGGGGCCCCCGGTTGCCTTGCCTGACACAGAAATGAGGTGCGGGGTGGGTCAGGGAGGTGCGGCTCTCCTCCAGGGCTCCCAGCCCTGTCCAGTATGGGACACCCAGCACCTGGAGAAGCCCGGGGGCGGGACCTGGAAGTGCCTCAGCACCTAAGGGCCTCTGAGGTGCAGACTCCTGCCCACCTTTGGGTTGGCTGCGTGAGCCTGGGAAAAGTCTTGTCCCTGGGCCCGAGCTGACCGCTGAGGGGAGCCAGCAATCCAGGTGGCCCGTCTTGCTCCACAGGCCCACACAGAAGGGCCCATTTCTCCCTGGCTCCGGGCCTTTGTGCTGGTTGGTCCTGGCACAACTACCACTGGAGACTTGAGGGTTCGCCTCAGTGGTCCTCACCTCTAGCCAGCTTCTGGACGACTGCGCTATGCATGCTTTGTGGGGTAGTTGCCAGGGGTGGTTACGTGGTAGGTGGTGTCAGTGGACAAGGTTATGCGACGACAGGTAGACTGCAGGATGGGGGTATGAGTAGGTGTGTTAGCAAGCTGAGGGCCTCCTATGAGATTGACCCCATTCCCCAGCTGGTTCCCAGGCTGTAATGTGGATGAAATTTTGGCAGAGCTTCAAGGCGGGGGTGGGTGTGCATGAGGGGCCTTTGTGGGGCCCTCCCTGGCCTTCCACTTTCCTGGTGGTATATTCTCCCACCTGACATTTCTGGCCTCTCAACCTCTAGCTCATCTGAAGCCTGAAACCTAAGGGATCACCGTTTCCCGTTTATACAGGAAAAAACTAAGGCTCAGAGTGGGCTGTGACCTGCCCCAGGAACAGAGATCAGGAGTTTCTTGGCCAAACTACTGCTGGAGAACCAGCCATGTTCCTATATCCCAGCCAGATTATTTCCTGGAAATGCATGCATCACTACTGCTAGTATCACACGCCCATCCTTTAATGGAAAGGAAGCTGCCAAACTTTTCTTGGGTGGCATCTAGATATGGAGACACCTATTAATGAGAGAGAAGAAATCTTTAGGGTAACCAGGAATTTCTGCCAGAAATCACAGGGTTAATGAAATTATCTAAGCAAATATTCCAGAAAAATTTGGCCGGACAAATATATCTTAAAAATCAGGAGGAAGTGCCCTGAGGAAAAAGCATTTATACCGTATGTGGGGAAATTTCTTCAGCCTTTTGCTCCACATACCTGAGCTTTTTTTTTTTTGGCCACATCACAAGGCCTGCAGGATCTTTAGTTCCCGACCGGGGATCGAACCCAGGCCCCAGCAGTTAGTCATGGAGTCCCAACCACTGCACCACTAAGGAATGCCTGTATCTTACCAACCCAGCAGCCCCTGAGAGGAACGAGTCAAGTTCCTGAGATTTTTTTCTATGAGCGATTTGTCTCAGGACAGAATGCTTTCCACATAAGGGAAAGCAAATCCTAAGGTTTCCTTTCAGCCATCAGCTAGTTCACCCGTGGTGTTGGCAAGGTTGAAGGAAAATAGTCCTCTTATTGAGAGTTAATTAGTATGTTAGTGGTAGGCATTTTGGCATTAATACACAAAATCTGGCCCAGCACTGCCAGATCTGGGCTTACCCACGTGGTGCAGATGGGGGTAGAAGAGTGTTCATTGGCCACCATGACCCTCAGATTATTTTTAACTCCTCCTGGGGTCACAGTGACACATGTGGTCTGTGCCCTCAGTCTGGTGTGGGACAGTCCTGTGACTCCATCACTGTATGGTCTACAATCTCCAGTGAGGCAGTGATCTGTGGTCTAGGCAGAGGGCTCAGCAATGTAGGGAGGTAGGGAAGAGCCGCCGGTGCTGGCCTGTGTGAGCTCAGTCACTTCAGTTCTGACTCTTAGTGACCATGGACTGTAGCCCGCCAGGCTCCTCTGTCCATGGATCCTCCAGGCAAGAATACTGGAGTGGGCTGCCATGCCCTCCTCCAGGGGATCTTCCCGACCCAGGGACTGAACACATGTCTCTTACGTTCCCGCATGTGCAGGCAGGTTCTTCACCACTGGCAAGCCCCAGGCAGGGGCTAGAGCAGGCAAAGCAGTCACCAAGGACCCAGGGCCTGTCTTTCCCGTGAGAATGGTTAGCCATGCCTGAGACCTGCCCCGGGAACCTCTCCAAGAACAGGTGGGATTTGAAGTGAGCCGATTTTTTGGAAACCACCCAAGATCATCACGCCAACTAAACCCCTCCTTGGCCGGGTGGGGGAGGGGAGGCTGTGCCCTTGTCCAGGACCATGCTCCTCCCAGCCCCCACTCCACACTACCTCTTTGTGCCGCAGCTTCTTCCCTATCCACGGTTCTCTGGAAGACAAGGCAGGCCCTGACTGACCTGTGTGTCCACTGCCTGCAGAACAGTGACTCCCCAAGGCAGCTGAGCAAATCTAGTCAGTGCCCTGATCTTCTGAGGACGACACCAAGGTACAAAGTGCCTGGATTGTCCAAGGTGACACCACCAAGAACTGAATTCTTAGCTGTGCCTCAGTCTCCTGGTTGAGGAGCTCAGGGTGGGATTAGCTTCATGCCTGGAATTCCCCAGGCCTCAAGTAGACAGATGCCCGCTGAGAGACCGTGGCCTCCTAGGTGGGATTAGGACAGCTTCATTCAAGGGGCCCCCAGCTGGCGGAGGGGAAACAAGTTAGCATAGCAGGCGCACAACGCTCTTGGGCGCCCCCTTGTGCCTGCTCTGAGGATCTACAACAGGACTGGAGGCTAGGTAGGGAAGATCACACCTGGAATAGAACCAAACCCACAGGCTTTTCCCCCAGGGTGCAGCTGTCCTTTTACCACCAAGAAATGATGGGGGGGTGGCACAGAGCTGAGAAATACATATAACATGGCAGGCAAACCAGATCTGGGGCCAAAGCTGGGGCCTGCAGCACACCCCGAAGCTCACAGCAGAGCTGCCTGACGGCACTGAATGGAGAGAGAGCTGAGTGGGGAGGAGCTCGCCCTTCCTAGACCACCTCCCCTTAGGGAGAATCCAGTGCTGGGCCCCTACTCAAGGAGAAGAGGACCCCTCCCAGCGCACTCACAGCTTGGCTGCACCCTTTTGAGTTCTGCAGGGTGTGTAAAGAAAACAAGAAGTGTATATGGGCACTCAGTTTTCCCACTAAGTTTTATTTGTGCAGCCCTGGGGACAGAGGGCCTGAACCTAAAAGAAGGTGTTGGGCCTCTTGGTGGTGAAGCGTGGCTTGTGCTGGCGACGGAGGACCCGGTGGGGCAGTGGGAACTTGATCTTGGAGTCCTGGGACAAGAAGAGGCAGGTAAGGGAGGGTGGCGGTGGTGGAAGGCTCTTAACCTTGTCTCCCAGGGACCACTGAGGTGTGGCCACCCCCCACTGGGCTCCTGCGTCAAACCCGCTGCCTCATTGCATCTCCGAAGGCTGGGGGAGCTGCCAGACCAGTCTGGTGTTCCAAGAGAGCCCCCTCAGCCCAGCCCGCCCAGCAGGACCCGGAGGGCACTCACGTGGAACTGCTTGACCGCGGGTCGGCGGCACTTGCTGGCTGCGATCTCCTCCACCTTCATGATCTGGATTGAGTGGGCCCGGGCTCGGTGCCGGGCGCCCATGTCTCGGTCTGCAGAGACCAGGAGGGGGCAGGGTGAATGTGTACACTTTTCCATCATGGGTGGGGAAGGAGGGCACTCGGGGACCAAATAGCCAAAGCATCTGGCCCCAGCAGGCTCCGGCTACCAAGTGTGTAGAACCTCAAATTCACTTTGAGGGGCACGGCTGCAGCCCCACAAAGGCGACGAGGTAACATTTGCTGTTAGCACCTCTGTTTAAACCACTGCTACAAGAAACAGCAGTTCTTGGGTTTAGGTGCTTGGATTCTGGTCCCGGCAGGTGACACACGCTGGGAGCACCCAGGGTTGCTAATGCCAGGTCCCATCCCCGGACAGGGGCTGGACTAGGTCTCTGGGAGGTAGCTGCATCTATACAAGGGCTGACCTTAAACCTCAAGAGGAGGTTCAGATGCAGTTGGTGCTGGTGAACCAGACCCCCTCCTCTCCACCCACTCCCGGCCCAAGTCCACTTATTGCCAGGTTCCAGAAAAAGGCACACTTGGGGCATCCTCTCCACTCCTAACCCAAAGCAAATACCTCCCCTGCCTCGATCCCTGAGGACTGCCCCCTAGCCCAAGAAGCCTCTTGCATTTCCTGTGCATCTGTCTGACAGGGAAGTGTCAGACTGAGCTGCAGGTGCCTGCCCTGTTGAGTCTAAAGCAGAGGCCCGGCAGCTTACAGCACTGGGTGACGGCGCCGGCAGTGGTCAGATCCCGGTACTCCCGGTACATGTTGTGGGTGCCGCTGCGGGAGTCATAGCGCAGCCAGATGCCGAAGTTCTTCACTCGCAGGGGGGATTTCTCGAACACCTGTCAAGGAGAGGACACGGGCTGAGGATAGAACAAGTGGGCCTCGACCAGGGCCCCCCACCATTCCTGAACCTCTGCCTCCAAAGCTACGAAGGATGGTCCAGTCCCTGGACCTCTCTTGCCCGTCTCCCAGTCCCAGCACCTTCAGGCACCTGAGGGGAAATCTCCACGCTAACCAGAGGGATGCAGGGCAGTCCAGGCTGGGATGCTCCCCCGACGGGGACCGACAAAACTTCGGAATCCCCCCAACCAACCAACAATTCTCTTGGGACCATCTGGGCCATAAAACCATCAGTTACCCAATGCAGCCTCACTGTGCAGAGTCCAGCACCGCCCCCTCCACTTTACAGATGAAGCCCAGGGTTTTCTCATTAGGTAAAGGGCACCAAGCCACCTATCCCATCCTAATGTAGGGCATGAAGACCACAAAGGAACAGGATCAGAGGCTGTAAAGTCTGCTGACTCTGAAGGGTGACAGATGCCCCATGGCAAAGTGTAAATGCACCCCAATCCCACCCAGCTTCAGACACCACATACCTGTCCACAGTAGACAATTTCCCCCGAGGATTTCTTCATCTTCTTCAACTGAGACACAAAGTACCAGAAGCGGGACTTGGCAACAACATGATTAGGCGCAAAAATTCTCATGCGATAGAGGGGTGGCGTGTGGCATTTGGGGGTCGGCAGGCAGCGCCCCACCACCTTATACTCTCGAAGCTAAAAAAGAAACAGTGGTTGAGGTGGGGACCAGCACCCGAAGTCTAGAGGTGGGGACCAGCACCCAAAGTCTAGAGGCGACTGTGGAGACTCACTCTGCTCCCTTCCCCAAGCCTGTTGACAACCGGATCAGGGGATAGAGAGGGTCAAGTCCCACCCCAGCGCCTTCCTGGGATATCTGGGTGACTGGGGGTCATTCCAGTGTCCAAGCCTTCCACATAAAAAGGAGTGAGAGTGGGGAGGATTAACCCAGGTGCCTGAATGCCCTTTGCCCTGGCTCAGGAAAGCTGGGTGAGGCTCTCAGCCCCTCTCTCCCTTCACATTAGCTAGGCATAGACCGGGGCGGGGGGGGGGGGGGTGCCTCCTTCCTCCAACACCTCATCTAGTACACAACAACCTGTCAAAATGAAAATTCGGGACTCCAGAGACTGACCGGCTGGGAATCTCACAGCCAACTCCAGGCAGAATCAGGACAAGAATCCAGCTCCCTGCCCAGCTATGGGTTTCCCGGACTTAGGTCATGACTTGCAGCTGTCTCAGTTTCCCAGTTGCAGTCCAAGAGGTTTGGACTCCCAAGCAGAAGCTCTCTGTTTGTACAGATGCAACAGGGATGATATCTGCTACGTTCAAATCCTGGGATACAGTAGAAAGGAGCCATCTCCACAAAATGGCTCATCACCATTTTACTAATTAATGTCAGTAGAAAATAACCCCAAACATCACAAACTCCATTCTTACTTTAACCTCTCAATCTGACTCATCGGCCTCCCAGACCACCCATTCAGGAAGGGACTGATGCGGTCGGACCCCTTTCCAGTGTGCAAACTGGAGCTGGAAAGCTGAGAATGACCCACCCAAAATGCTTCTCCGCAGGGTCTACTCTTCCATCTCTGAGCCCTAACGCTGATTTTGCCCAGCACCTGCCACAGCGGTTAAGACTCCCACTCCCCATGTCAGCCCCGAGTTATAATAATTTTCTTCTACTTCTCTTACAGCCATACCAAGAAAACACAACACTATTGCCCGCCAACTCCCACCCTTGGCACCATATTCACTTCGCAAAAGGAGAAACTGAGGCTCGGAAGGTCGATGAGGTCCCGTGGCGCGTGTTTCCACGCCGCTCAATTTGTCTCTTTCTGTGGAAAGGAGACTCGGACTCCCCGGACCCCGCGGTTCCCGAGCCGGCCCGGGCCACGCTCTGGCCTCCCCACGCGGCTCCGCAGTGGCCGCCATGTTGCCCGCAACTGGGCACCTCGGCGCACTGGCCCTAACCGGAACGCGCACTCCCCGGGTGTCCCATGCCTCCTCCCGCAGCCCCCGATTCAGTCCGCGTCGCATTCTCTGACTCCTTGCCCCACCGCGCCAGCCTTACCGTCCCTGAGGCCTTCATGGCGCTCGACCCACGACCGCCACCACCCTCGGAAAGGAAGTGGCCGCCCTCGCGCAGCCGCTCACCTTGATTTCGCGGCCGGAAGTCCCTCCCTTTCGATGCCGCAAGCCCATTGGCTCCTCAGCCCCGAGCTCAATAAGATTTGCTTGTTCGTTAACTCCAGATCCACCAACCTCTCAGAGCCCGGCCTCCCTTTGCGGCGAGACTACAATTCCCGAGACGCAGCGCAACTAGGCCTCCTGTTCTAGCGAGGCGTAAGGGAGCGTCGGTGCGCGCGGCATGCCGGGAGTTGTAGGTACACTGGGCGGTCTCGGAGGCCGGTTCCAGGTTCCTGCCTTTACATCTATCTGTGTGCATCATCGTCCCGGTGATGAGGCTCCAGGACCTGAGCGTTCTCTTCTGTAAAATGGGAATGTGTGCTTAGTCGCTCAGTCGTGTTGACTCTTTGCGACCCCATGGAAGAATACTTGCCTGGAGAATCCCATGGACGGAGGAGCCTGGTACCCATGGTAGGACCCCATGGGTAGCCTGCAGCCCATGGGGTCTCGAAGAGTCGGACACAACTGAGCGACTTCCCTTTCACTTTTCACTTTCATGCATTGGAGAAGGAAATGGCAACCCACTCCAGTGTTCTTGCCTGGAGAATCCCAGGGACGGGGGAGCCTGGTGGGCTGCCGTCTATGGGGTCACACACAGTCGGATACGTTTTGCCATGCCCTCCTCCAGGGGGTCTTCCCAGTTCAGGGATCGAACCCAGGAGTCCCGCATTGCAGGCGGATTCTTTACCGTTTGAGCCACCAGGGAAGCCCAAAATGGAAATAGTACTGGTGTTTTTTTTCCCTAGTAATGTTACTATACTGGCTTCCCAGGTGGCGCAGTGGTCAAGTATCCACCCGCCAAGAGACACAGGTTAGATCCCTGGGTCGGAAAGATCCCTTGGAGCAGGAAATGGCAACCCACTGCAGTATCCTTGCCTGGAAAATTCCGTAAACAGTGGAGCCTGGCTGGCTACGGTCCATGAGGTCGCAAAGAGTTGGATGGGACTGAGCACGTAACACTCATTCACACTCAACTTGTGTGAAAGGCCAGGTACAGAGCAGTTAACAAGTGCTAACGTTCATTAAAGGTTTTCCTGGTGGCTCAGTGGTAAAGAATCTGCCTGCCAAGAGATGCAGATTCCATCCCTGGGCCAGGAAGATACCCTGGAAAAGGAAATGGCAACCCACTCTAGTATTCTTGCCTGGTAAATCCCATGGACAGAGGAGCCTGATGGGCTACAGTCCATGGAATCGCAGAGTCAGACACACTTAGCAAACACACTAAACATTCATTAAGCAATGGAATAGTAATTATTATTATGGGAGGATCTGATCTGTGTTTCATAGTAGCAAATATTCAAACCCCATCTGCTTGTTTCCAGTACAGATCCTGAGGCGGAGTAGGGCTTGGGGCTTGGGGGGTGGGGGTTTATGGGGCTGCTAAAAATGATCAAGGGGCAGCCCCACCTTTGGAAGCTCTGGGCTTAGCAATTTGTTTAGGCAAAAAAGTGGCTCCTCTGGAGGGGAGACCCAGGATGGAAAAGGAAAGAACTCACGAAGTCAGGCTGTAAAGATATAAAGATATCCTGAAAGAGGATAAACTGGAGGGTTTATATTAGGAGAGAGAGCTCTTGGAGGAGGTGACAGTTGAGCCCAATTAGAATTTTTATTTTGCTAATTAAAATTAATAAGTTTAATTAAGATATGGTTCACAGGGACTTCCCTGGTGGTCCAGTGGTTGAGAATCTGCCTTCCAATGCAAGGGAGTGGGTTTGATCCCTGGTCAAAGAACTGAGATCCCACATGGGGTGGGACACATAAACCCACATCCCCACTTACTCTGGAGCCCTGTGCTCTGCAACAGGAAGAAACCCTGAGGGCCACAACAAAGACCAAGCACAGCCAGTTTTTTTATAAAGGGGAATGTCAGTTAAAAAAAAAACAAAACATTATAGCTCACATGCCATACGATTCACACATGTAAGTTGTACAATTCAATGTTTATTTTAAACTACATTTACATACATACATATATATATACATTAGAGAAGGAAATGGCAACCCACTCCAGTATTCTTGCCTAGAGAATCCCGTGGTCAGAGGAGCCTGGTGGGCTGCTGTCCATAGGGTCGCAGAGTCGGACACGACTGAAGCGACTTAGCATGCATGCATGCATTGGAGAAGGAAATGGCAACCCACTCCCGTGGTCTTGCCTGGAGAATCCCAGGGACAGAGGAGCCTGGTGGGCTGCCGTCTATGGGGTCGCACAGAGTCAGACACGACTGAAGTGACTTAGCAGCAGGAGCAGCATATAGACACAGTTGTGCAACATCACCATAAAATTGAGAACTTTCCCTTCTTCCCCCCTGAAAGAAGCCCCTTACTCTTAGGAGTCACTTGCCATTCCCTCCCCATTCCCCAGCCCTAGGCTACAGGAATCTGCTTTATACCACTATGGATTTCCCTATTCTAGACATTTACATAATTGCATGCATGTTCACTCTCAGTCATGTCCAACTCTTTAGGGCCCCATGGACTGTAGTCCACCAAGCTCCTCTGTCCCTAAAATTTTCCAGTCCAGAATATTGTGGTGGGTTGCCATTTCCTCCTCCAGGGGATCTTTCTGACCCAGGGATTGAACCTGTGTATCTCCGACTCCAGTATGTCCTGCGTTGGCAAGCGGATTCTTTTCCACTGCACCACCTGGGGAATTGGACTCACACAAAATGAGATCTTTTGCGTTTGCCTTTTTTCAGTTAGCATGATGTTTTCAAGGTTCATTGACATTATATCATGGGTCAATACTTTGTTTCTTTTTACAGCCAAGTAATATTCTATCGTGTAGATACATTTTGTTTATCCATTCTTCAGCTGATGAACACTTGTGTGGTTTCTACTTTTTGGCTATTGTAGATAAGGAAATAATGACATTTCCATGCAAATTTTTGTATCAATGTATGTTTTCATTTCGCTTGGATATTGCCAGGGGTGGAATTGCTGAGTCCCTTGGTAATTCTCTGTTTAACTGCCAGAGTGGTTTATAAAATGCCTGTATCATTTTACATTCCCATCAGCAATGTGTGAGAGTTTCAATTGTCCACCTCCTCACTGATGCTTTTTATTATTTTTCTCTTATAACCATCCTAGTGGTGTGAAGTGGCATTTCATTGTAGTTTTGATTTGCTTTTTGCTGAAAAGCAATTTTCATTGCTTTTGGGCGTCTCTTCCTGTGCTTATTGACCCTACCTGTATCTTCTTTGGAGAAAGTCTATTCAATTTCACTGCCCATTTTTAAAGCATTTATTTTATTTATATATTTTTGACTGTGCTGGGTCTTCCTTGCTGTGTGTGGGCTTTCTCTAGTTGCAGTGAGTTGGGGGCTAGTCTCTAGGTGTGGTGCACAGGCTTCTCAGCGTGGTGGCTTCTCTTTTTTCAAAGCCTGGGCTCTGGGGCACTCGGGCTTCACTAGTTACAGCGTGTGGGCTTAGTAGTGCGTGGGTTTACCTGCTCTACAGCATATGGAATCTTCCAGGAGCAGGTATGGAACCTGTGTTCCCTGCACTGGCAGGTGGGCTGTTAATCACTGGACTACCAGAGAACTCCTGCCCATTTTTTCCCCCAGAAAAGGCCTCACATATTTATTACTAAGGCAAAGCACTAGCTAACAACAGAGAACCAACCATTCCATCCGTCCTATAGAACACATGTGGGCTGTTCCAATGGTAGTTTAGTGGTTAAGTGATATGGCAGGATGCCAGCAACCTTGATACAGCATGCTGCTGCTGCTGCTGCTAAGTCGCTTCAGTCGTGTCCGACTCTGTGCGATCCCATAGATGGAAGCCAACCAGGCTCCCCCATCCCTGGGATTCTCCAGGCAAGAAGACTGGAGTGGGCTGCCATTTCCCTCTCCAATGCATGAAAGTGAAAAGTGAAAGTGAAGTCTCTCAGCCGTGTCCGATTCTCAGCAACCCCATAGACGGCAGCCCACCAGGCTCCCCCATCCCTGGGATTCTCCAGGCAAGAAGACTGGAGTGGGTTGCCATTTCCTTCTCCAATGCATGAAAGTGAAAAGTGAAAGTGAAGTCGCTCAGTCCTGTCGGACTCTTAGCGACCCCATGGACTGCAGCCCACCAGGCTCCTCCATCCATGGGATTTTCCAGGCAAGAGTACTGGAGTGGGGTGCCATTGCCTTCTCCCTTGATACAGCATAGATGTCTGCTACTTCGTATGTAGTGAATATGAGAGTGAGTGTTATTGTTTCCTTCAGATAAATATACAGAGGTGGAATTGCTGGATCATATGGGGCTTCCCAGGTGGTGCTAGTGGTAAAGTACCCGCCTGCCAATGCAGGAGCTGTAAGAGACATGGGTTGGATTCCTGGGTCGGGAAGATCCCTGGAGGAGGGCATGGCAGCCCACTCCAGTTTTCTTACCTGAAGAATCCCATGGACAGAGGAGCCTGGTGGGCTATGGTCCACAGGGTTGCAGACTCGAACATGACTGAAGCGACTTAGCACACATAGTAGTTCTAATTTTAATTTTTTAAGGGAACCTCCAAACTGCTCTTCATAGGTGGCTTCATCAGTTTACATTTCTGCCAACAGTGTGACAGGGTTCTTTTTTCCTCCATGTTCGAAACTCCAACTGTTCTCTTTTTTTCTTTCTTTCCTCAATGCAGGGCATGAGGGAGGCTTCCCTCATAGCTCAGTCAGTGAAGAATCTGCCTGCAATGCAGGAGACCTGGGTTCAATTCCTGGGTCAGGAGGATCCCCTGGAGAAGGAAACGGCAATCCACTCCAGTCTTCTTGCCTGGAGAATCCCAGGGACAGAGGAGCCTGGCAGGCTCCATAGACTGCAGTCTATGGGGTTGCAAGAGTCGGACACGACTGAGCGACTAAGCACACACACAGGGCGTGAGGGATCTTAGTTCCCCTACCAGGGATGAAAGCTTCAGCCCCTGCAGTAGAAGCTCAGAATCAACTGCTGGACCACTAGGGAAGTCCCACTCTTGTCTTTTTGATGGCATTTTAACAGGTGTAAAGTGATATTTCATTGTGGTTTTGATTTGCATTTGTCTGACGACCAGTGACTTTAAACATCTTTTCATGCACTGTACCTGATGGCCATTTGGATGTCGTCTTTGAAAAAAATTTCTATTTGGTTCTTCTGCCCATTTAAAAAAATCACATTCTTTGGGTTTTGAGTTCTTTATGTATTTTGGATATTAACCCCTTGTCAGATATAGAGTTTGCAAATATTTTCTCCCATTCTGGAGTTTGTCTTTTCATTTTGTTGATGGTTTCTTTTGCTGTGCAGAAGCTTTTCAGTTTGATGTAGTCCCACTTGTTTATTTCTTTACTGCTTACTGTTGCATGAAGCAACTATTTTCTAACATAACATTTTACTTCCTTTAATGATTTTTTTCAGTATATATTTTGAGTTATTTCCTTAGTGACTGTTCTGGGGCTTACCATATGCATTTCCATTTAGAATCTCCTTGGATTTTTGCTGTCTTAAATTAAAAATATATATATTGATTTACTTTGGCTGCACTGGGTCTTAGTTGCAGTATGCTAACTCCTAGTTGCATCATGCATGTAGGATCTAGTTCCTCATCTGGGGATCAAAGCTGGGCCCTTGCATTTGGAGCACGAAGCCTTACCCACTAGACCATCTGGGAAGTCTCTATGCTGCCTAAATTTTAAGGACATATATGGAAATGCTGATCTTACATATCTCATTTCCTCTTCCCCATTTTGTCCTATTATTATGTGTGAAAGTCACTCAGTTCTGACTCTTTGTGACCCCCTGGACTGTGTAGCCCACCAGGCCCCTCTGTCCATAAAATTCTCTAGGCAAGAATACTGGAGTTTGTATTCCCTTCTCCGGGGGATCTTCCCGACCCAGGGATGGAACCCGGCCAGGTCTCTGGCGTTGCAGGCAGATTCTTTACCATCTAAGCCACCAGGGGACCCCATGCTATTATTGTTATTATTATGCTATGATTGTTCTACATATTGCATCCACCTGTGTTACAGAACAAATAATTCATTGTTATAATGATTACTCCATGCAGTTATGTGTTTGATAAAGAATCCAAGAAAATAAAGGAGGGCAAATATCTAGAGTTGTTACATTGGTTTTCTCTTTTTGAATTTCTGGTTCGATTCCCTGTTTTTGTCACTTAGAATTACCAGAATGGAGCAGGACCCTATGCTCTTCTGTCTGCCTTTTGTCTGTGACAAAAAAACTTTAGCCAAAGAATAAGTTTAATCAGAGAAGTGATAAAATGCAGAAACAAAGGGAAACAGTTCAACAAGACTAAACAGTAACAGTTTAGTCATTAAACACAGTCAAGGACTTTTAGTTCCTCTTCACGGGTTGTAAATAATATTCTGAGCAGTATGCTGTGTGCTGTCTTTAAGATACTGAAATCCCTACCAGGTGGAAGACGTGAACTACATGATAACCAGACCCTAGCCATGACATAAGCTAAGCTGTTACGATTTCGAGAACTGGCCTCAAGGACTTGGGAACAAACTGACCCTGGAACTGAAGATTAACTGTACAGAAACAGTCAGGGTGACGCTGCAGACCACTGAGCGACCAATTTGAAGACGACTGTCAGAGCTGGCTGTGCTCTTTCTGCATGCAGCCCCCTCCCTCTGTCTATAAAACCTCTCGCCCACTGATTGTCAGTGGGTGGGGGGTGTCAGCCTTTGGAAGGAATCCACCTCCCCTTCACCCCAGTTGCCAGCACCCAAAATAAAGCAAACTTGCTTTTCCACCAACTTGCCTTTTTATTGGCTTTTGAGCAGCGAACAGCCAGACCCCACTTTGGGTGACATTACTACCTGGTGTTATTTCCTGATTTCAATACAGCTTTGTTCCTCTCATCTCCTTTGTGCTATTATTGACAAATATATTACTTTTCTACATGTTATAAGCCCTCAAATAAAATTAATAATTTTTATACAACTGCTTTTTAAAATCAGTTGAGACAAAAGGAGAACTATGCATGCATGCTGTTTTTTTATAATTACAGAATTACCTTTATTTGTGGTCTTTAATTTTTTGTATGCATCGAATTAATGTCACTCCCCTCCCCTGCCCACCTTTTGGGGTCTTTCTCTGCTGAAGGGCCCAGGAGGGAGACTAGTCAGTCGATGCCTTTCAGGCGGACACTTAGAGTGTGAAAATTTGAACGCTTGGAGGGAGAAGAACATGAAAGAGAAAGGGTGGTCAGGGCCTTAGGCTTGCACCTTCCTGACTCTGGCCCCGCCCACGGCCCACTGGCCCGTGAGAGGTGACTCCATTCGAACGGTGCTGCCGTGAGTGTCCACTAGATGGCAGAAGAGCCTTTGCCTGTCTTTGCCAGGCTGAGGCCAAATAGCCTAGGACATTGATGTGGTGGTGTAAGCAAATTTCCTGGGCATTACTACTCTGGCCTCAGTTTCCCCATCTGCAAGATGAGCCTAATTATAGTCCCCAGCTTGTAGGGTTGTTGGGAAGTCTGGTGCGTGCATCCTCAGTCGTATCCACCTCTTTTGTGACCCCATGGACTGTAGCCCGCCAGGCTCTTCTGCCCATGGGATTTTCCAGGCAAGAACACTGGAGTGGGTTGCCATTTTCTCCTCCAGGGGGTCTTTCCGACCCAGGGATCAAACCCACATCTCCTGCATCTCCGGCATTGGCAGGTGTATTCTTTATAACTGGGCCATCAGGGAAACCATTGGGCAGTTTAAAAGGTGTATAATTGTCTGTACCGGGGTGGTAGGGGCTGTCTGTCTTTGCTGGCTGTACCCCTCCTGTTGTGTGTGAACTCAGTGCTCTGGGTCTCAGTTTCTCCAGGCTTCGGAGAGGGAACAGGCAGTGGAAAGAAGTCTTAGAGCCTGGTGCACAAAATGAATCCTGCGAGGGCAGGAGAGGATCCAGAGGAGGGGCAGTAGGAAGGACGGGGAACAGAAGGGAGAGGAGAGGAGGGTGAAGTGGAGAGGGAGGGTGATAGGAAGAGCCCTGGCCTTGGGACCTGGTGCTACTGTCGCCAAAGCCTGGGTCAGGATGACCCTTGCAGCTAAGAAGAGGGATGGACACTTGGGGGGTGTGTGTGTGTGTGTGTGTGTATTCTGTCTAAAAATGTTTTTTTGTTTGTTTGTTTTTATGTTTTGTTTTTATGTTTTGGCCCTACCTGGCTTCTCTGCTAGCTCAGCTGGTAAAGAATCCGCCTGCAAAGCAGGAGACTCTGGTTCGACTACTGGGTCTAAAGATCCCCTGGAGAATGGATAGGCTATCCACTCCAGTATTCTTGGGCTTCCCTGGTGACTCAGATGGTAAAGAATCTACCCGCAATGCAGGAAACCCAGGTTTGATCCCTGGGTTGGGAAGAGGCCCTGCAGGAGGGCATGGAAACCCACTCCACTATTCTTGCCTGGAGAAACCCCATGGACAGAGGAGCCTGGCGGGCTGCAGTCCATGGGGTTGCAAAGAGTTGGACACAACTGAGCAACTAAGTGCAGCACAGCACAGCACCTGCCTGGCAAGTGCTGTCATGGTTCCTGCTGCGCCCTTGACCCACCCTCTTGCCCCTGCGCACCCCTCCTGGCTGCCCACCCCCCCGGGGCCAAGCAGGAATCTGACCCAATAAGCTGGTTCTGGACCAGAGATCTCAAGCCAGGTGGCGCTCCCTTTCTGTCACATCATTCAATTAGGTGCAGCCAAGTTCCTGATTCAAGAGGCCGCCCCTGAGTGCCCTGGACCAGTTTGTTAATCCAGGCTTCTCATGCAATCCTCGGCTTGCGTATCAGGTTCCCCTCC
Source organism: Bison bison bison (assembly GCF_000754665.1). NCBI lineage: Eukaryota > Metazoa > Chordata > Mammalia > Artiodactyla > Bovidae > Bison > Bison bison. The sequence goes on along the minus strand of NW_011494793.1, from coordinate 1,876,043 downwards.
TGGGCTGTCCTGGCTGTCACATGTGGAGCTCCGCCATCCTGACCACTCCCTTCTCCATATTGGCACCTCCGTCCTTCCAGGGCTCTGCTGGCAAGAGTTCTGCCCCTGTCCTTTTGTCCCCCAGATGTCTGCAAGCCACCTGCTCCCCCGTACCCCAGGTGCCACCCCATCCTTGCGCTAGCCTCATTCCCCCCTCCTCTCCTGTCCCCAATTGTCCCTGCTCTCAACCTTCCTAAGGTTCCTCCTCTGAATTCATTCATTCATCACTCATTCATTCATCAGTACCTACTGTGTGTTGGGAACCGGGGACACAGCTGTGACCATGACAACCAAAAGCTCCAGCTAGGAGGGAGCTGACATAGCAATGGCGGAAATGGCCAAAAACAAGATAAAGAATAAAAATATGTACCACAGCTGAGTGTGGCATGCAGGTTAGGGAGAAAAATTAAGAAAGGAAGGTTGGTCTCTGTGGGCGCTGTGCCGCTATCTGCCCTCCCCCCCGACACACACCCAGGGGCCAGATCCCTATTTTCATTTCTCAGTCTATCTGGGGGGCATCCTAGGGCATTGTGAGGAGAAGCAAAGCAAACTAGAGGCTCTTTCTTCCTGTCACTCAACCGCCCCCAGCCTCAATTTTCCTCTCTGTAGATGGGTATCGCAGTTCACACCTCTGATGTTGTTTCAAGGATTAACTGCATTACCCTCAGTGGGCACCTGATGTACTGGTGATCGCTTGATAAGTGTTGTTCTTATCACCAATGATTGGTTTGGTTCACTGTCAAGTTCTGAACAGCAGCTACAGGAATTCCTGTTCCCCGCCCCCCACAATCTATGTAATTAAATATACTTCCTTTTTTGATCAACACTTGAATTTTTTATCATTTTATTTACTTTTGGCTGTGCTGGGTCTTCATTGCTCTGCGGGCTTTTCTTTAGCTGTGGTGAGTGGGGGCTACTCTAGCTGCCGTGCTCCCGCTTCTCATTATGGTGGCTTCTCGTGCAGCACAGGCTCTAGGGAGAGTTGGCTTCTGTAGTTGCGGCCCATGGGCTCAGTAGTTATGGCTCCCGGGCTCTAGAGCACGGGCTTAACAGTTGTGGCGCATGGGCTTAGTTCCTCTGTGGCACGTGGGATCTTCCCAAATCAGGGATTGAACCCTTGTCTCCTTACCATTGAGCCATTGCAGAAGCCCTTAACTTTTAAACACTATTAACAAATACGAGCTTCCCAGGTGGCACTAGTGGTAAAGAATCTGCCTGCCAATGCAAGTAACACAGGAGATGAGGGTTGATCCCTGGGTCAGGAAGATACCCTGGAGGAGGAAATGGCAACCCACTCTGGTAATTTTGCTGGGAGAATTTCATGGACAGAAGAGCCTAGCGGACTACAGTCTATGGGGTTGCAAAGAGTTGAACACGACTGAGCGTCTGAGCACAACAGATACAAAATTCAATAGGTACAAAAAGATAAACAGCATAAACCTTCTCCCTCTTTCACTTATCATGGCTCTCCAGTTCCCCTCCTCAGCAGACACCACGTGAAAAAGTTTTTTTTGTCTCCCTGCAGAGAGTCTTTGCCAGTATGAGGAAATCCTCAGTCTCTTCTCTTTCTATACAAACAGAAGCCTCCTGCCCAGGCCTTCTGCACCTTGCTTTTTCCTTCACAGAGTACCGGAGTGCAGGGGTTAATAATCAGCCTTCTGTTGCTCTGGCTAAGCCATGAGAAAATCACCATAATTTTTACGGAAATTGGAATAGAATTCCAAGCAAAGTATAGCAATACAGTAGAATCTAAACAAAAGTACATCGGGTTGACTAGTTGGGGTCATCATGCCCTGCTAAGCCAAGGATAAACATAGTGTGGACCTTGGAACACCGGGTCAGCGCAAATTCAGGACGCTGCTTGTGCACACACCAAGATGTTTTCCCAAAGCATATGCGGGTCTATGACCTCCAGCTGGGTGATACCCCTTGTACAAGAAAATAGCAAAGATAGTTCAAAGTAATCAATAAAATGGGAGACGTGACTGGGGACACAGGAGGCTGATTTTATTGTAACACAACAGATACTTTCTGCTTGCCAAGACACTAAATAAATAAACGAGGAGCAGGGCTCTTGATCCTAGAGGTCTTGAGTCTCCCAGTCCCATCTTTAATACTTTAATTCTGTCTCTAGTTTCTTTTTTCCAAACTGTGCATGGATTACTTTCGATCCCTACCTGCTGCGCTGGCTGCAGCAAGTGGCACCCAAGGTGGGGCTCAAAAGCGAAGGATCGCCGAGAGCAAAGCTAAAGTTGAAATATCGGCACAGGGTCCTGAGGAAGAATGGGGGGAGGCCTCTGAAAATCTCCTTTTGGGTAAGTAACACTCTCTCAGGCATTGAAACCAGTGTTAAGCATGGGAAATTCAGAAAGCTCAGAACAATACCGGCCATATATATGCCTCTTAAGGCAGCTTTTCAAAGCAGAGGGAACAAAATTAAGTGAGGGCAGGCTATTGGAGCTTTTACAAACCATTGAGAAACACTGCTCAAGGTTCCCTTCTCTTGGTACTTTAGATTTAGGAATGGGGAGAAGATAGGTAGTGAACTAGAAAAACTTCTTTGCAGGGGAGTGAGTGCCCTTGCCTGTATCCATCTGGTCAACCTAGGCACTGACAAAACCCATTTTAGAACCTTTTCAGACCCCAGATAACTCAGAAGGGAGTGAGGATGAATGTGAAACCCCATCAAAGAGATGATCTGAATATGCTAGAGCCCGAGGTGGGTAGAGCAAAAAACTCGGGAGGCTCTTAAAGCTGCAGTTCCTTCTTTGCCTTTGTTTAGAGAAGACGAAGTTCTCTGCCTCCTCTTCCTCCCTCTCCTGTCTTAAGTGCTGAAGTGTCTCAAGCTTTTCCTTTCTTACTACAAACGGCAGTTCTGTCACCCCTCCAGAAAGGTATTTTGGTGGGCTTGACAGGAGAGTGACTTGAAGGCTATGGTGACTTGAAGGTGACTATGGCATTTCCAGTGACAATACATGAACGCATAGCTCCTGGGGCAGATCTTAATAATCCTAATGGGGTGTATGAGGCTGTACATAGATTCCCTTCAAAACATAAAGGAACTTAAGCAAGCTGTTCAGAACTATGAAGTTCTCCTTTTACCTTGTGAACAGTGCAGGGACTAGCTGAGGGTTCCTGTTTGATTATGGCGGCTCATAACCAAGCCAGGCAGATCCCCGTCTCTTTAGATCAATTGACAGACAATGGAAATTGGGGGAGAAGTCAAGATCAAGAGTTTATGGAAGATCAGGTGATAGAACAGGTGAGGTGATACTGCTTAAGAGCCTGGGAGAAAACAGAAGTTAAAGGACAGGCTTTCTTTACTTTAAGAGAAGACCTCACTTCCCCAGAGAGACAGTCCCTGCTGGAACATCTTGTCAGTCAGGCTATCTGGTCATCAGAGCCGATTTAAACATTCTCTGATTTAATTTTTAGCTATGAAACTATGATTACAAAAAAAGAGATGACATTTTTGACACTGAATAGCCATGATATTCTTTAGACTCCGGAGAAAACTGGTTAAAATAAAATCTTTTTTGAAATTACAAAACCAGTTCTTTTTGCACATGCAATTAGGAATAAGTTGGCTTATTAAAATACTTTTTTGGAGCTCCAATTCTGCCTGAGAAACAACAATAGGCTTGGGTAAAAACCTGACGTTAACTCTTATCATGTCCTTGGGATACACAACCCACTCTATCTGGGACTCCAGCCATAAACAAATTGGTAGAACTAAAACCAAGAAAAAAAGAAGAGGCAAAGAGACATTTTAAATTTCAAGTGGAAAACTATGAGATCTCTGTCTGTCTGTCTGTCTCTCTAAATTTATCTGTGTCTCAGTGTGTGTCTTCGTTTTTGGATAATATGAGGTTAATTTATAAATGAGCTCTATTTAAATTCAGGTTCATGTGAACTGAAAAATATTCAATATTAAATATCTAACATTAATGTTTGTCTGCTAATCTAATTAAGACATGTCTCGAGTCATCAACATTATGTAACACTTTTAGTGTGCCTAGGTTTAATGTAACCTAAATTTGTCAGCAGTTCATGGTTGCTTAAAGAAAATGATTTATGTTTTTAATAAAAAAGGTATTAAAAATGAAATTACAGTCTACTAAAAAAAAAGTAAGTCTTAAAAAAAAAAGTAAGTCTAAATTTACAGGTGGCTAAGAAGGTAATGGCACCCCACTCCAGTACTCTTGCCTGGAAAATCCCATGGATGGAGGAGCCTGGTAGGCTGCAGTCCATGAGGTCGATAAGAGTTGGACACGACTGAGCGACTTCACTTTCACTTTTCACTTTCATGCATTGGAGAAGGAAATGGCAACCCACTCCAGTGTTCTTGCCTGGAGAATCCCAGGGACGGGGGAGCCTGGTGGGCTGACGTCTATGGGGTCGCATAGAGTCGGACACGACTGAAGCGACTTAGTAGCAGCAGCATTCTCTAAAGAAATAAATGAAGCAATGAATACAAAAAGTGTAAAAAAAGGTTTGTGGCAAATGAAAGAAGAGTTTTGTGCATGGTACAAGTTTCTTAAGACATTAAACTGCTTTTGAAGTCTTATTGTTGCTTTGACTAAGTAAATAATTATTTTTTCACAGTGAATATAAGCTGGGACCAATGTGGAATTTGGTTTTCTCTTCCTGTTAAAAGAACAAAGTTTTTTTGGAATATGGCTTTTGATAACAGACTATATAAAGTTCTTTGTCTTTAAGTGATTCATACTTGCGTTTAAAATCTTTTGTTACTTTGATAAAATGAATGAGTGTTATTTCACAATGATCCATGGAGACTATGGCACACATAGACAAAGCTCGTTCTGCTTCTACAAAATTAACTCCTCGTCAGGAGATTTAAAGTGGATAAACAACGGCTGTAAACCAGTCAGGGCTACGGGAGGCCCAAGACTGCTCGGCTTTCCCCGGCTCCCTGACAAACCTCGATTTTATTTGATAGGATAAAGCCTTTCCTGACTTCAGGGTTAATATCTCACAATAGAGGCAAAATGGTTAAAATGTGTTTTCTACACTCTCCAGTTGATTGGGGCACCCACTTTGCTGGACAGGTCATAAAGACATTGACAAAAAACTTCACAAACTTCTCCGAACCTATCGTTTTTACCGACATCCTCCATCGTCGGGCAAGGACCACAAAACAAAGAGACTGGTTACGTGAGATTGAACAGACTGCTAAATATGACTACAATTTTCATGACTTTTTGTCTGACATATTACTGGCTTCTAATCTTTGTTTTCAAATATAAAAAAGCTCTTCTCCTCAAGTCACTGATGGTTTAAAACAATTTGGTGATTTATACCTGTGGGTAAAATTAAAACATTTTTATTTTCTCTCTGCCTCATCCCTCCAGAAATTGGAGACATTTGGGTTCTGACCAGCCTCATCCAGGTAAAAAAGACTATTTCCAGACATATACAAAAATCTCAAGAGTATACTGGGGAGCTCTAAAAGAAAAATCCACCCAACTGTTGTCAGGCCTATGGTATCTATTATGTTTCACTGAATATTAAGTTCTAGCTTTGTTAATTAAGGTCTGTATTTATAGACTCACTTCTAATATAGTTCCTTGTGGTTATGTAACATTGTTAGGAGGTTTAATTAAGTTATTAAAAAGGACACTCTTAAGTTTGTTTCTAAAGCTTATCTCAGTAACTAGTCTTTAAATAAAGGTCGGATGCTCCAGGATCTACAACCAGGAAATTAACAACAAGCTATAGTCCTTTAACAAACTAAGTCAGATGACATAAAGATGTCACTGGACTATATCTAATGAAAGTTCTTGACTTAAGTTCTTACTTGTGATTTTACTATTACTGCTAACTATATTGTATTCTATATTGTCTGTTTCAAAAGGTGTTGTCCCCTACATTATGTGCGTGTAGTCACAAATGTTTGACTGAGACACTGATATAATGATGGTATCAGTTCAGTTCAGTCGCTCAGTCGTGTCTGACTCTTTGCGACCCCATGAACTGCAGCACGCCAGGCCTCCCTGTCCATCACCAACTCCCGGAGTTCACTCAGACTCACGTCCATCGAGTCAGTGATGCCATCCAGCCATCTCATCCTCTGTCGTCCCCTTCTCCTCCTGCCCCCAATCCTTCCCAGCATCAGTCTTTTCCAATGAGTCAACGCTTCGAGTGAGGTGGCCAAAGTACTGGAGTTTCAGCTTTAGCATCATTCCTTCCAAAGAAATCCCAGGGCTGGCTGATCTCCTTCAGAATGGACTGGTTGGATCATACCGTTCCATATAAAATCGATAGTTATAATGGATATAGCTCATATATCTTCCTTTGGTAAGCTCTCTTCTGTACATGTGACTATTAATATACGGACCACTACTCAATCCAGTGAGACTACGAAACATGTACGAAGACATTTATACGCTTGTTTTGCTGTTATAAAACAACCAAAAGCTATAAAAACTGATAATGGCCCTGCTTATACCAGTAGAGCATTCCAATAATTTCTTAAAATTTGGTCTATAAAACAGTCTACTGGCATTCCCTATAATCCACAAGGACAGGCTATAGTGGAGAGGGCTAATCAATCACTTAAACATATGATACAAAAAAAAAAGGGGGAGATGCCAAGGACAACAAACAATATTGAATAAAGCTTTATTTACCCTCGATTTTTTTGAATATTTCGGCACAAACTATGGAAACTGCAACTGAGTGACATTTTCAGGCTACATCCACAAATACAACTAAGCCTGTGATTTGGTAGCAAGATCCACTAGCAAATGCTTCGTCACCAGGGAAGTTAATTCCATGGGGAAGAAGGCTTGCCTGTATCTCCCCAGGAGGAGGTCTAGAACCTGTGTGGATTCCAGCTCATGGAGTAAAACTGAGCAGAAACAACCAGTGACTCCAGGCAACCTGACCCATGGCTACGCTTGCCCTGATATCACAGTGAGTATAGCCCTGGCTTTGGCAGAAGCAAAGAATTAACCTATTGGGCCTATCTATGTGCCAAACCCCCCATTGGTAACGCCTGTTAATTGGGGTGAAGGATCTATCCCTGTTTATGTTAATGACTCTTCCTGGATCCCTGGTCCAGAAGACAAGCATTTGCCCATTCGTAAAAAGGAAGAGGAGACCCCCTTTAATAGCACTTTGGGTTTTGACACTTGGCCTGTTTGCTTGGGTGTTGGCCAGGGCTGTCTTAATCTACCAACGCAGGCTTGGCTTTCTGTAAATTCTTTAAACAGAAATCACACTAAGGTTCAACTGCATTTACTTTCTGGGTTGAGCTTCGGATATCAAGAGACTAATAAGATAATCTAACCAAGCCAGATAGACCCCTGCGTGAGAACAGCGCATGTGGGCCGACAGACAAGGTCAAATACGCAGGGATAATTGTCGCGGGACTGAGGGGGTGATCTTACTTAATGGCTCCTATGGAATTATCTGGGATTGGTCCCCTAAGGGGTATGCAGTCTTTAATTGCTCACACCAAAATTCATCCTACAATCCTTACAAGAAGTTGCATTGGCCTGTATCTGAATACAATCACACTAATATTACTGCACATTCAGAATATCCCATTATCTGGCATGTCTCCTCCATAGCCACAGCTCAAATTAGGTAGGGCTCAAACAGAAATATGGAAGTTGGCCATAAGCCTGAAAAAATATCGAATTTGGGATGGAAATTATTCTCATTCCATGAATTATACTCTGTCATTCAATACATCAACAAATTGGACATTTTATACTCAAGCTGGTGTTAGGAACCCATATGTAATTATGATTGGCACTATAACTATTAATCAGAAAGGAATCTGACCTGTCAGGATCGTAAGCCATATACCTGCTTGAACAGTTCATTATTTAACTTTAATCATTCCTATGTGATTTTGCGCAGACGTTTAGGAGTTTGGCTGCCAGTAACTCAAAGTAGGCCTTGGGAACTCTCCCCTGCTATGCAGTACTGAATACCATTCTGAAAAGATCCAAGCGTTTCACTGGGTTCCTTGTTGCCGCCATAATGGGCATTATTGCTATCACCACCACAGCGGCAGTGGGAGGAGTAGCTTTCCATCAGATGGTACAAACTATCACTGTTGTGCAGGAGTGGCATAAAAATGCCAGTTCCGCTTGGGGAGCCCAAATTCATATAGATGAGATTAACAACAAGTTGGTGGATTTAGAAAACGCAGTACTACTCTTAGGAGAAGTACAAAATCTTAAATTGAAAATACATTTAAAGGGTCACTGGAACATTACTACTTTCTGTGTAACCCCTCAGGAATATAACCAATCTGAACACACCTGGGAAAATGTTAGACGGCACTTGCAGGGCCATACAGCCGACAACCTTACTCTAGATATTAAAAAGCTACAAGCAAGAATTATTGGCATACAGCATGCTTCTCTTAGACTATTACCAGGTACAGATACACTTCAAGGGGTAGCAGAAGGCCTTAACTCATTAAATCCTCCTGAGTGGATCAAAGGTATTGGAGGTATTCTCACTGGAACACTAGCTATGTTTTGCTGTTTCACTATAATCTTCTGTTTAATCCTCAGATGCACACAAAAAGCCCTCCAAAAACTAATGAAGAAAGAAGTTGCGAGATCGACGTATTTTCTGCCACAAAATCAAAAAGAGGGAAATGCAGGGGTTAACAGTCAGCCTGTTGCTCTGGCTAAGCCATGAGAAAATCACTACGGGAAAAGAATAAAAGCAAAATATAGCAATACAGTATAATCTAAACAAAAGTACATCAGGTTGATTAGTTGGGGTTGTCATGCCCTGCTGCTGCTGCTGCTAAGTTGCTTCAGTCGTGTGACTCTGTGACCCCATAGACGGCAGCCTACCAGGCTCCCCCGTCCCTGGGATTCTCCAGGCAAGAACACTGGAGTGGGTTGCCATTTCCTTCTCCAATGCATGAAAGTGAAAAGTGAAAGTGAAGTCGCTCAGTCGTGTCCAACTCTTAGCGACCCCATGGACTGCATCCCACCAGGCTCCTCCGTCCATGGGATTTTCCAGGCAAGAGTACTGGAGTGGGGTGCCACTGCCTTCTCCGCATGCCCTGCTAAGTTAAGGATAAACATGGTGTGGACCTTGGAACACCGGGTCAGCGCAAATTCAGAACGCTGCTTGTGCACACACTAAGATGTTTTCCCAAGGCGTATATGGGTCTATGACCTCCAGCTGGGTGATACCCCTTGTACAAGAAAATAACAAAGATAGTTCAAAATAATCAATAAAATGGGAGACGTGACCGGGGACACAGGAGGCTGATTTTATCGTAGCACAACAGATACTTTCTGCTTGCCAAGACACTAAATAAAAGTGTTGTCACTCCGAGGAACAGGGCTCTTGATCCTAGAGGTCTTGAGTCTGCTGGTCCCATCTTTAAAACTTTAATTCTGTCTCTAGTTTCTTTTTTCCAAACTGTGTGTCGACCACTTTAGATCCCTACCTGCTGCACTGGCTGCAGAATCAGGGAGGTCTTCCCACACAGTCAGCATTAAGCTACCTTATTCTTTTGCATAGCTGCATAATATTCAGTGCTGAGAATGGCAAATAGGTTATTCAATGAATCCCCTGTGACTGGACATCTAGGCTGTTTCCAACGGATTGCTGTTATAAGAGTGCTTTCATGACTAAATAATACTGTAAAGGTATCATTCTCGGAAGTCTCATTTGCTAGAAGGAGACTTGCTGGGTTTCAGGGCAATTTCTTCACCCTTGTCTGCTCCCTTCCATAGGGCTGGGTCATTTCCACTTTTTCTTTTTTGGCCACACCACGTGGCTTGTGGGATCTTAGTTCCCAACAAAGGAAATGAGGGGATTCCATGGTGGTTCAGTGGTTAGGATGCCACAATTTCATTGCCAAGAGCATGAATTTGATCCCTGAATATATAACCTAAAACTATAAGACATCTAGAAAAAAACAGAAGAAAAATTTTTGCAAAGTTGTCTTAGCTAGAAAACATCGATAAATTAGACTTCTTCATTTTGCTCTTCAAAAGACACCACTGAGAAAACAGAAAGGCAAGACATAGATTGAGAGAAAATACTTGCAATGCCAGGCTTTCATTCCCAGGTAACCCTGATCTGCTTTCCATCACTAACATGAGTTTGCAAGGTTCAGAATTTTATATGGAAGCTTCGTGCTCAGCTTCTTTCACTCAGCATGATAATTCAGCGACTGTTCCATGGTGTGGTGTTTATCAACAGTTTATTCCCTTTTATTGCTGAGTCGTATTGCCCTGGATGGCTGGACCGGCTTGTTCATTCATTCACCTGCTGATGAAGTTTTCGGTTGTTTTCAGTTTAGGACTATGACAAATAAAGTTGCAATGAATGCTGGTATACAAGGCCTTGCAGGGACATCCATTCTATTTTTGCTAAATACCTAGGCGTGGAGTGACTGGGTCAGATTGTAATTCTATGTTTAGCTTTAAGGAATTGCCAAACTGTTTTCCAGGGCGGCTGCATCACTTCTCGTTTTCACCAGAAGTGCACTGCCAACACTTGTTATTGTCTTTTTAATTTTTCCCATTTTGTGGGTGTGAGATGGTATCTTCATGTGGTTTGGGTTTGCACTTCCCAGGCTAGCGACGTTGAGCATCTTTTCACGTGTTCGTTGGCCACTCATATATCCTCTTTGGTGAAGTGTCTACTCAAATCTGTTGCCCAATTTCTTATTGTTTATTACTGAGTTGTAAGAATTATTTCTATATTCTATATGCAGGTATTTTGTTTACTTAATACATACATTGCAAATATTTTCTCCTGATCTATGCATTGTCTTTCTGTTTTCTTGATGGTGTCTTTTGAAGAGCAAAATGATGAACTCTAACTTATAAATTTTCTAGCTAAGACAACTTTGCTTACCAGTTTGCAAAATTTTTTTCTTCTGTTTTTTTTCTGAATGTCTTAGAGTTTTAGGTTATGCATTCAAGTCTCTGCGATCCATATTGAGTTAATTTTGTGTATGATATAAGGTAAGAGTTAATGTTATTTTTCATATGATGTCTAGTTGTTCTGATACTATTTATTGAAAAGAATTTCCCTTTCTCCTTTAATTGCCTTAGTATCTGTGTCAACAGTCAACTGGCTATATTTATATGGGTTTGTTGCTGTAGTCTGTTCTGTCTTATTGATCTACCTGTCTATCTTTTCACCAATACCAAACTGTCTTATTATTCTAGCTCTATAATAAGCCTAGAAGTTAGATAGAATAACTACTCTGATTTTATCTTCTTTTAAAAAATCAGCTTGGCCCTTTGTAATTCTATATGAATTTTAAAGTCAGTGCCAGTTTCTAAAAAAAAAAAAAAATTCTGCTGAATTTAGATTGGAATTACATTGACTGTATAGACCAGTTTCCCTGATAGCTCAGTTGGTAAAGAATCTGCCTGCAATGCAGGAGTCCCTGGTTCGATACCTGGGTCAGGAAGACCCCCTGGAGAAGGCATAGGCTACCCACTCCAGTATTCTTGGGCTTGCCTTGTGGCTCAGCTGGTAAAGAATCCACCTGCAATGAGGGAGACCTGGGTTCAATCCCTGGGTTGGGAAGATACCCTGGAGAAGGGAAAGGATACCCACTCCAGCATTCTGGCCTGAAGAAGTCCATGGACTGTATGCCCATGGTGTTGCAAAGAGTCGGACACGACTAAGTGACTTTCACATAGACCAGTTTGGGGAGAACTGATGTCTTAATAACACTGAGTCTTCCAATCCATGAATATGGTATTTCTTTGCATTTGTTATGTATTCATGAGTTTCTCTCAGCAATATCTGTAACTTTTAGTATAACAGTCTTAGACTTCTTTTGTTAGATTTATTCCTAGGTATTTTATCTTTTTTGGTGCTGTTGCAAATGGCATTAAAAATTTTTTTTTCATTTTCAATTGTTTCTTATTAGTATATAAAAATTAAACTGAATTTTATACATTAATTTTTTAAACTGTGAACTTTGAACTAATAAATTCATTTATTAGTTCCAGTAGTTGTCATAGATTTCCTTGGATTTTCAGTATAAACAATCATATCATCTGCAAACAAGGACAAATGTACCTCCTTCTTTTCAATCTTTAAGGCTTTTATTTATTTTTCTAGCCTCATTGCAATGGTTATGAACTCTAGAACAATGCTGAATAGAATAGGTGAGAATGGACATTCTTGTTCCCAATCTCAGGACACAATTTAGTCCTTTATATTAAGTATAATATTACTTGTAGACTTTTTTGGTAGGTACTCCTTATCAGATTGAGGAAATTCCCATTTGCACATAGTTTGCTGAGACTTTTTTTTTTTAATCATGAGTAGGTGTTGAATTTCATCATTTCCTGAGTCCATTAAAATCAGCATGGTCTCACTATACTGTTGATCCTTGAGCAACTCTTAGGGGTTAGGACTGCTGACTTCTGTGCAGTCAAAAATCCATGGATAACATTATATACAGCCCTCCATACCCGAGGTCCCGCTGATTCAACCAACTGCAGAATGTGTAATACTGTGGTACATAGTTATTGAAAAAAATCTGTGTATAAGTGGACCATCACAGTTCAACCCCTTGTTATTCGAGGGTCAACTCTACTTTTAATTTGCATTTCTCCTATTATGAGTGAGGCCGAGCATCTTTTTCTGGGTTTAAGGGCCATTTGTACTTCATGTTCTGTGATCTGTGGATTCATATTCTGCTAAGTCACTGGCATTTTTTTTTTTATTGTCTTCTAATTGTTGCTTGTGCTTCCCAGGTAATGCAAGTGGTAAAGAACCCTCCTGCCAATGGAGGAGACAAAGTGACGTGGATTTGACCCCTGGATTGGGAAGATACCCTGGAGGAGGGAATGGCAACCGACTCCAGTATTCTTGCCTGGAGAATCCCATGGACCAATGAGCCTGGCGGGTTACAAGGGTGCAAAGAATTGGCCATGCCTAATGCAACTTAGCACTCATGTATGCAGGAATTGTTCATACTATGAAGATATTTTATCCATGACATGAGTTTACCTTTGTCTCCAGTTCCATCTGTTTATTCTTTGCATTTTCAGGATTTATGCCAGGAGAAAATTTAGGATGTTTACATCAACAAAATTTCCAGCTTATTCATGAGCAAATTCTGGGCTGTGCCCCTTGGAATTGCCTCATGGAGACCTCCCACGCCCCTCTCTGGGGCTGAGGCTGCCTTTGCCCTCTCTGCTCCCCTTCTGCTCATTCTCAGTATACGGCAGTGGCCACCCCACTAGAGTTGTCAGTGGCCTAGAAACTCACTCTTTGCATTCTTCTCTGCTGAAGCCATCCCGGAAGTGAAAGAAAAATACTCTGGCTAAGCCCCCATGCAGCACTTCCTGCCACAAGCCTGCTCTGGCTCCTGCTGCACTGAGGATGCAACTCATGTCTCTTCCGTCTCCACCCGCAAAGCCCACAAAGGCCCCACTGATGCCTCCAAACAAGGCTCAGTACACTTTTCCCCTGCCACCCTGTCCTCAGGAGCACTGTGACCTTACCCAGCTTCTCAGCCTTTGCCTGGGTTGTTCTGCCAGAACTACCCACGCCTCCGGATCACTGGTTAATCCTACTTGACCTCGGGTTTCAGTATATCAAAGTCACTTCCTCCAGGAAACCCTCCCAGACTTAGTGTCTCTCCTAGAAGCCTGGCACCGAGGGCCACTGAAACCCTGACTGGATACTAATTTATTTTCATCTTCCCTGTTGGCTCCACCAGGCAGAGACGAGACTGGATCTGTGCTGTACCCTGCTGTGTGGCCCCAATGCCCTGTACACCGGAAGTGCCCAGGAAGTGTCTGTGGGTGACTCAACTGAAGTCAACAAAATATGTACCAAAGCCAATTTTGTGCCACAGCTTGTGATGGGATTACAGAGATGAAAGTGAAGTGTTGGTTACTCAGTCGTGTCTGACTCTTTGGGACAGTAGCCCACCAGGCTCCTCTTTCCATGGAATTCTCCAGACAAGAATACTGGAGTGGGTAGCCATTCCCTTCTCCAGAAGATCTTCCAGATCCAGGGATCGAACCCTGGTCTCCTGTATTGCAGGCAGATTCTTTACCATCTGAGCCACCAGGGAAGCACAGAGATGAAAAGGTGCTCTAAAATTTATCCCATAGCCTTCAATAAAAAATAAATTAATTAAAAAATTTTATCCCAAAGCTCTACTTTCTGGGGTTTGTATCCTACTAAGGGCACTGCCCTGGCCTCCTGCCTCCTCCACATATGACAGCCTCAGGTGTGTTAAAAAACCTCAAGCAGACCTGGCTCTGTGAGCTGGCTCCTGCTGACTGCCAAACCATCCCCCTCCCTCCCCACTGCAGCCAGTCAAGCCCTCTGAGCCTTAAATAGCTCTACTCACTCTCACCTCTGGGTCTTTGCCCCTATGGTGTTCATCAGGAGTCATTTTTGTCTTGCTTCAAATCCCTGCTTGATCCATCATGTCCTTTACACAGAACGTGCCTCCTCCATCCCCCAAGCTCCCTGCCCCTCATACCCTCCCTTCAGCCTCAGTCTGTGCCTGTCCCATCATCTTGGTTTTCTTGGTTATCCATAATGATTAATTGCCTCCCTGCCAGACAAGACAGTGAGGTGACCCAGTCTGTCTGGTTTTCACAGATTCTAGGTCTGGGCTTGGGGCATGGAGCACAAAAAGGGACCGCCATACCTTCCAGGGCCTCATTGGAAAAATACTGTAAAGGAGAACTTCACTTTTGTTTGGGGCTACTTCCCTGCCTCCTTCCTGGGCAGATCCAGCCCAGTTCCCTTCCTTAGGTGTGAAATCAGTTCCTCTAGGTGCCCAACACACGCACACACGCCACAAATGGGTAAACTGAGGCCGGAGGAAGCCAGACTGTTGCCAGGGCCCCACGGAGACTGAGTCCTGGAGCCTGCTGAGACCCCTCAGGGTAACCTGGGCCCTTCTCTCCACTGTCACTCCTTCCCTGAGTTCCAGGGTCTTCAGCAGCCTGAGCAGGACTGCTGTTGCAGAGGCTTCCGGAACTTTCTGCCCCTCCCCGTCCCCGGCCCCCACATGGCCATGACTTTCGGTAAGTGACAGCAGCTCAGGAAGCTGAGGGGCCCACACAGGAAGGAGCAAGTGGGACTTTCCTCCCGCTGCTGCCCGGCTCTGCCCTCCTATCGCCAGCCCAGGGCCCTCACCTCCAGGTAAGAGCTGGTGGAGCCACTTGGCTCTGGTCGGAGGTGGGGGTGGGGGAAGACTGTGTGGACGGCCGCTGCTGGGGACAGGACGGCCGCCGCTGGGGACAAAGGCAAGTTTGCCTTCTAGGTCTCAGAGAAAAGCCGTCTGACATAAGCTGGGACAGCTGGCGGTGCGGCCTCTGGCAAAGCGCTTCCCCTCTGGGCCTCAACTTTGTCCCGCACACGAGGCCGAGGCCTTGAATTCCCAGCATCCCGGACCTGAAGGAATCCTTGCGCATGCGCCCAGGGCTCCACCCTCTGGGGACACATTTCGCGTCTCCTACACTCCCAGTTCCCAGGCCCGAGCACTGGGTGACCAACCAACCTTCCCTTCTGGGCATGTGGAACTTTTGATGTTAAAACAGGGACGTTTCTCTGGGCACCAAACAGACTTTCTATTTTTACTTTCGATATTTTAAAAATCATGGTGGTTTTTTTCTTTTTTTAAAGATTTATTTTAAACAAAAGACACTGCGTTGTAACATTTACGTAAAGATGCAAAGATCAGGGCGACTGTTTGAAATAAGGTTTTGGGCATCTCTGTGAGAAGTGACACAGCGGGGTGGGGTGAGGAAAGTTCCAATTCCTGGTCTAGGAGCTGGTAACACTGGAGTGTCCCTAGGGGAAAGTTTTCTCTCCCCTAGGTTCTACCTCCCTGACGGTAAGCCTCAAACCACTGTCCTAAGGGACCTTCCCATTTGGTTTGCCTGACATTTGTCAAGTGCTTGCTGAGCATGTCACCAAGGGTTTGTATCATTTAGTGGGGATTAAATGTGTTGATGGGCTTTCCTGATGGCTCAGAAGGTAAAGAATCTTCCTGCAATGCAGGAGAACTGGGTTCAATCCTTGGGTTCGGAAGATTCCCCTGGAGAAGGGAATGGCTACCCACTCCAGTATTTTTCCTGGAGAATTCCATGGACTGAGGAGCCTGGTGGGTTACAGTCCATGGGGTTGTGAGAGTCAGACAACTGAATGGCCAACACTCTCACTTTTAAACGTGTTGACAGGTCGGACTGGACTCCGTAAACTACCTCACTGAAGCAGGTGGGAGTCAGTGCACTTCATAGCCGAGAAAACTGTGTCCCAACTGTGCAAGCCCTGCTGGAGTCACAAAGCCAGGATATGGTGGGGCTGGGATTTGAACCCACAGCCTGAAGTTTTCACGGATCCTCAGTCTCAGGCTTATATTCTGAGTGTGTTAAAATCTCATTTACACTCTCTGCCCCCTCCCACTATTATTTTGGAACATAGTTTTGTTGTTGTTTGTTTTTTGTTTTACATTTTTTGGCCATATCCAGTGGCATGTGAAATCTTAGTTCTCCCACCAGGGATCAAACCCACATCCCCTGCATTGGAAGCACAGTCTTCACCACTGGACGGCCAGGGAAGTCCCTGGAACATAGTTTTTATCCAATATTCTCTTTGTATCATCTTCATTTGTGTCAATTTAAGTAAATCTTCTTCATCTTCCTCCTTTTCCTCTGGCATGTGAAACCCAATTCCTTCCTCTACCCAACCCAGGGTCCTGAGCTCTGGGTCCCCCAGGGTGAGAGAGATCTGGAAGGTGGCTGGTGTAGAACTCCTGGAAATAATGTTGGTGGTTTCCTCCTGGACCTAACCCAGGGAGGACTTCCTACTCTGGGGAACTAATGGAACAGAGATGCAGGGATCAGGGGAGACAGAGGCAGAGATCTCTGTTGATTGAATCTGATGATGACTAAGTCTGATGTCTGGATCAGCCCCCGAGGGATGCATTACTGATGCTGCTAAGTTGCATCAGTCGTGTCCGACTCTGTGCAACCCCACAGACGGCAGCCCACCAGGCTCCCCCGTCCCTGGGATTCTCCAGGCAAGAACACTGGAGTGGGTTGCCATTTCCTTCTCCAATGCATGAAAGTGAAAAGTGAAAGTCAAGTCGCTCAGTTGTGTCCGACTCTTAGCGACCCCATGGACTGCAGCCCACCAGGCTCCTCCATCCATGGGAATTTCCAGGCAAGAGTACTGGAGTGGGGTGCCAAACCAGCTGCTACAGCTTCTTTCCCCAGCCTCAGAAGTGCTAGAATCCTCCAGCTTCACAAGGAGGGGTGGCCTCTTCTATCTTCTCAAACACCCATGTGCACAGGCCACTGGGCTTCATAGGTGGCGCTGGGCAGTGCAGGAGCCGCAGGAGTCCTGAGTTGGATCCCCAGGCCAGGAATATGCCCAGGAGGAGGGAATGACAACCCACTCCAGTATTCTTGCCTGAAGAATCCCATGGACAGAAGAGCTTGGAGGGCTACAGTTCACGGGGTCGCAAAGAATCAGTCACAACTGAGTATGCACACTTGCACAGGCCAATAACTATCTGCTTGCTGGTTAGCAAATCCCTATATCTGTGATTGATTGATCATGCCTGTCTGGAGAAGGGATTGGAGAGTGGGTGCGTGTGGAGGCTGGAGGTTGACTAGAGGTGTTTGCCCTGGGCACCAAGAGTCTGAAGTGTGTGAATTCACACACAAATTTGTGTGAATGTCTTCCAGCTTCCCAGCACAGCCCTCACTGGGAGTGGTATGGCTCCTCACCCACCTTGCACACTCAGTTCCCTCTCCCTGCCTTTGTCCATGTCTGCCCTTCTCTTTCTGTCCCTCTCTCCTCCTTATTTCTCCGGCTTCATCCCTACCTCACTCAGTCATATTTCTTTCACCCCCCCCCCAACTCCTACCTCAGAAGATCTGCAACCTTGTCCTGTGATCACAACTGAGGGGCTACCTTTTTCTGTGTTCAGGCAGGCTGCACTCATGGCACCTCCAAGTGAGGAGACACCCCTGATTTCTCAGCGCTCCTGCAGCCTCTCCTCTTCAGAGGCTGGTGCCCTGCATGTGCTGCTGCCCCCTCGGGGCCCTGGACCCCCACAGTGCCTGTCCTTCTCCTTTGGGGACCACTCAGCTGAAGACCTGTGTGTTTGCGCTGCTAAGGCCAGTGGTAAGTGAGTCCCTAGAAGGCTTGGTCAGAAGAAGCGTTAGGGTTGTGTGGAACACAGATTGGGAGCTGGAATAGCTGTCAAGCAGAGTCAGCACTGGATCTGGGGCTTTGAGGGATGAGTAGGAGTTTGGTAAGGGAGGAGGTTGCATAGGGAACAGCATGTGCATAGACTCAGAGGCATGATAGTCTATGAGAAGAAACAGATGGTCATCCCTCGACGGTAAGCTGTTAGGTAGAAAGAGATGCTCTGGAGAGAGAGGCAGGGAGCCCTGAGAAGCAGGCTGAGTCCATGGCTTTTCTCCTCAGGGCACTGAGGAGCCCTGGAATGGGTGCCAGCAGGGGTGGGGCATGATGTCAGAGCTGAAGGTGAGAAAGAGCCTGTGGGGCTGCATGAGGATAACATGGCAGCCCTGCAGGGGGCAGGTGGGGAGATTTGAGAGGGAACTGATATGACCGTCCCCTCAGGCATCCTGCCCGTGTACCACTCCCTCTTTGCTCTGGCTTTGGAAGACCTGTCCTGCTGGTTCCCCCCAAGCCACATCTTCTCCGTGGAGGACACGGGTACCCAGGTCCTCGTCTACAGGCTCCGGTAGGAAGTGTCTTCCCCACCACCCCCCCCCCGCCCTCCAAATGTGGGTTAAATGATCCCGGGAGGGCATGCCTTTTGCTGAGGGCTTGGGAAATGGGAGTTTAAAACCACAGTAACCCTTGGATCATCATCTCCCTGCACCTCCTGGTCGGTGCCCCAAGGGAGGGCATGAGCACTGCTCATTTCACAGATGAGAAGACTAATGTCAGAGAGGGTGGTTCACTTGTCCAACATCACACAGCAAGTCAAGGGTATAACCTGGGCTGTGTGAGGTCTTGGCACAGTCCCCTCCTCATCATATCCCCTACTCCAGGGTTCTCCCCTCCCCCACAGCTTTTACTTCCCTAACTGGTTTGGACTAGAGAAGTGCCACCGATTTGGGCTACGAAAGGACTTGACCAGCGCCATCTTGGATCTGCCAGTCCTGGAGCACCTCTTTGCTCAGGTAGGTGTCTGCATGGGGATCAGCTCAGGGGTGGGGGTAGCCAGGGCAATATCAGGGCTCATGTTTGGGCAGCCTTGGCTGACTCTCCTATAAGTAGAGCTGAGGGAGGAGGTGGGAATGAATTGGGCGGTATGAAGAGGGAGGGGCTAGTTGGGTGGGCGGGGCTCAGAATGGCAGCCCCAGGGTGAAGGTCGGCCAGGGATGGGGGTCTATTGACGACATCAGGGCTTATGGTTGGGCTGTGACCGGCTCCTAGCACCGCCATGACCTGGTGAGCGGCCGCCTCCGGGTAGGCCTCAGCCTCAAGGAACAGGGTGAGTGTCTCAGCTTGGCTGTTCTGGACCTGGCCCGGATGGCCCTCGAGCAGGCTCAGCGGCCCGAGGAGTTGCTGAAGACGGTCAGGTGAGGGCTTCCAGGCTGTGGCGCCCAGCCTCTACCTGGGAGCGAGCCAACATGGCTCCACCAGGGCATCATGAGTCCGGCTCCCCACCTACAAGCCTACAGTGTGTTCATGGGACCCAACCCCTCTCCTTGAACCCAGCCCCCCTGAGACTCCATAGCCAGACCTCAGGTAGCTAAAAGGACTATGTCCCTGTCTGTCTCATGGACCCCAATGGCCCTTCCCATGGAGGCCCTCCCTACTCCCATGCCTGTCCCCGAGTGTGTTTCTGTGTGTGTTGTGTGGCCCCCTACTGAGGCCACACTCCAACCCTTCACCTAGAGGCTGGGTTGATGTGCCGCCTCGGTCCTCCCTGGCGGAGACCTCGCCCCATACTGAGGGCCCCACTCCTCCCACTTGCAGCTACAAGGTCTGCCTGCCCCCTGGCCTACGCGACCTGATCCAGGGTTTGAGCTTCGTGACTCGGAGGCGCATCCGAAGGACAGTGTGCCGGGCCTTGCGCGGCGTGGCGACCTGCCAGGCTGACAGGCACTCGCTCATGGTCAAGTACATCATGGACCTCGAGAGGCTGGATCCAGACAGGGCTGCCGAGACCTTCCGCGTGGGTCTCCCCGGCGCTGCTGGTGGTCAGGATACGCCGGGGCTGCTCCGTGTGGCTGGTGGCAGTGGCATCGCCTGGAGCCCAGGAGAACACGAGGTGTGTGGCGGGGCCAGGGGGAGGGGCAGGGTCGTGGGCGGGGATTGGGGCGGGGCCGAGGGAGAGGAGGGGCAGTGAGGGGGCTTGGGACGGAGGGGCTAGCCCCCAGCTGAGTGAGGTGTGGGTAGGGCTGAGCGAGGAAGCGGAGATGAAAAGGGCGGGACGTAGAGGGAGGGTTTAGTAGGGTGTGCGGGGCTCAGAATGGGGCTAACAGCAGGTGGAGCGAAGAGGCAGGACTCGGGGTGGGTGAGGCTCCGAACTGGACTAAGAGACACCAGGAGATAAAGTGGAGTTAAGTGAGGGAGGGACTCGGGGCGGGGTCGGGGACCGGCCGAGAGAAGGACTCGGGGTTTGGCAGAGGTGAGGGGGCGGATATTTGGGATGAGCAGGGGAGGGAGTTGAGAGGGGTGGTGTGGCAGAAGGAGGCGGGGCTTGGTGGGGGCTTGACGGGAGAGGGAGGGGACTCGGTGAGGCTGGGAGGAGAGGGTCTCGTGAGTGTGGACTGGTGGGGTCCCGGCTTCCAAAAAAGGACTTGGGGCGCGGAGGGGGCGGGATCCCCAGCTTCAGCCCTCCCCCTTCTTTACAGGTCCTCCAGCCCTTCTGCGACTTTCCAGAAATCGTGGATATCAGCATCAAGCAGGCGCCGTGCATTGGCCCGGCTGCCGAGCACCGCCTGGTCACCATCACCAGGACAGACAATCAGATCCTGGTGGGTGCTGGAACCCCCTCCCCTCCTGCCTTCCCCGTCCCTGACGGCGGGGACGCAGGATTGTCACCCTCGGACCGCGGCGGGCCCTGACACCGGTCCTCACAGGAGGCCGAGTTCCCGGGGCTTCCCGCAGCGTTGTCCTTCGTGGCGCTCGTGGATGGCTACTTCCGGCTGACCACGGACTCGAGGCACTACTTCTGCAAGGAGGTGGCGCCGCCGCGGCTGCTGGAGGAGGTGGCTGAGCAGTGCCATGGCCCTATCACGTAAGGACTCACTGGAGACCGAATCTCTGGCACTCCCTTTCTCGGTGCCTCGGTGCCCTTGCCTCTCAGGAGCCCTTCAACAGCACCAGGTGCATAGCTGGCGCTCAGTGAGTCTGCAGTTT
>NW_011494793.1:1846810-1854523 GCF_000754665.1 Bison bison bison | reverse complement strand
TGCAGTTTCACTTCAGCCGCTTCCCTCCTGTTGGCTCCTTGAGGCCCCAGAGCCATTTCCTGGGGCTGCTCGAGGTGCCCAGGTGTGGAGTTTCACCTGCGGTTTCCTCTTTAATCCCCTAGGCAGAAGCCCAGCTTTCGGTTCATTTTACAAATGGGAGGGAGTGAGGGAATGTTACCTGGTGAGGTTCCCAGGGCTTCAGAGAAACCAAGATTAGAGCTCAGGTTTAGTTTGGTTTCTCTGCCTCCATCTGTTTCTTACCATCTTCGACTCTCAGTTCTCTTCCACCTTTCCCCACAGCCTGGATTTTGCCATCAACAAACTCAAGACTGGGGGCTCACTTCCCGGCTCCTACGTCCTCCGCCGCAGTCCCCAGGATTTCGACAGCTACCTCCTAACTGTTTGTGTCCTGGTCAGTCTACCTCCAGGGGCCAGGAGGGCAAGGAGGGCTTCCTGGAGGAGATGATATTTGAGCTGAGAACTGAAATATGAGTCAGCATGGCTTCCTGAAGAAGGGGAGGGAAAAGGCATTCCCAGTGGAGGGAATAGAATATGCAAAAACTTGGAGATTTGAGGAGAAGAGTGCCTCCCACTTCCACTCAGAAACCACTCACTCTTTGCAGACCCCCCTGGGGCCGGATTATAAGGGCTGCCTCATCCGGTGCGACCCCACAGGAACCTTCTCCCTGGCTGGCCTTGGCCGTTCCCACAGCAGTCTTCGAGAGCTCCTGGCAGCCTGTTGGAATGGTGGGTTGCACGTGGATGGGGTTGAGCTGTACCTCACCTTCTGCTGCAACCCCAGACCTAAAGGTGAGCCTGCTTTCTCCCCCAAGCTGAATAGGCAATCTGGGACCCTGCCTTTCTGTATCTGTTCCAGCTCTTGAGTGGCAAGTGACAAAGACTGCTGGTCAAAGTAGTCTAGGAGGGAAAAAAGGTGATCTAGGGCTTGTGGGATACAGGCTGCTTCCAGGGATGGCTGAATCCAGGCACAGCTGGATCTGAGTGATGTTACTAGCACTTAGCCTCTGTTCATCTCTTGCCTCTTGCTCTGGGTGAATTTTGCTCTCAGACAGACCCCTGGGATGGGACAGCTTTGAGGTGTGAGTTCTCCAGATTTTCCCAGAATCCCTAGTAGGACTTGAGACCAGGCTGCCCACAGCATCACCTGCTCATTTGTACCACTTGCAGGTTTCCTTCCATCTTGTTCTCACTCTCCCTCCCCTCACTGGGACTTCCTGGAGTTTCCTTTCAAATAAGCCGTGTGCCCTGGAACCCTCATCTTAGTCCTGGCTTCTGCAGAAGACCCCACGCTGAGACAGTTTAGCATTTGTCACTCACTTGTGGCTCTTTGTGACTCGGTCTGGCTCTTAGTGACTCCGAGGACTGTAGCCCACCAGGCTCCCCTGTCCACTCTCCAGGCAAGAATACCGGAATGGGTTGCCATTCCCTTCTCCAGGGGATCTTTCTGACCCAGAGATCAAACCCAGATCTCCCTCACTGCAGGCAGATTCTTTATCATCTGAGCCACCAAGGATGTCCCCACACTGAGACAGGGAGTGACCAATCCTTTGAGGACCTTTCACCTTTGACCTCTAGTTTTCTTCCTCCTTCCACTTCCCGTAGAAAAGTCCAATCTGATTGTGGTCCGGAGAGGCTGCAACCCACCCACATCATCCCCTGTTCAGCCCCAATTCCAGTGCCAGCTGAGTCAGATGACGTTTCACAAGATCCCTGCTGACAGCCTGCAGTGGGTAAGGGGCCCCAGGAAATGGGGGAAACATACTTCAGGTGGGATCCAGAGACCAGGTCTGCATCCATCTCTGCTGTGTAGCCTCAGTCGTGTGATATAACCTCTTTGTGTCTCTGTTTCATCATCTGTAAAATTGATCCATTACCTGTGCCTTGCTTGGGCCAGGGCTAAGGGACAGGGTCCCATGGGAGCCCTGTTACTGGCCTTTCATGTTGCCTCCTCACTCTCCAGCATGAGAACCTAGGTCACGGGTCCTTCACCAAGATTTATCGGGGCTGTCACCATGAGATTGTGGATGGGGAGGCCCGAGAGACAGAGGTACTGCTCAAAGTGATGGATGCCAAGCACAAGAATTGCATGGAGGTGAGCAGGGTTGGACCAAACCTTCTGGGTTAGGGCCTAGCTGGAGAGGGGGTTTTGGATTCATAGAAATTTAAAAACACACAGGGTCGGACTTCCCTGGTGGTCCAGTGGTTAAAACTTCATGCTCCCACAGCAGCAGGTGCAGGTTCGATCTCTGGTTGGGGAAGATCCTGCATGCTGCAGTGCAGCCAAAAAAAAAAAAACAAAACAGAAAAGAAACCCAAAACCAAAACAAAGAGAATACACACAAGGTCTTAAAATAACAGAAATGTAGCCTCAGCGTCTCCATGAAATATAGAAGGGTGGGGAATTCAGATGCAAACAGGCAGAGTATACCAGACAGAGGGAACAGCCAGTGCAAAGGTCCTGAGGCAGGGCCAAGTCTGGCATGTTTAAGGAATAGCAAGGAGAACAGTGGGTCAGAGAGGAATGAGCAAAGGAGAAGAGAGGAACGATGCAGACGGAGGCATCTTCAGGGGCTGGGCAACACAGAGGAAGGTTTGAGCCAAAAGGTGAGTGACTCAAGGTAGACTACAGTGGGGACCTCCTGCCTCCATCAAAAAAATCACGACACAGAGTGCTGTGTGCATTAATGGTAGACTCCAAGGCCAAAGGAAGCTGGCGGCCAGGTCTCCTGAGGCAAGTTTGTGAGCAGCAAGTTTGGGGTTCATTGATCTGACCCAGGAGTGGAAGAAATCCATACATGTTCTCTCCATTCTCCCCCCTCAGTCATTCCTGGAAGCAGCGAGCCTGATGAGCCAAGTGTCATACCAGCATCTCGTATTGCTCCACGGCGTGTGCATGGCTGGAGACAGTGAGAGACACTCCCCATCTCTGCCCTGCCTCACTGGGCCCACCTACAGCAGCAATAGCAGTACACAATCAGAGCCTGCCCTGGCTGGGGCTCCATTCCACCAGGGTCTATCATCTTGTACTCATGTACCTCCATCATCACTCTTTGAATAAGCAGCTCCTGGCTCCCCCCAGTACTTAAGCCCCCAGAACTATCTCAAGTCAGGCAGACCTGGGTTCTGATCTATTGTGTACCATCTCTACAGCTTTGCAAGGTCCATGCTCCCTCTCCAAGCCTTGTTTCCATCAGTTCAGCTCAGCAGCTGTTTATTGGGAGCCCAACATGTGCCAGGAGCTGGGTGCATAGCATAGAACATGACAGGCTGAGCAGGATGATAAATGATTGGGTGTGGCAGGGCAGCACAGGTCATTGTGGGTGATCAGAGGCTGCTAACCCACTTAGAGGTCAAGCAGTGATTCTGAGTAGGTAAGGATACATTCTAAGCTGGAAAGGCAAGAATAAATAGACATTAGGGAAGTGAGAGAAGAGGGGTGTTCCAGTCAGAAACACAGAACTTGCAAAGGGTTGGGAGTGAGTCATGGAGAGAGTGCAACACCTTCTAGGCATTACAGGCAAATGGTTCTGAGATGGGAAGTAGGGAAGCAGAGAGGTGAATAGGGTAAGGATGGAGGAATAGGGGAGGGAAAAGTCAGAGCTGAGAGTTCAAGCGAGCCTTGAAGGTGGGGTTGGGGGCAGAGCCTGTTGAATACAATACAGTCCTACCTCCCAACCCTGCCCCTTCCTACTTCCATCAGGTATCATGGTTCAGGAATTTGTACGCCTGGGAGCACTGGACACATATCTACGCAAGTGTGGCCACCTAGTGCCAGCCAGCTGGAAGCTACAGGTGATCAAACAGCTGGCCTATGCCCTCAACTATCTGGTGAGTGCTCCTCTGCCTGCTCCATCCTCCATTCACAGAGTGGACGGGGCTTTGAGAGTGGGCTCTGTCGTATGGATAGGAGTTTGGCAAGGGTGGAGGGCAAGTGGAGGGCATTTGAGACTGAGGGAACAGCATACATACAGGCTCAGAGGTGTAAGAGCAGAAGGAGACAGCTGACCATTCATGGAAGTTGAGGGGACTGGCCAGCTTCCCCAGAAGAAAGAACATTAAAGTTGGGGCCTTGGAGACTGAGTAGAAGTTCATTAAGGAAAAAAAGGAAGGAGGGCATGTCAGGCTGAGAGAAAAGCCTGGGCAAAGGCTTCAGCTTAGATGTGTTGCTTGTCCAGGAGTGTATCAGGTCTGTTCACCTGGCGGGAGACCATGTGGAGATGTGGGAGAGAGAAGCCCATGGGAAGAGTGACCAAGAGTTGGATTTCGAAGGGCCTTGAGTGCCAGTCTGAGGACCTTTGACTTTATCCTGAAGGGAGTAAGGAGCCATGGGATGAAGGAGCATTGTTTAAGAAGAGGAGGGACACAGGAGGTATATTGCCAGTAGTGTAGGAAAGATGTTGAAGTATGGTCTGAGCAGTACCAGGTGGGCTTTGAAGGATGTGTAGGAGTTCGCCAACCAGCATATTCATTCATCTCCCCCCCACCCCCGGCATTTCCCTGTGCTTGGTCCACTTAGGAAGACAAAGGTCTCCCTCATGGCAATGTCTCAGCCCGGAAGGTGCTCTTGGCTCGTGAGGGGACTGATGGGAACCTGCCTTTCATCAAGCTGAGTGACCCGGGTGTCAGCCCCACTGTGCTAAGCCTGGAGAGTAAGTGCTGAGGGGTGAAGGAGGGAGGGACCTAGTGGGGCAAGAAAGCGGATCCCTGATCCCATCCTTGCTTCCTGCACCAGTGCTCACTGACAGGATCCCCTGGGTGGCCCCTGAATGTCTCCAGGAGGCCCGAACACTTGGCTTGGAAGCTGACAAGTGGGGCTTTGGAGCCACAGTCTGGGAGGTGTTCAGTGGTGTCACAGTGCCCATCAGCACCCTGGAGCCTGCCAAGGTCAGAGCGCCAGCATTGGCTTCTAGAGCTCTCATTTGACCGAAGGGTAGAATGAAGTCCAGCTTGGGGAGGATGGGTGGGTCTAGGGGGTACCTCTGAGGGTTCAACTGGGGGTAACCAGCCCTTCATCCTGCCTTTAGAAGCTCCAGTTTTACCAGGAACGGCAGCAGTTGCCTGCCCCTAAGTGGATGGAGCTGGCCCTGCTGATCCAACAGTGCATGGCCTATGAGCCAGGCCAGAGGCCCTCTTTCCGTGCTGTCATCCGTGACCTGAACAGCCTCATCACTTCAGGTGCCCACTTGAGCCAGGCAGGGTGGGCAGGGCTGGGATGTCATATTGGACCCAGTAGAAGAGTGAGATTTGTATGTGGAGCCTGCCCTGCATGCCAGGCAAGGTTGGAATGGTTGATGACTGTAACAGTCAGTATGAACTTCAACAGCTATTGTAACAAACAAGCCCCTCAGTTCAAAGCCACATTCAATGAATGTTTGGCTCTCATTCAGTGAGGGTGTCCAAGTCAGCAAGAAACTCTCCCTTTGTGGTTCCACCCATCCTATGGCCTTAGGCCCCTATTGGATCCTCTGCAAACAGGAGAGAGAGTATCGAGGGTCCCACGCTAGGTTTTCATGGGCCAGGTCTAAAGGAGCTTCCAGTACATCTCTCTCCCCTGTCACC
Organism: Bison bison bison; assembly: GCF_000754665.1. NCBI lineage: Eukaryota > Metazoa > Chordata > Mammalia > Artiodactyla > Bovidae > Bison > Bison bison. Next base: position 1,848,943 of record NW_011494793.1, on the reverse strand, counting down.
CCATGGCAGTGAAGTCTGGGAAATGCCTTTCTGTCTGTGTGCAGCATGTGCACTGCATAAGAGGGCTGCCTTTGCCAAGAGGCACCTTTTCCCAGCCCTACAAAGTACCTCTTGGCTTGCAGTGGCCCTGCCATAATGCACAGAGAGGGTAAGCATAAGATGGAGGTCACACAGCAAGTTAGCTTAGGAGTGGGGGCCCAGGGCCCAATACACTCCTCACTCACTGCCTGTGCCCCCCAGATTATGAGCTCCTCTCAGACCCCACACCTGGCACCCTGGCGCCCCGTGATGGGCTCTGGAATGGTACCCAGCTCTACGCCTGCCAGGACCCTACCATCTTTGAAGAGAGACACCTCAAATACATCTCACAGCTGGGCAAGGTGAGGTGGGTTAGGCTGGGGTGGGTGGGGGAGCACTCATGCATGTGAACACCAGCCCCATTGTCCCCCAGGGCAACTTTGGCAGCGTGGAACTGTGCCGCTACGACCCGCTGGGCGACAACACAGGGGCCCTGGTGGCCGTGAAGCAGTTGCAGCATAGTGGGCCAGAACAGCAGAGGGACTTCCAGCGGGAGATCCAGATCCTCAAAGCCCTCCACAGTGACTTCATTGTCAAGTACCGGGGTGTCAGCTATGGCCCAGGTGAACCGCTCTTCAAATTACACACCCTCATCCTTCTGCACGACCATTGTAGGTGGTCTGAGAACACCAGCAGCAGGGGCGCTACTGACTGATCTTGTTTATCCAGATCTGCCTTGTTGTTTAGTCACTCAGTCCTGTCCCACTCATTTGTGACCTCCCTCCTGGATTGTAGCCCACCAGGCTCCTCTGTCCGTGGGACTCTCCAGGCAAGAATGCCCGAGTGGGTTGCCATTTCCTACTCCAGGGGATCTTCCCCATTCAGGGATCAAACCGGTATCTCCTGCAAGTCTCCTGCATTGCAGGCTGATTCTTTACTGCGGAGCCACTGGAGAAGCCTAAGACTACCTTCTCATCGTCAGCTTTCCCACCTGAAAAAAACGGGTCGTTATGAAGTTAAAAAGAATTAATGTATATTATAGAAAGTACTCAAATAGATTAGCGATACGTGTCACTGTGGCCGTTCCCATTTTATAGAAAGAAATATTGAGGCCCAGAGGGGACACAAGGTCCCACTCTGATCGGGGAAGAAGAATGGGAAAGGGAAGGAGAGGAAGTTAGGCCCTGTGGTGACTCCTCCCTGCCTCCCCCCACCACCCCTAGGCCGCCAGAGCCTGCGGTTGGTCATGGAGTATCTGCCCAGTGGCTGCCTGCGCGACTTCCTGCAGCGGCACCGCGCCCGCCTCGACGCTGGCCGCCTGCTCCTCTACGCCTCACAGATCTGCAAGGTGCGGGGCGGAGGAGAGCGGGACGACCATGGACCTGCCGCGTCCACAAAGCTGGCTTGATGGGCGGGGTCTGCATGGATTCGCCAGGAAGGCTGAGGGTTGAAGTTTGGGGTCCAGGTTAGGTTGGAAATGCGGTTGAGTTAGGGCTAAGGTCGGGGACTTCTCTTGTGGCTCAAACGGTAAAGAATCTGCCTGCAGTGCAGGAGACCTGGGTTCCATCCCTGGGTCGGGAAGATCCCCTGGAGGAGGGCATGGCCACCCACTCCAGTATTCTTGCCTGGAGAATCCCATGGAAAGAGGAGCCTGGTGGGCTACAGTCCATGGGGTCGCAAAGAGTCGGACACGACTGAGCGGCTAACTAACACTTCTAGTAGGTCCAAAACAATAAGAAGGTGAGGACTGGAGTGCAAGATGGGTCAGCGGTAGGGTTAGGCCTGGGATCTGGGTTGGGGCTGCTGCTGGATTCCAAGTCAGACTTGGGGCCCCTGCGGAGTCATCCTGAGGGTCCACACCCCACGCCCGCCCGTAGGGCATGGAGTACCTGGGCTCCTGCCGCTGCCTGCACCGCGACCTGGCAGCCCGGAACATCCTGGTGGAAAGCGAGACGCACGTCAAGATCGCCGACTTCGGCCTCGCCAAGCTGCTGCCTCTCGACAAAGAGTACTACGTGGTCCGCGAGCCAGGCCAGAGCCCCATCTTCTGGTAGGGACCTCCTCCCAGCCCCACCCTTCCTCCGTACTACCCAGGCAGCAGATCGGAAGAGCGTC
>NW_011494793.1:1841444-1846530 GCF_000754665.1 Bison bison bison | reverse complement strand
GCCCTGCCCCGGCACCTCAGAGCTTTGGAGCAATCTCCCATCCCACAGCCAGGGAAACTGAGACCTCAGAACTGGCTGGGACTGACTTTCTCATAGTCACCTACCGGGACCAGCTACCCAAATCCAGGGCTGCGCCCTTTCCTGTCCTCTGCCTTACTGTCGCATCCCAAGACCTCCCGGGCCCCCCTCCAGGTATGCCCCAGAGTCCCTCTCGGACAACATCTTCTCGCGCCAGTCGGATGTCTGGAGCTTCGGGGTCGTCCTGTACGAGCTCTTCACCTACAGTGACAAGAACTGTAGCCCCTCAGCCGTGAGTTGGCATCCCTGGGTTCCTCATACCCTCTTCCCACTCAGGTCAACCCCTGTCCTCTGTGCTGAGGGTCACCCGGTCCCATCCTTAGATGCTCCAGGAGGACCTCTTTTCACTATGACTGATACCTCCCACTCCTCCCCTCCAGACACAGGCAGCTCCCTTCCCCATCCATCACAGACAACTCCTCCTCCCCAGTAGGAGCGCCTCCTTCCCTTACCACCGGTGGGTGATTTCCTTCCTCCCTTCACTGTGGCTGACCCCCACGATAACGGGCGGCCCCTCCCCTCTCCATGCCGGATGGCTCCTCCCCCACCTCGGGCCCTCCCCCTTGGCTCCAGGAGTTCCTGCGGATGATGGGATGTGAGAGAGATGTTCCAGCCCTCTGCCGCCTCCTGGAGCTGCTGGCCGAGGGCCAGAGGCTGCCCGCACCTCCCGCCTGTCCTAGTGAGGTGAGCTCTGGAGGGCCTGCCTCAGTTTCCCACTTTGTAGGTTCACCACGGTATCTCTTGGGCAAGCCTGCTGATCCCTCTGAATTACTCTCCACCGAGGATATCTCTTGGTTGAGAGCAGGGATCAGGGAATGAGGCTGAAGGGGATTTCTGGCCTCTGCTTTGCTGCTCTCTCATTGTATGGTAAAGCACAAACACTTTCAGAGCCTCAGTTTACCTATCTCCAAAATGGGAATAACAATGCCTTATAGGGTAGGGGAGAACCAATTTGCTAACACCTCTCCAGTGCTCATCTCAGAGCCTAGCATACTGTCAGTCCTCAGTAAATGATGATTCTTACAGTTTCTCATCAGAGCTTTTGTGCAAGTGTCTGACATGTGGTTGGTCACTCACAAATTAATTTGCTCAGGCCACAGACATTTATTGAACTCTGACTGTGTGCTGGGCTTTGTGCTGGGTGCTGGGGACCCAGTGGAGGTCAGAACAGATAATACCCCTCTTTCTTGTAACCACCGGAAGCTAACAAGAATATTCTGGTGGTGATCAATGATTAGAAAGAGATGAGGGAGGTATAGTCAGGAGCAGCTTCCTAGAGGAGGTGGTGCCTGAGGGACGAAGAGGATACCATCCAAGGGGAAAGCTGGGAGAGAGCATTTTCAGTGGAGTACAGAACAGGTGCAAAGGCCCTGAGATGGAAATGAGTTTAGTGTATTTGAAAAATGAGATGGGGGCAGACGTGGCTGCATGGAACACGAGAGGAGGTGATGGAGGACTTTTTCTAAGACCCATAGGGAGCCATGGGAAGCTTTGGAGCAAGAGAGGGATGGAGTCTAGTTTATATTTTAAAACTGCAAACAGGAGTCATGTCCTTTGTACCACTCCCATGTGACCCTGTTGTCTCTTCTCCACCCCTCAGGTTCATGAGCTCATGAAGCTGTGCTGGGCCCCTAACCCTCAAGACCGGCCATCATTCAGTGCCCTGGGCCCCCAGCTAGATGCGCTGTGGAGTGGAAGCCGGGGATAGTGTCCAGAGGCATGAGACTCTCACCTTCACTGCTTGTCTAGAGGGAGAGCACCATTCTCTGTCATTTTTCATATCTCCTGCACACGGACCTCTAGGTTCTGGTCTCCATGGACTTGCTGTGTGACCTTGAGCAGGACCCTGCTCCTCTCTGGTCCTCCTGCCTCACAGAGACCCCTCATAGGGCAACTGACATTGCACTTGGGGGAGCAACCCTGGCTTGCAGGGCAACAGCAACCTTGCGGCTTTTTGAACTTGGAAAGATTCAAGGCAGATGTCATGATGGGGTCTAATGAGCTCCATCCACTCCCCAGAATCAAGGGACCTCATTTAAGGCCCTTCCATTGTCCCAGCCTCTCAGAGTCTGGCCTGCAGCTTCCTGTTCTCATTTTCAGAGGAGACTTTATGTAGTTTTAAATATGTCATCTCAGGCTTCTATTCCCTTCTCCCTCTTTAGCTGGAGGAAGCCAAGGACAAGAGCAACTGTCCGGGCTGAAAATCCACTCTTTGAGGGGGAGCCTGCGGGACTGTTTGGAACCATGTAAGAGACCAGGAGAGGCTGAGGTCCCCGCCTCTGAACCTGAGTGTCCCAGGGCTTCTGTACACTGGCGCCCTTTCTGTCTGGACCAGAGGATCATCCAGTTGATAACAATGGAGCCTAACAGGAGCTTTTCATCAATTGAAGGAAGGAAAGGCATTCTTGGCAGAGGAAACGGAATAGCAAAGGGAAAAGGCTGAGTACAGGGGTTAGGAGCACGGGTGTTGGAGCCCACAGTTCTGCCAATTACTTGCTGTGTGATGGTGGGCGAATTGCTTCCTTTCTCTGGCTTCAGCGCCACCCTCTGTATAATGGGCAATAGTGTTGGCCCTTGGGCTCCACAGAGTCAACTTCTGGAAGTTTGTGCGAAGGCATCTAGTGCAGGCTCAGCCCCCACCACTCCTTCATACCTGCCTGCAAGGTTTTTCTGCCACTTTGGCCTCCCTGGACAACTCTTATTCATCTCTCAAAACCCCAGCTATCACCTCCTTGCCGCCTTCCCTGGGATTCTCCCACTACTCCCATTCAGCCCTATACTTCCAGCTCTAGGGCTGGGGTACATCTATATCCAGCTCTGTCTCCTCTGACCTGGAGGCTCCTTGGGGAGCTGGGCTGGGGTGGGCACAAAGAGAACTCTGGGAGTGTTCATTGAATGAATAAAGAAGTTCAGTGGAAAGGATGGTTTGTTGCTGGACTTGGGCAATGGGAATTCTTGGGGATGTGTGAGCCAGGGAGGAATGTGATCAGAGTTGGGGGATAGAGACCCCTGGGGGCCACAGTGGGAGCCTCAGGACATGCTGGGGGAGGAGGGACAGGAGGGTGAGGCCCTCAAGGACAGAAGCCCTCCCCCAAACCCCAGCTGCTGGCCTTGGCTCTGTCCTGGGGAGCTGATTACAGGCTCTTGGGGGTGGAGGGAACAGGCTGCTCTGGGGGAGATCAGAGGGCAAGGCCCTATTGGGACGGTTAGGCTATGGAGATGGGTCCAACATTACTGGGGGCCTAGAGAGCCCCCTGTTTGCTCCTCAGGACTGATGGAAAGATTTGGAGAGTGACAGAGACAGAGAGACACAGAAAGAGACTCAGAGAAGGACACAGGGAGCATAGGAGAGACAGACAGAGATCTCTGTACCTACCGTCAAAGTCTGCTTTGGTGAAAAGTGGTAGGGGGCTACAACACAGGGCTTTCAGCTCAGGGTCTCCCCTGAGCTGGATTGAGTAACCCTTATGCCTTAATTTCCCTCCTTGGTAAAACTGACACTCGGTAGAGGCCTCCAGCCCCTATCCAAACCAAAGAGACCCTGATGTGGAGGCAGAACCAACAAACACTCCCAGCCCCGGGGCCCAGCCTCTTGTGACCTTGGGCAAGTATGGGGTCCCCTCTCTGAGCCTCAGTTTCCTTATTTGTACAGTAATAAGGATCACAAGATTCTGAATGTCCTTGTTCTCAGCTGGTTGGATGCTCACCAGCACCATCCCAGGGAATTATTATATCTAAGTTTATTTCTCCTCTTTAAAAGAGTTAAAAAAAAAAAAAAGACTCTTCAATGGTCCCCCTGGAAAAGATACACCCAGGAAGACAGACCATGGCCATTTTGTGTGGCTCTCAGCCTATCAATGGGTTTCCCAGGTGATGCTAGTGGTAAAGAACCCACCTGCCAATGCAGGAGATGTAAGAGACATGGGTTCCATCCCTGGGTCAGGAAGATCCCTTGGAGAAGGGCATGGCAGCCCACTCCAGTATTCTTGCCTGAAGAATCCCTTGGACAGAGGACCCTGGTGGGCTATAGTCCATGGGGTCACAAAGAGTTGGTCACCACTGAAGCGACTTAGCATGCACACACACAGCCTATCAATAATCAATGTGGTGGTTAGACTGGCCCTGGGAGTTCTTATTACGATTGCAAGATTCCTTTCAGCAATAACCATTAGGAAAGTTTGAAAAAATAAAGATGTATTACTTATAAATTACACGGCACACTAGGAGCCAGGTTCTCGTAGAGAAAGCAGCGTTGGCCTGGGTTCCTGCTTTTGTTGGGGTCAAGCTCGGGAGCCTAGAGGTTCGTGGGCTCACTCTTATTGGTGACTTTAACATGGGTTGGAGTTTAAAGCATAAGAAGAGAAGAACAAACAAAACAAAAACAAAGCAAAAAAGCACAAGTGGCCCCAGTGGTAAGATACTGAAGTCAAGATGTCTAAAACAAATGTGGGAAGAGGTGGTCAGGCTCTTTAGTCATATTTATCAGGGAGCCATGGTTGAAGCTAATGCCTCGGCAATCAAAGGATGTCAGGCACTCACATCATAAAAATGAGAAAACTCAACTATCAGAGGTTCCACGAGGCTTGCCCAGACCCTGCCCTTGACCTCCCTGGGTCGTTCTTTGGGAAGGCTCTGTCCCCGCTCCAAGGCTCCCAGCTGGGGCAGGCCAGGCGCCTATAAGGGGGATCCCCGCTGGGGCCCGGTGCCTCTCACCACCATGGACCGTCGTCCGCTCACCTGGGCTCTGGTGCTGCTGGGCCCGGCCCTTGCGATCGCCCTCGGTCCTGCAGCCGCGCAGGAGGCGCCTGAGAAACTGGGTGGCCACCACTTCGGGCGCGCGCTCGTGCGGCTGTGCGGCGGACCGCGCTGGTCTTCCGAGGAGGACGGGAGACCTGTGGCTGGCGGCGACCGTGAGTGGGGGCGGGCGAGGACTGTGCGCTGGGGTCTCTGGGGCCAGGTAGGGGTGCAGGTGTCTGCAGATGGATTTGCATGCATGTTCTGGCTTCCT
>NW_011494793.1:1840254-1841344 GCF_000754665.1 Bison bison bison | reverse complement strand
GAGTCTGTGGGGAGGAGCCCCTGCCTGGCAAGGGAATCAGTGCGAAGCTAGGTAGAATCTTAACAAGTGCAAGGTTAGATCCAAGCCTATCTTTACTTACAACTTCAATATTTTGATCTTCAGGAATTTTACGTTAATTTTACTAGTAAAATATTCAGTTATAATAGGAGTGATCTTGACTGTTGAGTGTTCCTGGCGCCCCCTTAAATTGCTCACTCTGGGTCAGCGCCTAGCTCTCTTCACCCCACCCGACCTTGGGGCAGAGGCTATTATGCACAACGTCTGTCACAGGCGTCCTATGCGTGTGAGTCTGCATGACCCGGGTCCAGATGGGTGTGCCGAGATGCACGCGGTGGGGTCGGGGAACTGGGAGGGGCTACGAGGGCGAGTGGCTGTGTCCGGTGTGTACATACATGCACGTGTCACATGTCACCCTTACTGTCTTCTGCTCTGTGAAGCCTCTATGCCTTCTTACCATAGGTGGCATGTGGGAGTGTGCACAGCTGGGGACTTGAGTGTGGGCCTGGGTCGAGAGTGGACATGTCTGGATGGGGTGATTCAGTCTGGGCCTGGTATAGAGTAGGCACTTAATAAATGCTTACTTTGTATTTGTGTGCATGATGCATGTCTGGCTGCCATGCAGACAGTGTGGGTGGGGTCCTCTGGGGTTCCTCCCTCTATGCTGAATTCTTCCCTGTTCCTAGGTGAGCTCCTACGGTGGCTGGAAGGACAACATCTCCTCCATGGGCTGATGGCCAGTGGGGACCCCGTGCTGGTACTGGCCCCACAGCCCCTGCCCCAGGCTTCTCGCCATCACCACCACCGCCGAGCAACTGCCATCAACCCTGCCCGCCACTGCTGCCTCAGCGGCTGCACCCGGCAAGACCTGCTGACCCTCTGTCCCCACTGAATCCTCCTGGGGCGTGGCCTTGGGGGAGCCTGAGACCCACAGAAGTCCAGTTTGGTGAACTCCTGATGCCACACAGCACCATGAAACCCCACATCTAGGGGGATGTTGTTGATTACCTCCTAGGACAAGGTGCTCACCACCTCACCCAGGCCACCTGTCCTCTGGGGGATCAACTAGGGA
>NW_011494793.1:1832253-1840154 GCF_000754665.1 Bison bison bison | reverse complement strand
ACTAGGGATACCACCAGACCCCAAATCTGGCTTGGAGGATCCTTGGTTTTGCAGAGATGCCAGACACTCTTCTCAAATGTTCTCACCTCAGAGGAGCCCCAGGTGCCCCACTCCCTGCCTTTGACACCCTTCTTGTTGTCTCCTCAATAGTAAATAAATAAGATGCCTGCAGAATCTGAAGCAACGTTGCATTTTCTCACAAGAAAAAGGGACAAGCCAAGGTCAGCCCTCATTTGGGATTTTTCCCTGACAGCTGCAGACACACCAACACTTCTAGAAACTTAATAACAATTGGAGAGTCATCACAATACACAGTGGGGAAACTGAGGCCAAGGGAGCTGGCCGTTTGCCTAGTTCAGACAGGGAGGGAGCAGCCAAGTTCAAGATTCGAATCCAGGTCTCTGTCATGTCTCAAGCCTTAAACTCATGTAAGGTCCACTTATCAGTGAACACGACCCATGAATGTGTGAATGAGTCACAGTGGATTTTTTTTGGCGGGGTGGGGGGGGTGCTATGCTGCATGGCACATGAGACCTTAACTCCCCGATTAGGGATTGAAACTGTGCCCCCTGCAGTGGAAGCATGGAGTCTTAGGCACTGGACTACCAGGGAAGTCCCCGTGTGGTGGATATATATATATTTTTAATTTCGGGGTGTAGTTGCTTTACAATGTTGTGTTAATTTCTGTTGAACAGCAAAGTGACTCAGCTATATGTATATCCCCTCTTTTTTGGATTTCCTTCCCATTAAGGTCACCACGGAGCACTGAGTAGAGTTTCCTGTGCTACACAGTAGGTTCTCGTTAGTTATCTATTTTATACATAAATGTATGTATATGTTGATCCCAATTTCCCAATTCATCCTCCCTTCCCTTCCCTCTTTGGTACCCATACATTTGTTCTCTACATCTGTGTCTCTATTTCTGTTTTGTGGGTAAGTTCATCTGCATCATTTTTCTAGATTCCACATATAAGCGATATTATACAATATTTGTTTTTCTCTTTCTGACTTACTTAACTCTGTCATACAGAGTTAAGTAGGTCCATCCACATCTCTGCAAATTGCACAATTTCATTACTTTGTATAACTAAGTAATATTCCATCGTATATATGTAGCACATCTTCTTTATCCATTCTTCTGTTGAAGGACATTTAGGTTGCTTCCACAGCCTGACTATTGTAAACAGTTCTACAATGAACATTGGGGTGCATGTATCTTTTCAACTGGAGTGGGTTGCCATTTCCTTCTCCAGGGGATCTTTCCGACCCAGGGATTGAACCTAGGTCTCCCACATTGCAGGCAGATGCTTTAACCTCTGAGCCACCAGGGAAGCCCCCAGGTATCACAGTGGGTACTTATTGGTCCAACGCTCACCATTCTTTTCACTTGCATCCTCCTTTAATCCTGAGATGGAAATTATATGATTTGACCCTCTTGGGAAAAAAAAATGGTATTTGACTATGTGATCTGTTCACATGTATATTTGTTTCCTAAGGCTGCTGTAATGGCCACAGATTGGATGGCTTAAAATAGTAGAAACATACCCTCCCAGTTCTAGAAGCCAGAAATCAAGGTATTGGCAAGGGGTTCTTTTTGAAAGGCCCTCAGGAAGATTCTATCCCCTGCCTCTCTCAATTTTTGGTGGCTACTGGCAATCTTTTTTTTTTTGGCTGCACCGGGCCTTAGTTGCAGCATGTGGGATCTAGTTCCCTGACCAGGGATCAAACACCCAGGCCCCCTGCATTGGGAGCTTGAAGTCTTAGCCACTGGACCATCAGGGAAGTCAATCCCAGCTACTGGCAATCCTTGGCTTCTAGGTGAATCTCTCCAATCTCTGCTCCCGTCTTCACGTCATCCTTCTTTCCCGTGTCCCTCTGGGTTTTCAATTCGGCCTCTTATAAAAACACACTCGTTGGATTCAGAGTTCACCCTAATCCCACACGATCTTGATTTCGGACGTGCGCAGCACTCAACAGCAGCTTGCAGCAAACAGCAGCGAGGTGTAACTGGAAGCAAGGTCTTCGTTTCCCAGCCCGGGAGTCCTAACCACTGGGCCACAGGAGCCAGCAGTTAGCGCTGGACTCCCTAGTCCTTGCCTGCCTAGTCAGAACGAGTTCAGGCGAGGAGGCAGAAGGTAAAGAGGAAAGTAAGAAGTTTATTGAAAAGTACATGCAAAAAGGCACACGGGTGAGCTGAGAGAGAGACTTGCACTTTCGGGAAGTTTAAATCCTTTATAAGGAGGAAGTTCTTAGGGTCCTTGTCTTCGCTCAGGCCAGTCTCTTGCTTTGTCCCTCTCCTGGTTATTTGTCTCGGAACCCTCCCCTGGGATGCGATGCACCCCTTAGCCAAGACGGATCGCTAAGTGAATGCTTCTGGGAGGAGCAAGATTCATTACAACTTGGAATTATCCTCTGACTTTTGACCCCAAGGAGCCTTTCTGCGCATGCATAGTGTCTCCCTTATCCTAAAAAGGGGGAGGTGGAGATCCGTTAACCCTTTACTCCCTTATCCCTTAATCTCTTTACAAAGAGAGGCAAGGTTTTGCCTCTCTGTCCTTTGCTGTTGTTCAGTCATTCAGTCGTCTCCCACTCTTTGCAACCCCATGGACTGCAGTGCAGCAGGCTTCCCTGTCCTTCACCATTTCCCAGAGTTTGCTCAAACCCCTGTGCACTGAGTTGGTGATGCCATCCAACCATCCTGTCCTCTGTTGTCCCCTTCTCCTGCCTTCAATCTTTCCCAGCATCACAGTCTTTTCCAATGAGTTGGCTCCTCACATTGATAGCTTATGGTGAACGATGTCAGATTCATGATCTCTGAAGAAGAAGATTTAGCTTCGGGACCAGGGACCAGGCTTGATCACTCAAGAGCTTTTGCGTAGCAGAGTTTTATTAAAGTGAAAAAGGGAACGCTTCTGACACAGACTTCAGAAGGGGGATGAAGAGTGTTCCGTTCCCTAGTCTTAGCAAGGGAAGTATATACTTTTTCATTGGTTATTACAATAAATCAAAAGAATGTCTCAAGATTGTGAAGATCTTACTAGACCCACTCCCATAATACACATTTTAAGATAACAGGATTAGTCAGAAGGTTTTCAGGAAGGAGAAACCTGTCCTCAAACAGGATACATTATTGTTATATAATCCTTACTAAGGAATGTAGGAAAAAACATTTGTCCTTTCCTCCTCCTTGAGAATTCCAGACCTCTTTCTCCTCCTTGGGGACCCCGAAGACTTCTTATCCACCTGCCTAGGAATTGACTTTCTTAGCATCAGGTGGCCAAAGTAGTGGAGTTTCTGTTTCAGCATCAGTCTTCCAGTGAATATTCAGGGTAGATTTCCTTTAGGATGGACTAGTTTGATCTCCTTGCCGTCCAAGGGACTCTCAAGTCTTCTTCGGCACCACAGTTCAAAGGCATCAATTCTTTGGCATCAGTCTTTTTGATTGTCCAGTTCTCACATCTGTACATGACTACTGGAAAAACAATAGCTTTGACTATTCATCCTTCTGTAGGCAAAGTAGTATTTCTGCTTTTTAATACGCTGTCTAGGTTTGTCATAGCTTTTCTTCCAAGGAGCAAGTGTCTTTTAATTTCATGGCTATAGTCACCGTCCACAGTGATTTTGGAGCCCAAGAAAATAAAGTCTGTCACTGTTTCCACTGTTTCCCCATCTATTTGCCATCAAGTGATGGGACCAGATGCCATGATCATAGTTTATTGAATGTTGAGCCTTAAGCCAGCTTTTTCACTCTCCTCTTTCACCTTCATCAAGAGGCTCTTTAATTCCTCTTCATTTTCTGCCATTAAGGTGATTGTAATCTGCTTACCTGAGGTTATTGATAGAACCTGTTGGTTATTGTCAAGGTTATTGTCCTTGCCATGATTATTTCCTTGAGATGCTTACAAGAGACAAAGACTGGCTTTTGACCCTGTTTCTGTTGTCACTTCTATTTTGGAGAGCAAACAGGCAGCTGATTGTAAATTCTTCAACTGCAGTTCATCTGTCTCTTGCCTCAGGAAATGCAAACGGAAAGGTGGCCAATTGTAAACGCTCAACCTGGAGTCTATCTCCTACCTTAGTCTTATCTGAGCCTTACCTTAATGACATCTGCAAAGACTCTATGTTCAAATAAGACCGTATTCTGAGTTTCCAGGTGGATGGGAAATTTTGTAAGACACTGTTCAATCCAGTGTAGCAGGGTTTTGTGGCTTTCCCAAGGGCAATGGGGAGCCACAGAAGGTGTTTGAGCAGTGGCAGGATGAGGTCAGATCTATCTGGTAGAAACGCCTGCAGCCCCCTGACTCATCCTCCTCTGCTTGGATGCTGTCTCAGCCTCCGCCTTCCTTTCCAACAGTCTCCACAGCAGCCACAGTGCTTCTTAAAACTTGAAGCCAGTCATGCCACAAGCTTCCCTGGTGGTCCAATGGTTAAGACTCCACCTGCCAATGCAGGGGACACGGGTTTGATCGTTGCTCCGGGAAGGAACCAAGTGGGGCAACTAAGCCCGTGCACTGCAACTACTCAGCATGTGTGATGTAGAGCCCGTGCTCCAAAACAAGAGAGGCCACGGCAATGAGGAGTCTGCACACCGCAACTAGAGAGAGGCCATGTGCAGCAACACAGACCTAACCCAGCCCCTCCTCTGCAAACAAAACTCAATTGTGTAATTTCCTTGCTCCAAAGGTGCCATAACCCTCAAAACTACCCTCTCTCCTCAGCCCACAAGGTCCCATGTGACTTGTCTCTATGATCTGTTCCATCTCCTCCTTACTCACCTAGCTCAAACCACAGCTTCCTGGCTGCAATTCAAATGCTCCTGTTGTAGCCATGCATTCCGGGAAACAAACTCACTCAGAAGGACAATGCAGGTAGCAGAGTGCAGTTTATTATACCGGCGGGGCCAAGGCAGAGTCTCTTCTTAGCCCCAGGACCTCGACCAGTTTTTGTGAAAACCTTATATACCCTAAGTGTATAAGGTTCCCTGAAACTAGTTTGAACAAAGGAAAAAGAAAGATACAATCAAAGTTAACCCGTGATTTATATGTGTTAAGCCTACATAGTTAACAGTGGACAATTATTAATAGGCCTGTGGTCATACCCCAATAAGAATAATAGAATGTATGATTCTGTTTGGTTACACAGATAATTAGGGCAATATGTGAACCGTGAACTTCCTGATGTTCAAGCTGGTTTTAGAAAAGGCAGAGGAACCAGAGATCAAATTGCCAACATCTGCTGGATCATGGAAAAAGCAAGAGAGTTCCAGAAAAACATCTATTTCTGCTTTATTGACTATGCCAAAGCCTTTGACTGTGTGCATCACAATCAACTGTGGAAAATTCTGAAAGAGATGGGAATATCAGACCACCTGATCTGCCTCCTGAGAAATTTGTATGCAGGTCAGGAAGCAACAGTTAGAACTGGACATGGAACAACAGACTGGTTCCAAATAGGAAAAGGAGTACGTCAAGGCTGTATATTGTCACCCTGTTTATTTAACTTCTATGCAGAGTACATCATGAGAAATGCTGGACTGGAAGAAACACAAGCTGGAATCAAGATTGCTGGGAGAAATCTCAATAACCTCAGATATGCAGATGACACCACCCTTATGGCAGAAAGTGAAGAGGAACTCAAAAGCCTCTTGATGAAAGTGAAAGAGGAGAGTGAAAAAGTTGGCTTAAAGCTCAACATTCAGAAAACTAAGATCATGGCATTTGATCCCATCACTTCATGGGAAATAGATGGGGAAACAGTGGAAACAGTGTCAGACTTTATTTTTTGGGGCTCCAAAATCACTGCAGATGGCGACTGCAGCCATGAAATTAAAAGACACTTACTCCTTGGAAGGAAAGTTACGACCAACCTAGATAGCATATTCAAAAGCAGAGACATTACTTTGCCAACAAAGGTCCGTCTAGTCAAGGCTATGGTTTTTCCTGTGGTCATGTATGGATGTGAGAGTTGGACTATGAAGAAGGCTGAGCGCCGAAGAATTGATGCTTTTGAAGTGTGGTGTTGGAGAAGACTCTTGAGAGTCCCTTGGACTGCAAGGAGATCCAACCAGTCCATTCTGAAGGAGATCAGCTCTGGGATTTCTTTGGAAGGAATGATGCTAAAGCTGAAACTCCAGTAGTTTGGCCACCTCATGCGAAGAGTTGACTCATTGGAAAAGACTCTGATGCTGGGAGGGATTGGGGGCAGGAGAAGGGGACGACAGAGGATGAGATGGCTGGATGGCATCACTGACTCAATGGACGTGAGTCTGAGTGAACTCCGGGAGTTGGTGATGAACAGGGAGGCCTGGTGTGCTGCAGTTCATGGGGTCACAGAGTCAGACACAACTGAGCGACTGATCTGATCTGATCTTTAGGTGATGGAGAGCCCTGGGGCTCTTCCTTCCGGGGACCTGGTTTTCCAGCTGGGCCTGGTTTTCCAGTTGGTATGTCATTTCCTTAGATACTGGGCATATAGCTCAAAGTCCACAGTCCAGCCCAAGATGGAGTCCTGCTTTCAAGACAGAGCCTGTTCTGTTTCCTCCTTCACTCCAAGATCATCTCATTTTCGGGCCTTTGTATATGCTGTGCCTTCTGCCTGGAACATCCTTCCTCCCAATTCTCCCCATAGCTTCCACCTTCAGGCCCCATCTTTGCAGATCCAGCCCCCTGACCTCCTGACCTCCTGACCCATTACTGTGTGTCCAGTTGAAACTGTTAACCACAGATTGGGACTTGAACTTATGTGCTGGGACTCAAACATAGCCAAAACCCTGCTTGATACTTGAACCCACATGGTTCAACCCAGCCAAAACCCACAGTACCTGGTTTCAGAACCTAATGGAGTTCAGGTTCTTGATGTCTCATTGGAGAAAGAATTCAATGAGAGACAAAGTGATAGGTAAGAAGTGGATTTATTCAGATACAGAGGGAAGCACACTCCAGAGTGTGGGCCATTGCAGAAGGCAAGCACAGCCCTGAAATTTGGTGTGGTTGGTTTATATAGGCTGGGTAATTTCATATGCTAATCTGTGGGAGGATTATTCCAACTATTTTGGGGAAAGGGTGGAGATTTCCAGGATTTCAGCCACCTCCCACTCCTTGGTCTTTTAATAGTGCCTTAGAACTGTCAGGGCACCTCTGGGTGTGTCATTGCACTTGAAGATTAAGAATCAAGGTCTAGTCTTATCTGCCATAAGACTGGTCATGATTCAGTTCAGTTCAGTTCAGTCGCTCAGTCATGTCTGACTCTTTGTGATCCCATGAATTGCAGCACACCAGGCCTCCCTGCCCATCACCAACTCCCGGAGTTCACTCAGACTCGTGTCCATCGAGTCGGTGATGTCATCCAGCCATCTCTTCCTCTGTCGTCCCCTTCTCCTCCTGCCCCCAATCCCTCCCAGCATCAGAGTCTTTTCCAATGAGTCAACTCTTCGCATGAGGTGGCCAAAGTACTGGAGTTTCAGCTTTAGCATCATTCCTTCCAAAGAAATCCCAGGGCTGATCTCCTTCAGAATGGACTGGTTGGATCTCCATGCAGTCCAAGGGACTCTCAAGAGTCTTCTCCAACACCACACTTCAAAAGCATCAATTCTTCGGTGCTCAGCCTTCTTCACAGTCCAACTCTCACATCCATACGTGACCACAGGAAAAACCATAGCCTTGACTAGACGGACCTTTGTTGGCAAAGTAATGTCTCTGCTTTTGAATATGCTATCTAGGTTGGTCGTAACTTTCCTTCCAAGGAGTAAGTGTCTTTTAATTTCATGGCTGCAGTCACCATCTGCAGTGATTTTGGAGCCCCCAAAAATAAAGTCTGACACTGTTTCCACTGTTTCCCCATCTATTTCCCATGAAGTGATGGGATCAGATGCCATGATCTTAGTTTTCTGAATGTTGAGCTTT
>NW_011494793.1:1826913-1832153 GCF_000754665.1 Bison bison bison | reverse complement strand
ACAGTTGATTGTGATGCACACAGTCAAAGGCTTTGGCATAGTCAATAAAGCAGAAGTAGATGTTTTTCTGGAACTCTCTTGCTTTTTTGATGATCCAGTGGATGTTGGCAATTTGATCTCTGGTTCTTCTGCTTTTTCTAAAATCAGCTTGAACATCTGGAAGTTCACGGTTCACATATTGCTGAAGCCTGACTTGGAGAATTTTGAGCGTTACTTTACTAGCGTGTGAGATGAGTGCAATTGTGCAGTAGTTTGAGCATTCTTTGGCATTGCCTTTCTTTGGGATTGGAATGAAAACTGACCTTTTCCAGTCCTGTGGCCACTGCTGAGTTTTCCAAATTTGCTGGTCATGATTAATTGGTAGCAATTTATTCTAATCGTTTTATGTTGTGTCATTCTTTCAAAATTATGCCCTGCCCCTTTCCCTCCTGTTACATTCCCACTCGGAGGTTTCACTCCCATATTCTTATGGGAAGCAGGAGGGTGAAGGTCCATCTTCTGTAAATTGCTTCGAGGGTGAGTAGAAATCCCTACCTAGCCATCATCTTGATGTAGAACTGCTGTAACTAGTTCCTTAGTCTTCTTATGTATCTTTTTGATTGATGAAGCATGTTTGTACCAGCACCGGTATACAGAAATATCTCTAAATGACAGAAGACTCAAAAGGCATGGTCAAATATCTGATTATAGTGTAACATAAAGTTTGGTTACAATAACCAGAATTAGAAATTATCACATTTAACATAACATACCAGATAACCCTAGTTAAATATTTCTCTTTAAGATGACTCAGGAGCCCTCTAAAACATCCCAAAGTTAGTTTTTAGTCAGATAAGATCGTAAGTTACTGGGAGACGGTCAGATCAGATAAGATCAGATCAGTCGCTCAGTCGTGTCCGACTCTTTGTGACCCCATGAATCGCAGCATGCCAGGCCTCCCTGTCCATCACCAACTCCCGGAGTTCACTCAGACTTGTGTCCATCGAGTCGGTGATGTCATCCAGCCATCTCTTCCTCTGTCGTCCCCTTCTCCTCCTGCCCCCAATCCCTCCCAGCATCAGAGTCTTTTCCGATGAGTCAACTCTTCGCATGAGGTGGCCAAAGTACTGGAGTTTCAGCTTCAGCATCATTCCTTCCAAAGAAATCCCAGGGCTGATCTCCTTCAGAATGGACTGGTTTGATCTCCTTGCAGTCCGAAGTTATAAAGATCTCAAAAGCAAATACAAATGACTTACAGCAAAGAAATTCACCTCAATCTATTTGTCAAAAGCAGCATTTCAGGAAAACTTCAGAGGGAGAAACCAAATACAGTCTTGTCTTAGCCCATTCCTAACAAAATCCATTTACCCAACTAAATTTAATCCGATCTTAGAAAATCCTGATCATGTGTAACTCTTTGCCTATATTAATCACACCAAAAAGCTTAAACCACTTTCAATGCCAGATATCCGTTTTGTCCTGAACATTTTTCAGATAACATGAGCCTGAAATTCATTCTGGCCAGATTATTTTGTATTTTTGAGTATTTACATGAGTATTTAATTTCCTTTAAGTCAATGAAATAGAACTCCTTTATGAATTAACTTTTGGCAATATCATACATCTATAATGATGTTTCCCTTGTGGCTCAGTCGGTAAAGAATCTGCCTACAGTGCAGGAGACCCGGGTTCTATCCCTGGGTCGGGAAGATCCCCTGGAGAAGGAAATGGCAACCCACTCCAGTATCCTTGCCTGGAGAATCTCATGGACACAGGAGCCTGGTGGGCCACAGTCCATGGGGTTGCAAAGAGTCGGGCACAACTGAGCAACTAACACTTCCTTACTTCCTTATACATCTATAATACACATATAAACACATATGAACACACAGACACAGAGACCTCATAGTTCCTGTTCCAGAATTTCAGCCATGGTCTTGAGAACCAAACCATTTTTCAAAAATAGTTCCTAAATACAGGAGAGGTTCCTTATCATCTTGTATATATTAAGGTAATCTTAAAGGTGGGATTATCCTTTTAATCAAGTTCTTTGTTACTCTTGCCTTTTCTATCTGTATGGCAAAAGTCTCCACCCATCCAGTGAATGCATCTACCTTTCCCAATAAATATTTGTATCCTCTGGACCTGGGCATCTGAGTAAAATCAATTTACCAGTTCTCCATGCTGCTTCCTTGGTGTTGAATGGATCTAAATAATGGAGGAGGGCGTGGCATTGTTCTAGGATTGTTTTGTCAACATGTGTCACACGATTTGGTAATCTGGGCCGCCATCATTTCCATTCCTTTACCCACAATCTTTGTAGTAAATTCCAAAGAGCTTCACATCCATAGTGTGTAGTTTCATATAGAAAGAAAGAAAGGGGAAAGTGAAGTCACTCAGTCGTGTCTGACTCTTTGCGACCCCATGGACTGTAGCCTACCAGGCTCCTCTGTCCATGGGATTTTCCAGGCAATGGTACTGGAGTGGATTGCCATTTCCTTCTCCAGGGGATCTTCCCAACCCAGGGCTCAAATCCGGGTCTCCTGCATTGTAAAGACATAAAGACATAAAGACAGACGCTTTAATGTCGGAGCCACCAGGGAAGTCTAGTTTCATATAAAGCCTTGATTACTTTCCATTGCTGAGCTTGTGTAAACATAATCTTTTCATCTAAGATATACCATCCCTTTTGATTTATTAAGCCTCTACTTTTAGCCCAGTCTTCTTCCTTGGTGTAGCAATGTTGTGACATTTCCTCCGTCAAGCCTAGGACTTTTAAAACTGCCCGTATTTTATCTGCTGATATGTCAGCTGCTTTCTTTGCTTCTTGGTCTGGTGATTTCCCTCTCCAATTTCAGACCTGGGATTCTGAGACTGGTGGGCCCTACAGTGAGCAGCAGCCATTTCTTGAGGGTCTTGCATAGTAACCTGTCAGGGAGCGTTTAACTTTAGGATGTTAAAGCGTTTAACTTTAGGATGTTAGGATGATTGTTTTTTGTTGTTTTCTGTTTCTCGTTAACCCTCTGTTCCTTATCAGTTCCTGGCAGACAGGATTGAGTGGGGCAGCACGCTGTTCCTAGGACTGAGGTCATGGGATGGGACACATACATGGATTTCCTTCAGTAACCTGTTCCCCTAAGGTAACATTGTTTAGTCACGACCCTCTTACTCAAGTTATGGATTGTCTTCTGGCCTTGTGACGATTGTTATTTCTTGTTATTCCCTTGGTAACGGTTGTTATATGTCTGGTTTTTTGTTCTTTGCCTAATTTTTTACCTAAAGCTTCCTTGTATAACAATATATAAGTGAAAGTGAAAGTGAAGTTGCTGTCGTGTCTGACTCTTCACGACCCCATGGACTGCAGCCTACCAGCCTCCTCCGTCCAAGGGATTTTCCAGGCAAGAGTACTGGAATGGGATGCCATTGCCTTCTCTGATATATAAGCTCAAGCAAACATGAATAAAGCATCCTTGTTCCACTAGAGACTTGGGTCCCCCGTGTCCTTCTTTCCCTTTCTGGCTAGTTCTTTGGAGCGTGGAGGCCTGCCAAGCTCATTTTCCTGCCTGGGCTTTCAAGACTTCCTCCAGAGAACGCCCTGTGCCTTTGTGAGCGGTACAAGCCCTATTCTAGGGCTTTATTGGTTTTCCACATAACCCAGAGTATATTAGTCTCTCTCTCTTTTGCTTTCTTTTTGTCAACTCCGATCCACCAGGTCCTGGTTTGTAAAAAAGACTGCAACAGTAGCCATTGGCTCGACCTCTTTGGCCAGACCTGGAACCTCGATATTCCACATTCCAGGGCCTATGAAATCTTCTATCTCAACTTCAGATTCAATCTGTCTCTTTCTGTTTTCTGTTAAAATCATTTGACGATGAGGGTGGTTCCTTTCCCCTTCCAGAAACAGAGTGGCCGCTGTAAGGTAAAGAACTAGAGAAGGTGAGGTTCGGAAAAAGAACGAGACCAGCACTTTACAGGAACAGATCACCTTTAATGAGGCGAGAAGGGGCAGCAGTGAGATTAGAGAGCTGCTGTGCTAGGTCAAGAAGAGAGTACGTATATATAGAAAACATATATGTGGAGATATATTGTTTTGAGGGAGTCTGTTTTTCCTCAAGATTATTTTTGATTAGTTAGCTTTAAGCAACTGGGGCAAGAAATTCCTGAGACCGGCCGCAGACTGGGATTGGCTGGGAGCTGAACGTACTCAATCTTAATGTCCATTCCTTTCTTCGGGGGAGAAAGTTCTTTATTCTGTGTAGAATGGTGGGGAGAACCTGGAGGGGAGTTTTAACTACAGGGTATTTTGAGCCATGTAGCTTTCCTTCAGCCCCTGACTTAGTTAATAAATCTCTTCCCATTAAAGGGATGGGACAATCAGGCACAAACAGAAATGAATGTAAAAACAGCTGACTGTTCATTTCAGTTCAGTTCAGTCACTCAGTCGTGTCCGACTCTTTGCAAACCCATGAATCGCAGCATGCCAGGCCTCCCTGTCCATCACCAACTCCCGGAGTTTACTCAAACTCACGTCCATCACTTCGGTGATGCCATCCAGCCATCTCATCCTCTGTCATCCCCTTCTCCTCCTGCCCCCAATCCCTCCCAGCATCAGAGTCTTTTCCAATGAGTCAACTCTTCGCATGAGGTGGCCAAACTACTGGAGTTTCAGCTCTAGCATCATTCTTTCCAAAGAAATCCCAGGGCTGATCTCCTTCAGAATGGACTGGTTGGATCTCCTTGCAGTCCAAGGGACTCTCAAGAGTCTTCTCCAACACCACACTTCAAAAGCATCAATTCTTCGGTGCTCAGCCTTCTTCACAGTCCACCTCTCACATCCATACATGACCACAGGAAAAACCATAGCCTTGACTAGACAGACCTTTGTTGGCAAAGTGATGTCTCTGCTTTTTAGTATGCTGTCTAGGTTGGTCATTACTTTCCTTCCAAGGAGTGTCTTTTAATTTCATGGCTGCAGTCACCATCTGCAGTGATTTTGGAGCCCAAAAAAATAAAGTCTGACACTGTTTCCACTGTTTCCCCATCTATTTCCCATGAAGTGATGGGATCAGATGCCATGATCTTCGTTTTCTGAATATTGAGCTTTAAGCCAACTTTTTCACTCTCCACTTTCACTTTCACCAAGAGGCTTTTGAGTTCCTCTTCACTTTCTGCCATGAGGGTGGTGTCATCTGCATATCTGAGGTTGTTGATATTTCTCCCGGCAATCTTGATTCTAGCTTGTGCTTCTTCCAGCCTAGCGT
>NW_011494793.1:1822532-1826813 GCF_000754665.1 Bison bison bison | reverse complement strand
AGTAGTTTGAGCATTCTTTGGCATTGCCTTTCTTTGGGATTGGAATGAAAACTGACCTTTTCCAGTCCTGTGGCCACATCTGAGTTTTCCAAATTTGCTGGCATAGTGAGTGCAGCACTTTAACAGCATCATCTTTAGGATTTGAAAGAGCTCAACTGGAATTCTATCACCTCCACTAGCTTTGTTCGTAGTGATGCTTCCTAAGGCCCACTTGACTTCACATTTCAGGATGTCTAGCTCTAGGTGAGTGATCACACCATTGTGATTATCTGGGTCATGAAGGTTTTTTCTGTACAGTTCTGTGTATTCTTGCCACCTCTTCTTAAATATCTTCTGCTTCTGTTAAGTCCATACCATTTCTGTCCTTTATTGAGCCCATCTTTGCATAAAATGTTCCCTTGGTATCTCTAATTTTCTTGAAGAGATCTCTAGTCTTTCCCATTCTGTTGTTGTCCTCTATTTCTTTGCATTGATCGCTGAGGAAGGCTTTCTTATCTCTCCTCACTATTCTTTGGAACTCTGCATTCAGATGCTTATATCTTTCCTTTTCTCCTTTGCTTTTCGCTTCTCTTCTTTTCACAGCTATTTGTAAGGCCTCCCCAGGCAGCCATTTTGCTTTTTTGCATTTCTTTTCCATGGGGATGGTCTTGCTCCCTGTCTCCTGTACAATGTCATGAACCTCCATCCATAATTCATCAGGCACTCTGTCTATCAGATCTAATTCCTTAAATCTATTTCTCACTTCCACTGTATAATCATAAGGGATTTGATTTAGGTCATACCTGAATGGTCTAGTGGTTTTCCCTACTTTCTTTAATTTAAGTCTGAATTTGCCAATAAGGAGTTCATGATATGAGCCACAGTCAGCTCCTGGTCTTTTTTTTTTTGCTGACTCTATAGAGCTTCTCCATCTTTGGCTGCAAAGAATATAATCAATCTGATTTCGGTGTTGACTATCTGGTGATGTCCATGTGTAGAGTCTTCTCTTGTGTTGTTGGAAGAGGGTGTTTGCTATGACCAGTGCATTCTCTTGGCAGAACTCTGTTAGCCTTTGCCCTGCTTCATTCCGTACTCCCAGGCCAAATTTGCCTGTTACTCCAGGTGTTTCTTGACTTCCTACTTTTGCATTCCAGTCCCCTATAATGAAAAGGACATCTTTTTTGGATGTTAATTCTAGAAGGTCTTGTAGGTCTTCATAAAACCATTCAACTTCAGCTTCTTCAGCATTACTGGTTGGGGCATAGACTTGGATTACTGTGATATTGAATGGTTTGCCTTGGAAACAAACAGAGATCATTCTGTCTGCTGGGACTCAAACCCAGCCAAAACCCTGCTTGGGACTTGGACCCACGTGACTGGGATTTAAACCCAGCCAAAACCCACGATACCTGGTTTCAGAACCTAATGAAGCTCAGGCTCTTGATATCTCATCACAGAAAGAGTTCAGTGAGAGACAAAGAGATTTTAAGAAGTGGATTTAATCATATACAGAGAGAAGCACACTCCAGACAGAGTGTGGGCCATTGCAAAGGGTGAGTGCAGCCCCGGAATTTGGCGTGGTTGGTTTTTGTAGGCTGGGTAATTTCATATGCTAATCAGTGGGAGGATTATTCCAACTATTTTTGGGAGTTCAGTTCAGTTCAGTCACTCAGTCGTGTCTGACTCTGTGACCTTATGGACTGCAGCACACCAGGCTTCCCTATCCATCACCAACTCCTGGAGCTCACTCAAACTCATGTCCATCGAGTTGGTGATGCCATCCAATCATCTTATTCTCTGTCATGTGTGATGTCTTTAATCTGCCTTCAATCTTTCCCAGCATCAGGGTCTTTTCCAATGACTGAGTCTTTGCATCAGGTGGCTAAACCTTTGGAATTTCAGCTTCAGCATCAGTCCTTCTAGTGAATATTCAGGACTGATTTCCTTCACCTCACTTTAATTCTCTTCAAAGTTCTTACCACTTCTGGTAACTTCCTATTTCACTGTTCACAGGTTTGTTTTCTCACTATAAGGTGGCTCAGTGCCCACTGACCTTTCCCAGGGGCTGGAGGAGGAGTACAGGGCAAGGTGTGTAGCATACAGTATGACAGAAGGGGAACTTCCTGGGTGATCCAGTGGTTATGAACCTGCCTGCCAATGCAGTGGACATGGGTTTGATCCCTGGTCCAGGAAGATCTCACGTGCCATGGAGCAACTGAGCCTGTGTGCGCCAACTGTTGAGCATGCATGCCGTCACTACTGAGCCCATGCAGGACAATAGTGAAGCCCGTGCGCCTAAAGCCTGTGCTCCACAATGAAGAGGAGCCCCTGCTCACCACCATTAGAGAAAGCCCTTGTGCAGTAACAAAGACCCAGTGCAGCCAAAAATAAATAAAATGAAATTGAAAAAAAAAAAAAAGCAGAGACACAAGGAAGGGGACAGAGGAAGGGGACAGAACTGTAGTCCCAGTGGGAGGAGGTGAACCCAGTGAAGAGAGGGAGGGCGGGTGGGAGGATTCACAAGGAGCCTGGCCAGCAGCGGGTGGGTCCAGTGTCCCATGCAGCTAGGAGCACTCTCTACATTGTGTCCCTCTTTCCTGAGCCTGCCACTAAACTGGCAGTGAGAATCAGTCTGGGGAGGTAATATTGTTAGGAGAAAGCATGCTGACTGAAACTGCCCACCCTGGCCAGGCACCATAGCAGCCATTTGCGTGAGTTATTTTATGACAGGAGGTCCTTGTAAGGTCCTTGTAAGGAATGCAGAACTAATAAGCCACCATCAACCAGAAGAATTTGGAAAAGGTCAAAAGAAGACATCACGTGTCCAACCACCTCCCAGAATCCTCGCTGGCATCCATCCTGGCTGAGCAATGCGGGCACCACCAGGAAGGATTCTGAGTCAGAATGATTAGTCAAAGGCAACCTCAACTCATGGGGAACTAACCCCATCGCCATAAAACCTGAGACTGTGAGCCACATGGCACTGCAGTTCTCCAGCATTCCCTTACCCTGCTGCTCTCCACCCAGGTGCCATTTCCCAACAAAGTCTCTTGCTTTGTCAGCACACGTGTCTCCTCAGACAGTTCCTTTCCAAATGTTAGACAAGAGCTCACTCTCAGACCCTGGAAGGTGTTCCTCTTCCTGCAACAATATGAGCTGAAGGCAATAGGGAGCCATGGAGGATGTGTGAGCAGGTGGGGGGATAACGTGAGATCTGCCTGACAGAAGGTCTATAACTTCTTCTTCATCCATGCCCTATTTTTACTGGGGTATATTTTCTTCTGGAAATAAGATTTTAAGGATGAATGTAGACTGATCTGATTTAAAACTTGTAAATCACTGTGAAAACAAAAGACCTCAAATTCTTTTGTGAAACATTTTATTCCCTGAGGTCTGCTCTCTGCAGTGAGACCCCCCTTGCCACCGTCCCAATTCCTGTGAAGCCCGTTTCAGACACCTGTTTGAGGGTAGCAGGGTGGGGGGTCACCAGTTCACTTGGATCTCCTCAGTGGGAGAGACACACTGGGGTGGGGGCCAGACTGGGAACTTAGGCGTCCCAAATACCCGGATATCCCCCTTCTCTGGGCACAAAAGAGTGTGTATGCAGGACTTGGACCCAGTGAGAACCCCTCTGGCTTCATTACTCTTCCCTGAAATCTTGGGGAGCACAGATGTGGGTGCTGGGCCCTGCCAGGGACACCAGAAACTCTGAGCTCCCATAGCCTGAGACAGATAGCCGCCTCCCTCCGCTGCTCAATATTCCCACTATTAGAGCGATTGACGCCATAAACAGGGAGGAGGCAGTCACGTTCACAGCCTTTCTGGCCCCTCCCACCATCTGAGGGGTCCAAGATCTGGAGAGGCATGGAGAACAGTAACCCTCTCTCCCTAGCTGAAAAATCCCTCTCCCTTCAGCTATGTGTGGACCCAGAAGTTCTCAATTGGCCTTGAACCATGGCCAGAACTCACCTACCACAGCAGGTTCATGACCGAGAAGCGGCTGGCCACTGCTTAGGGTTCAGCCCGTGATGAAAGTTAGGGCTAGGAGGTGGGACATTGAAAAGGAATGGATGTAGCAGCAGTAGCTGGGACCTGAGCAGAAGTGCTTCTGCCCTTAACAGCCATGGAAAGAGACGGTCCCTCCAGCTGAGAATCTAGGGAGGAAGATGGAACATGGTCTAGGTAGTACCAGGTAGGTTTTGAAGGATGTGTAGGAGTTCACTGGCCAGATGATTCACTCATCAAGCCCTCCCTAGTACCCTCCTAGCTCCGCCTACTTAGGAGGACAAAGGTCTCAGCTTC
>NW_011494793.1:1821571-1822389 GCF_000754665.1 Bison bison bison | reverse complement strand
AAAGGAGGACAGGCGGCTGGAAGGGGACTGAACACCAGCTGTGCGAATACCACTGTGTGAGGCAGGCTCCAGGCCCTCCTGCTTCAGGCACATGCCCAGGAAGACATCATCGATGGGGAAGAGGTCCAGGGTGCGGGAGGCGTGGCGCAGGGCGGTGGCCGTGAAGCGGGACAGTAGGAAGCCACCACCCCCGCAGTAGGGCGGGTAGTGTTCCTCCTCCATGATCACCTTTGGCACGTAGTACTTGCTCCATGGAATCCGGATGGGGCCCACATCGTGGATCAGGTGGCCCACAAAGAGGTGGTGGTCAGGGTTGTGGCTCTGTAGGTAGGCGACCATGTTGTCTGTGTGGGCAAAGACGTCGTCATCCCCGTTGAGCAAAAAGCTGGCATTGGTGCACCGTGTCTTCTGCCACTGTAGGAAGAGCACCTGCAAGGATCGGGGGTGGGGTGGGGGGGGTGGTAGACAGGGCATGAGGGCTTGATGCCTGGGCTATCGGCTTTGGGTCCCTATCGGCCACCCCAGTAGCCCCCAGTCAGGCTAACCTGGGTTCAATAATTCACTCTGTGGGATGATCTTTGCAACCAACAGCCCCCTCTCGGTGCCTCAGTTTTCAACTTCCCAGACAGGACTTGTCATAAGACCTACCTCCTGGAGTGTTGGGGATCTTCAGAGATGATGCTTTGTAATGTCCCATCACTTCATGGGAAATAGATGGGGAAACAGTGGAAACAGTGTCAGACTTTATTTTTTGGGGCTCCAAAATCACTGCAGATGGTGACTGCAGCCATGAAATTAAAAGACACTCACTCCTTGGA
>NW_011494793.1:1804513-1821471 GCF_000754665.1 Bison bison bison | reverse complement strand
TGACCAACCTAGATAGCATATTAAAAAGCAGAGATATTACTTTGCTAACAAAGGTTCGTCTAGTCAAGGCTATGGTTTTTCCTGTGGTCATGTATGGATGTGAGAGGTGGACTGTGAAGAAGGCTGAGCGCCGAAGAATTGATGCTTTTGAAGTGTGGTGTTGGAGAAGACTCTTGAGAGTCCCTTGGACTGCATGGAGATCCAACCAGTCCATTCTGAAGGAGATCAGCCCTGGGTGTTCTTTGGAAGGAACGATGCTAAAGCTGAAACTCCAGTAGTTTGGCCACCTCATGCGAAGAGTTGACTCATTGGAAAAGACTCTGATGCTGGGAAGGATTAGGGGCAGGAGGAGAAGGGGACGACAGAGGATGAGATGGCTAGATGGCATCACTGATTCGATGGACGTGAGTCTGGGTGAACTCCGGGGGTTGCTGATGGACAGGGAGGCCTGGCGTGCTGTGATTCATGGGTTTGCAAAGAGTCGGACACGACTGAGCGACTGAACTGAACTGAACTGAATGTACCAAGAAGTGCTTGAAAATTGTCTTATTTACATTTATTGCTATTCTTTCTCACTCTGCCTTGCCAAGCACTGCCATCACAGAATTACTTGTATGATTCTTATATAACATCTACTTCCCCTACCATGGTTCAGATGGTAAAGAATCTGCCTGCAATGCAGAAGACCCAGGTTCAATCCCTGGGTCTGGAAGATCCCCTGCAGAAGTTAATGACTACCTACCTCAGTATCCTTGCCTGGAGAATCCCATGGACAGAGGAGCCTGTCAGGCTTCAGTCCACGGAGTTGCAAAGAGTCAGACATGACTGAGCAACTAACGCTTCAGTACTTCCCCCACCAGACTCTGGACTGCCCCTGGGTGGGAGCTGTGTCTCTCCTATATGCCATCAGCACCCAGGAGGGGGTCAACACTTCGTAGACTCTGGATTCATGTTTGTCAAGTTGACGTTCATCACAGGCTGTTATGTTTTGCATTAAGAGGTTCTGGGTCCTCTGCCCACCTTGGCTTTAGTAACCTTCGTAACAACTATTGCTGCATGCCAGTACTTGCTCAGTGTCTGCCCTACCTTGAATCCTTAATACAATTTTAGGAAGCAGGTGTGGTCTTCAACCCCATTTACAGATGAGAAAATAGAGGCTCTCCAGAGAAAGTGCCTTGAGTAAGGTCACACAACAGAGATGGTGTATTGTTCAAGGTCTTGAACCCAGACCTTTCTGTACCTACTATGAGCAGGAATCTGCACTGGGTCTCTTTCAACCTGGATCTCTACTCAGCTTGCTCCACCCCTCCTACCCCCCAAGCCGGTTGGGTCCTTGGAGCCTTCAATTCCTCCTCTGAGCATGAGCAAGATGACCTCGACTTCTCATGGTTTCTCTTCATCAGAAAGGTCTGTGTTGAATATCTACTGCACAGACCTGAGCCTCAGAGGGATTCAGACCAGAACAAAGAAACAAAGTGTGCTCTGTCTGGTGTTCCCCACTGTGGGAAGTCGCTCAGTCATGTCCGACTCTTTGCGACCCGATGGACTACAGCCCACCAGGCTCCTCAGTCCATGGGATTTCTCTGGAAAGAATGCTGGAGTGGGTTGCCATGCCCTCCTCCAAGGGATCTTCCTGAGCCAGGGATCAAAGCCAGGTCTCTTGCATTTCCTGCATTGGCAGGTGAGTTCTTTACCACTAGCTCCCCCTGGGAAACCCTACCTGGCACTGGCCTAGGAACTTTATAAATATAATATCATCTCAGGGACTTCCCTGGCGGTCCAGTGGTTAAGACTCTGAGCTTCCACTGCAGGAGGCGCAGGTTTGATCCCAGATGGAGGAAATCAAGATCCTGCATGCTGTACCACCAAATAAATAAATAAATAAAACCTCATATAATCCTCACTGTAGCCCTCAGAGGTGAATGAGTCCAATTAATATCCCATTTCCTTGATGAGGAAACTGAGGCACAGAGAAGTGAATGATCATCTAGGGCAAACAGCAAATAAGACGTTTGAACCCAGGTCATCAAGGCTTGGAAAGCCAGGCTTGCAAGCTCATACCACACTGTCCTTTCTCCCTGCCTTTCCTGGATAAAGAAGACTTCAGATCACTATAAGGACAGTAGAGGGGCTGGGGGTGAGGGGGATTCTGGTCTCTAGTACCCCTCAGAGGAGATGGTAGCAACTTCGGGCAGGAAGGACAGGTGGCCCCAAGTAGGTGACACCCCGCCCCCCCCGCCCCTCCCCCCCACCACCACCCCCAGGCAACCTGCTTGAGCGTGAGGTTGAAGAATGTGTCATAGAAATCCCACTGCAGAATGTCCTCGTGTGTCCGCGCCTCCATGGCCAGCAGCCGGTTGACCTTTCGCGCCTCCAGCGGGTTGGAGTCGGTGCCCACCAGGAAGAGGCGGCGCAGCTGGACACCGAGAATCTGGCGCTCACGGCCCCACGTGCGCCGGACCAGCTCCCGGCGCTCGTAATTGCTGGGCGAGGACTTGATCACTAACAGCAGGAAGACAGGGTCCGCACACTTGTCGGGTGGCACTTCCTGGAGCAACGCGAAGTCGCGGCAGTGTTTGTACAGCAGGAAGTCGCGGATGTGCGGCGGCTGCCCTGCGAAGTCCGGCAGGGACATCAAGGAGGTGTTGGGCCGGCAAGGGGCGGGCGGGGCGCGGAAGTGCAGTGAGGGCCAGTCAGGAGCCTTGGGGGCGCGCGGCGGCTCCTTCAGGTGGGGGCAGGTGGGTGGTGACCAGTGCAGACTTAAGAGAAGGAGGGTGAAGGTGGCTAGAAGCAGAGCCAGGCCCGCCTCTTTCCGCAGGGGACGGGAACACCTCATTGTGGTCCACCGGAGTTCCGGAGTGGTCCGAGGAGACCTCTGGGGAGCTCCTGCAGACAATAACAGTCGCTGAAGGTGCCAGAGGGGCCAAGCGCTTTTCCCGAGCTACCTGTGGACGCCAGCGCCTGGTTGCAGCCTTACAGTTGCTCAAGTCGGTAAAATGCTGAAACCTACCCCGAGATTCCCCTGCCCCCCACCCCCTCCAGTACCCCATTTGGCTCTGACTGTTGCCCAGGGCCTACTGGGGATCAATATTTACAGAGAAAACAGGCACGGAGATGCCAACGGGAGCCTCCTAGATTCAGTGTGCCCAGAATCCTCGACATCCAACCTGGACCTCTTTATGTTCCAGCCTCAGAGATGGCTCAGGAGCCTCCCAGAGAAAGAGACAGAGAACTCCCCTTTTAGTAGCTGAGAGCTGCTGGGATCCTTTCTGCTTCCCTTTTCACTTGCCCCTCCAGGAAGCTCTGAGCTTCTGATATAACCATCACTCATTCTACATTCTGGTAGCAGGGCACTGTATGTGGGATCTTAGTTCCCCCACCAGGGGTTGAACCTGCTCCCCACTGTGATGGAAGCACAGAGTCTTAACTCCTGGCCCACCAGGGAAGTCCCATGACTATTTTTAATGGTCCTGTGAGCTGAGCATGGACTTTCCTGATGGCTCAGTTGATAAGGAATTTCTTCCAAAGCAGGAAACTCAGGTTCAACCCCTGGGTCAGGGAGATCTCCTGGAGAAGGGAGTGGCAATCCACGCCAGCATTCTTGCCTGGAGAATCTCATAATCAGCGGAGCCTGGTGGGCTCTAGTTCATGGGGTCACAAAGAGTTAGACGTGACTGAGGGACTAACACACACTGAGCTGAATGAACATGGGCCCTGGCTCTTCACAGACCTCTCAGGCTCAGCATGTCTCAAACAATGCTATCTTCTTTGGCAAACTCCTGTTTCTCTTCTAAAGCCCATCTCAAATGATCCATTCTCTGGGCTCAAATGATCCATTCTCCTGGAAGCCCTCTTTGGCCCCTCAGGAAGAGTCCTGGTTCCCTATTCACCACCTCTAGTCCCATGGCCCTCTCTGGCTCAGTCATGGTTCCATGAGGGTGTCTGTATCTGACTTTGATTTCTTAAGCCTGAGGGCTCCTTGAGGGTCCTGGCATTGCCCAGCATAAGGCAGACACACAGGGGAAGCAAGGAGTGTCTGAATGAATAATTTATGAATAAAAGTAAGTTCACTTAGTTTCTTTCTGGCAAACTCTTGTTCATCCATCAAAACCCCTCCTCCTAGAAGAGTTCCTTTCCCATATCTATGCAGAGCCCTTGGTCTCCTGTTCAGATCCTTTCCCAGGCTTCCCTGGACTCCCTTGATGTCCTTTTGTCTGAAAAGGTGGTATCTGTGCTGTGTTCCAGCACTAAATGTGAAGATGAACAGCATGAAAACGCTAAATTAGACCCAAGGCAGGACCTACCGATCCATTAAACGCTTACTGGCTTATCTCAAAAAGGTGCCCCCTGGAGCCACATTCCTGGGTTTCAATCCCAATTCCGTCACTCCCTGGCTGTGTGCCCTTCATACCTGGGGCCTTAGTATCCTCAGCTATAAAGGAGACACGTGAGCAACCCCCAAGTCACTGGGTTGTGCGGGTGTGAGGAGAGCTCCTGGCACCTGGCACCTAGTGGGCATTCGACCAGTGTTTGTTGAATGACTACGTGAACCTCAGCATTTACCTCAGATTGCTTCAGGAAGTCCGTGCTGGTCTGGGGTCCCCTCGTTCTCCCCTTTGGCACCTGAAACACCGTAGGGCAGTCAGCAGATCCTCCTAGGCCCCTCCAGCTCTAAGCAACTTCAACCAGCTCTTCCCTAAGAGCAAGAGTTTCCCATCTTATCTAGAGCCACAAAAGCGTGCTGGTGCTGGGGACAGGGCTTCCTTCCCTGATCCATGAGGTCGTTTCCCCAATGTGCCCATCATTATCTCTGCACACTGCCTAGCCAAGGACTGTCTGGCCAGGTATGTCCCCAAGAAAGGGCTCAGACTCCACTCTACAAGTTCTACTGTGTGACTTTGGGAAAGAAGCTTGACCTCTCTGAGCTTCAGCGTTAAATGGGAATTAACCCTATGTAAGAATGTGATTGGGATTTTAACCTCAAACATGCTGAGGACCTCAAAAATGGTCCTGCCTTAGGACCTCTGCACAGGCTGTCTCCTCTGCCTGATTCCCCAGATTTCCACACATTCCCTGTCTCACCCCCTTCCTGTCTTTGCTCAAATGTCCCCGTCTCAGGAACACCTCCTCAGGACACATCGTCTCACTGGCAGCCCCTGATCCTCCACCTCAGCCCACTTTTTCTGTCTTCCACAGCGCTTTTCATCTTCTGAAGTGAAGTGAAAGTTGCTCAGTCGTGTCCCACTCTTTGCGACCCCATGGACTATGTAGTCCGTGGAATTCTCCAGGCCAGAATACTGGAGTGGGTAGCCATTCCCTTGTCTAGGGGATCTTCCCAACCCAGGGATCAAATCCAGGTTTCTGGTATTGCAGGCAGATTCTTTACCAGCTGAGCAACCAGGGAAGCCCAAGAATACTGGAGTGGGCAACCTACCCTTTCTCCAGCAGTTCTTCCTGACTCAGGAATCGAACCAGGGTCTCCTGCATTGCAGGCCGATCCTTTACCATGTGAGCTACCAGGGAAGCCCCTTTCATCTCCTAAAATACATGATAAAACTTTAAAAAGGTACTGCTTTTCATCCATCTTCTCCACCAGAACACGAGCTCCATGAAATGTCTTGTTCACCATTCTATCCCCAGCCCCCAGAACTGTGCTTCGTGCATAGTGGGTGTTCGGTAAATGAGTATTGAATGAATGAATGAATGCTCAAATGCCAAAGATTCTGAAAAAATATTGACTCTTGGGACTTCCCTGGTGGTCCACTGGTCGGGACTACTTGCTCCCACTGCAAAGAGCACAATCCCAGCTGGAGAACTAAGATCCTGGAAACCCCACAGTGGGGCCAAACATACCAACGTATATATAGACTCTCGGAATGACTTTATACATTCATTCAAGCCAATATTTAGTGCTTGTCCTATGTGCCAGGTACCTCCTGGGAGCTGAGGACCCAGTGATGAACAGGCATGGGTTACCTCAACATCTCTGCCACTCTGGGACCCACACTCTCCAGGGGGGAATAAACACTAAATAAAAACGTCAGTGAAATGACTTGGGAGGAAATGGGGTCTGGTGTGTGTGGAGTGTGGACTTTAGGATGACATTTAAGTGGGATGTGAATGGCACAGAGGAGCCAGCATGGCTGAGGTCGGTGGATGTGGGAGGAGGGCAGGAGGATACCAGGGAAGGCAACAGCAAGTGCAAAGGCCCGGAAGTGCGGATGAGTCAGTGGAGTCTGAGTAGCTAGGGACCCTATCTGCTCGTGGCACAGAGCCTGTCTTATTGCTGTGTGTCCCCGGCTTGGCTGCCGGCCTGAGAAGGGGTGGTTTCATCATCTGGAGGGCAGGTCTGTGAGTCCTAAAAGGACATATCACAATCTTGGAAATGACAAATGTGATGCAAGAATGAACAAATCCAAGGACATTTTCCTGAGCTGAAGAGGAGCCTGAGTTCAGAGTGGACCACAAGAAAGGAGTGTTTCAGGCAAACCTGGCAGATTCCTGAGCTCCAAGGATGGGGGCGAAAAACTCAGGAGCTGCAATAGAAAGCCCAAGTCACCAAAAATCAGACGAGAGATGTCACAATGTTCTTTGGTGACACTGGTGGCCAGAGAGGCACAGATGCTGGAAGACACATGGGACCCCAACTTCTAACTCAGACACCTTCATTCAGAGGGTGAATTCATTTACAGTCTAAATCAGTTTTCAACCAGGGATTATTCTGCTCCCAGGGGATATTTACTGGGCAACATCTGGGGACATTTCTGGTTGTCATGATTGGGGGAGGGTAGAGATATGGGGCTGCTAATGGCATGGAGTGGGCGGACGCCAGAGATGCTGCTTAAATGAACATCCTACAGGTCACAGGACAGCCCCCACAACAGAGAATGATCCAGTTCCAAACGTCAATGTTGTCAGGATTGAGAAATCCTGGTCTTATTTAAATAAATAAGAAACGGAATAGAGAATTGAAAAGGAGGATGGATTCAAAGAGGGGAATGAGGGCTGGACACAGAACCTTGATATAGGTTTAGATAAATTCCCTGGATGGAGTATTTGAGATTTATTAGTGTTTATTTCTATTTAAATAGAAAATCAAACCTAAATGGCCAAAGATCCCTTAGCTGGGAATGTGTTTAGTTCCCATAGCAAAGAAAAATAATTCAGTGAAATAGGAATACCTACAACTCAGCAGGCTTCCCTGGTGGCTCAGTGATAAAGAATCCACCTGCCAATGCAGGAGAAAGGGGTTCAATCCTTGGGTCAGGAAGATCCCCTGGAGAAGAAAATGGCAACCCACTCCAGTATTCTTGCCTGGGAAATTGCACGGACAGAGGAGCCTGACAGGCTACTGTCTATGGGGTCAGAAAAGAGTCAGACACAACTTAGCCACTAAACAAGAAAAACAATTCAGCCAAACCTGGGCATTGGGAAGGGGGAAGGAATGAGAAGGGATAAAATGACTAAGTGGCTTATATTACAGGGATCAGTGTCCGGGCAAAACAGAACCTCTTGAGGGTGGTCATTTGGTTCTAATTAATTCCATTAATGCTTGTTCTTTTCCTTGCACTTTCTTTCCTTTTTACTTGTAAGAACTCTTTGCATATGAAACATTCACTCTTTGTTGGCTACCTGCATTCCCAACTTTTTCTTGCCAGATCTCTTCTTAAAATTGAGGGAGCTTACAGAGACTCCATCCTCCCAGTCTCTGTGAGTCTCCTGACTGGGATCTGAGAGTTCAGGTTGGGAGCAGGGGAGGGGATGGAGGTTCATTTCCCCTTCTCCCTACACTAGACCTCTATTAATGCACCCCAGTTCTCCTTCCCTTTTTCATCCACCAAGGTCACCCTCAGTGCTGACTCATGGCCCCTTGAAACTTCAAGCAGGAAATATTTCCGAACTCACAACATCCCACATCCAGATTGGCATAAAAAAGAACCCCTGGGGCTCCCTTTCAGTCAGGCGGAGAGTACTGGGGATTCACTGATCCAGAATACCTTGCTGGGTATCTCAGTGGATGGTACCCCACGTGGTCCCCAATCTCCCCTTATAGGCTTTACTTTCTTAAAGAGGTAATGACCTCACACCTACTGTGGGAAAGACTGGGTCTTAGGGGCCCAGTTGGGGAATCCCTTGGTATTACTTCCTCCAAGCAGCTATGCAGCAATTCTGGGACCTTTGTTGGGGGGCTGGGTGAGAAGTCCTTCTTGGTGAGAAGTTCCTCTCAGGCCTGCTTTCAATTCTCTGACCCTCCACCCCACCCCAAAATTCTGCTGTCTACCCTCTCCAGACTGGGAAGGACCGGACTTGTGGAAACCGAAATAGCTGCTCACTTTGAAGTCTGGGGGTCTGAATAACTCTGGGAGAATCCCCACCCTCACTCCATAGCTGGGGAAGTGAAGCTCAGAGAGTCATCCTAAGGTGGCCCAGCAGGTGACTTGCATTGCCGCAGAAACCCACTTTGTCTCCAAGTTCTTCAGTCCTAAGAAGGGTGTTGTAGTCTCTTACCCCAAAGCACACATATGAAACATTCATTCATTCAACAAACAGATTCTGGAGGAACTGAGAAGCCTCAGCCCTGGGCCTGGCCCTCCAGAAGCTCTCAGACTTGGGGAGACAAATCCAGACACCTGTGGTTTCAGGTCTGGGCCAGAAGAATGGATTGGGGTATTGAGGCTGAGGTTTTGAAGGACGCATATGAGTTCACCGAGGGCGTTCAGATAGGAGGGTGAATGCAAAAGCAAGGAAGAGAAAGAAAACAGACTATTCAAGGAATCATGTGGTTTATTTGGTTGAAGAGCAGAATTTGGAGAGGGGTTGATTTCTGAGGCTAAGAGGTGGGGCCAGACCCCATAAAGACCTTGAATGCCAAACTGAGTAGTGGGGTTCTTTCCTGGGGGTAATAGAGAGCCATGAAAGGTATGTGAGCAGAGAGGCCCAATTCCTTGTTGAAGGGTCCCTCTTTGCTCAGAGTTGAACTTGGTGAGGCACTTCCTCTGGGGCATCTATTTCCTTGCTAGCAGAGGGAAGTACTGAGAACATGCCTTGCCCTATAAACACACAATGGGTCACTTTCTATATTAAGTAGCAGAGGGCTTGGCATACACTGACTATGCGGGGACAACCTCAGTAACCTTGGCTCATGGTCCTGGATCCTTTAATGCCCCCAGAACCCCTACTTACAGATGGGGATAATGAGGCTCAGCATAAGGCAGGATTGGAACACAGAATCCGGATGGGTGGGAACCCTGTAGTTCCCACCTGGACGTCCCTCCAGAATCTGTCACAAGGAACCCATGTGCTAAACATCTGATGTAGGACTGAGAACCTGGTGAGCAGGTGGGGCATGCTGGGGGGAAGGAGGGAGCGGGTGGGGGGGACTGGTGAGTGAACCTAGGAATAGGCAGTAATCCTGTTGTTTCACTTGTTGCACTGACTTGTGGGCCACAGAGTATTTACTCTGCACCTACTATGTGCAAGATGCTGGGAACACAGCCACGCTCAAGTCAGCCCCTCTCTTATGATATCAACACACGAGGTGGTTCTTTTAGTTGCAACCGTGTTAAATGCTGTCAAAGACAAAGGGATCCGTGGCAGGGAAGGGACCTGACCAGCCTGCGGATCCCCTTAAGGATGAAGGGAAATCACGTGGGCAGAGCCCTGGGAGGAGGACATTCTAGGCAGAGGGCGCAGCAAGTGCCAAGGCCCTGAGGTAGGCAACTTCAGGTCTTTGAAGGGAGAGGCAGGAAGTGGTGCGGCTGAAGCCGAGGAGGAGGAGGAGGAGGAGGAGGAGGGGGAAGATGAAGGCAGGGTTGCCAAGGATGGCAGGGGGAGGAGCAGGAAATGGGGCCTGGAAACAGCTCTTGTGTTGCCGGTAAGGAGCCATGGAGGGTGTGTGAGCAGGGGAGGGACAGAGACTGAGTTATGCTTTGAAGATGTTCCCTGTGGCTGCTGAGCGGGGAAGTGCAATCAGGGCCCGAGTTAGAGGTCAGGGCAGCAAGAATTTGGGGACCTGGATAGGGGCTGGCTGGCAGGGTTCAGGGATGTGGGTGAGTTCAGCAAATAGGATGAAGGGAGTAATCAAAATTTAGAACCTGAGTCTTCCCCGGAGGTGTAGTGGTTCAGAGGCTGTGCTTCCACTGCAGGGGGCATGGGTTCAGTCCCTGGTCAGGGAATTAAGATCCTGTATGCAGCGCAGCGTAGCCAAAAAAAAGAAAACAAATTGAAACCTGGATGTGGGGGAAAGAGAAGAATGGACCAGGCAGAAGAAAATGTGGGAGGTCTCTGAGCCTTTCACAAGGGGATGTTATGGGACAGCAAGTGACCCAGGTACAGGGTCTGGGCAAGAGCCTTTGGCACACGATGGCAGGTACACCAGGAAGACCCCCCGGGTATCTGATGGATGAACACATCAGTCTATTGCTTGCACTTGGCAGGGCCTCCTCCCTCTAGCTCATAGTGCCACTATGTAGAGAGTTATAGCAGTGATGTCCAGGCTGACTCTCAAGGCCCATCACCCAACCCCGCACTGCAATACCAGCCAATCCTGCCGGGGGCTGTTTGCCTTCCATGCACCACTGCAAGTTCACCATCACCCAGAGCCTGCTTCTTCCACTGCACACGGCAAAGCCTCTTGTTCCCCCTGACTGAGACCCATGGCCTCTGCCTCTTGCTGTTCAGTCGCTCAGCCGTGTCTAGACCTTGGTGACCCCACGGACTGCAGCACACCAGGGTTCCCTGTCCTGCACCATCTCCCGGAGTTTGCTCAAATTCACGTCCACTGAATCGATAATGCTCCCCTCTCTTGGGTGCTCTCAATCCCCTTCTCCCCCCGCCCATGACCTCTGCCCCTTCTCCTCCACTCCAGCTACACACAACCTCTGGTGGCTCAGACTGTAAAGAATCTGCCTGCTGTGCAGGAGACCGAGGTTCGATCCCTGAGTCGGGAAGATCCCCTGGAGAAGGAAATGGCAACCCACTCCAGTATTCTTGCCTAGAGAATTCCATGGACAGAGGAGCCTGGTGGGCCCCAGAGTCCATGGGGTCACCAAGAGTGGGACACAACCGAGCGACTAAACACACACGCACTCAAAACCCAGGCTTGACCCTGCCACAGAGCCTTTGCACCTTCCACTTCAGACGCCCTTCCCTCCTGCTCTTCCCCCTGGTTCTCCTTGATCTTCAGGCCTCCGTCCAACATTATCTCCTTAGAGAGGCCCCGGCCTCCCAACTAAACCACCCCACCTTGGCTCCACCACTGGACAAATCTACTCGCTTCTTTCCTGTTTATTTCCCCAGCCAACATGGAGTCCCAGAAATGGGGCCCAGCGTCTAGGCACTCACAGCTCAGTCCCCAGGTGACACTTGCTGCTGTTTGTTGTACGGGAAAAATACTAATGATAATTCCCGTATCGGCTATTTCCTTGCGTGTCGTTTCAGCCTAACCCCATGGCAGACAACGACTGTCACCGTTCCCTACTCAGGACCCTAGAGGATGCAGTGATTCAGTCCTGGTAAATCAGCAAGCCCAACCGTGGAGCCAAGGGGGCAGGACCAAGAAGCACTGAATATCTCTGACTCCTTCTTAACATGTGAAAGGGCCAAATATTCCTGGCACTGAAATAGATTCATGGTGTATTTAATGAGCAAGAAGTGCTAAATATGAATGACCCACTAACTATACAGGAGACATGAAATAGTTATAAGGCAACAATTAAGAGTTGCAAGGTGCATTTGTTATGCATTAATGAATATGCATATTATCATAATTGTATTCGACTGTTTGCGACCCCAAGGACTGCAGCCCATCAGGCCCCTCTGTCCATGGGATTCTCCAGGCAAGAATACTGGAGTGGGCTGCCATTTCCTTCTCCAGGGGATCTTTTCTACCCAGGGATCAAACCTGGGTCTCTTGCATTGCCAGTGGGTTCTTTACCAACTGAGCCACCAGGGAAGCCCTAATGAATATGCATGTTATCATAATGAATATGATATGGACCAGCCACTAAACAGCCCCGAGGCACCAAGAGACATGCTCACTGAACAGTATTGATTCATTGCATGTATACATACACAGTACTTCTTGTTAATAACTTATTGAAAATTCATGAGACACTAGATGTGCAAAAGAGGCCAATCACTCAGCAGAATTAATTAGGAACCCCCACTGGTGAAAGGTTGTTGTTGAACCACGAAAAGATGCCTGGATTATTGGCCTCCGGAGGAGAAGAATTTAATCCGGGGCCAGAAACAAGGCTTGATCGCTCAGAGCTTTTGTGTAATAAAGTTTTATTAAAGTATAAAGGAGATAGAGAAAGCTTCTGACATAGGCATCAGAAGGGGGCAGAAAGAGGATCCCCCTGCTAGTCTTCAGCTGGATGTTATATAGTCACTAGCAGTCTGTTAATTAAAGAAAGAAATGTCTTAAAATTCAGAATGGCACCAGGCCCCTCATCCATAAGATGTATTTTGGAATAATCTTGGCACCAGATGAGTCATCCTGGGCCGTAAAACGATTGACTTGAATCTTGTAGAAGGGCAGATTACCATACAAATAGTTTCCTTTACATAGATTAGGGGACAATGTCTAACACACTGGTTTGTCAAGTAGGTTCTGAGCCATTAGGCAAACCGAATTGAAGGCAGAGTCTGGGGTGAATGACATTAACATAGCTTAAGACAAACATTTTCATAAGAAAAATACATCGGTTAACTCAAGGTTTGAAAACTTGTTAACTTCAGGTGAAACCAGGTGTCATTATGGCAACACAGTATTTTAAGAGAAACCTCCTTTTAAATTTGTATGGAGAAGGCAATGGCACCCCACTCCAGTACTCTTGCCTGGAAAATCCCATGGATGGAGGAGCCTGGTAGGCTCCAGTCCATGGGGTCACTAAGAGTCGGGCACGACTGAGTGACTTCACTTTCGCTTTTCACTTTCATGCATTGGAGAAGGAAATGGCAACCCACTCCAGTGTTCTTGCCGGAAGAATCCCAGGGATAGAGGAGCCTAGTGGGCTGCCGTCTATGGGGTCGCACAGAGTCGGACGTGACTGAGGCTACTTACCAGCAGCAGCCGCAGCAGAGAAGGAAAAAATATCGCTAGTTTGTTTCCTTCTGTCGCTTAAGATAGAGAAAAATGTCTGACATTTGCAGCCTATCTCCTCCGTTTGGACACTGCTGGCCTTCCTGCCTGTTACCCTCTCACTGGTAACAGTGCTGTAGCCCCCATCCTCTGTCTACACCCCGAAGCGGCAGCCAAGGTGTGGCAAGGTCCGGGCATGTGTGGGTCCAGGCACCTCTATTCTCCTCACCTGTTCTTGTCACTGTTCCTTGGGAGGCCAGGAAGACAGAGAGGCTGAGACATGCGTGCTTAGTCACTCAGTCGTGTCCGACTCTTTGCCACCCCATGGACTGTGGCCTGCCAGGCTCCTCTGTCCATGAAGATTCTCCAGGTAAGAATACTGGAGTGGGTAGCCATGCCCTGCTCCGGGGGATCTTCCCAACCCAGGGATTGAAACCAGGTATCCCACACTGCAGGCAGATCCTTTACCGTCTGAGCCACCAGCGAAGCCCTGGGACACGTGGGGAAGTGAGAATGCCACACCATCCAGGTTAGCATCCTTGGGGGTCTGGGCCAGCCCCGCAGCCCCACCCGGCACTAGTTCACAGATGGTGAAGGTGTGCCTGGCGCCAACTTGGAGGTCATGTCAAGGTGATTTCCCACATGAGACTCCCAACTTGCAGATGAGAGCACTGAGGTTTGAAGAGGGTGAATCCCGGGTCCTTCTCCAGACCTGTCAGACACACAGCCACCTGCCCCACTTCCTACCCTCCGGTCCCGGGTGCTCCCAAACAGCCCAGGCCCTGGGCTCCGTTTTTAAGTCAGGAACATGAGGGCTCGTTCCCCTCTCACCCAGCAGGTGTGAGGACCAAGAAAGCTGATGCTTTGGAAGCTGCCATGGTGGCCCCTGGGAGTAGGAAAGCCTGACCCAGCTGCTACTGGCCATCTGCAGACTCGGGGCAAACAGCTGTCCCTTCCCACTCCAGGCCTCAGCATCCCCTCTCTAAAGCCGCCTGGTGTCAGCTGACCACTCATGGTTACCCTCAGCCCGTGCTAAATATCAGCCACTGGGGCTTTCCTTGTTCCTCCTCTCCCCAACAACCCTCAGCTGGCATCTGTATGGGGATGGGGACCTGAAACATTCTGGGGTGACAGGAGAACCCGATTTGTATATATAGCCCTCTGAGCCCTGGGAGAGGCTAGAGGACCAAGCAGTGACTTTTCCTCCAAGTCACACACACAGTTATGAAGTGCCAACATAGTGCCAACAGTAACAATATTAGAGCAGCACCAGCTATTGATATGACTTGCACACTAGTCACATCTGGTCAGCTCTGAGGTGAACACCCAGTGTATGTATACCATGCCCTACTCTAGGTTCTAGGCACCCAGCCAAGTCGAGGGAGACAAACCACTGTTACCGTTGTCAGGGAGGCGATGGGCTAATAGGGGACAGAAGTATCGATTAAGACAATTTTCCAGGAAAGCCCAAGGATGGGAGTCGGGGGCGCTTGCAGGAAAGGGTGCGAATCGCTGGCCTGTGGATGGGCCTCTGTAGCTCTCAGTGAGCCTCCCAGGGAGGTCCCAGTTCCTGGGGGTGGGGGGTCAGGTGAGCACAGAGAGGGCATCCACTTACCAGAGGCCAGGCTGCTGGAATTTGAACACTGACCACCTGGACTGTGGGTGACCCCTCACTGGTTCATACCAGTTTGGCCTTCCAGCAATGATAGGCTGGTCCCTTTTTACAAGAACCATGGGTTGCTTTTGTAAACAGGAATAAAAAGGAGCGAAAGCCCAGTAAAGATAATTTCTAAGAATGGCTCATTATGAGCTGACATTGCTTACCAGGTGTATGAGTGGGTTTCATGCAAATATACGCCCAACATTCACTCTGGTGAACCCCTGGGTGTGGAAGAAAGGGTGGGAGGGGGCAACACATGCCCTTTAGACCCTTGAGTCCTGTTTCCAGGTCCCAGGGCTCCTAATGGATGACTCATTGAATGAGCCAGCCCTCACCTACTGCAGAAACTGCCCGGGGTATCTGGGATGAGCCCAGGAAGGATTCTGAGGCTGGACATAGGCCCCTGATTAAATGCCAGCCCTGCCCCCGGATAAGCCACAAAGGGCATCTCTGGGCTCATTTCTTCAATGGGAAAACTGAGGCTGGGGGAGGCAGGCCAAGCATCGCAGATCAAGGCTTCAACTCTTCCCATGATCCAGGGCTGATATGGAAACTGAACCCCTGGGAACCTTCTGAAGGACTCTCAAACTAGGTCAGGGCCCTTTTCCGGGCCTTGTTAATTTCTCGCATGCAACGATCAATAAATGTCATGAATGAGAACATAATCAAAGATAGAGTTAACATGCAGGTCTTGCAGGCAGCCTTTCCACCTGCATTGCGCACCTGCGCTGGGGTAGGGCTACGTTAGCGTCATTTCGTTTCCTAGGAGAACTGAAACACAGAGAGGTCAAGGAACTCATTCAAGGGAGGTTAAGTGGTAGCCCATTCCCTGCCTTTAACCACCACCTGGTGGGATCTCCTTTAGTTTGTGATGTTGGTAGTGAGTTTCCCTATCATGGGGGTCAATCAAGCTGAACCAGATTCCCATCAGGTGGAGGGACCACAGTGCATCCTCCTGGGGTCATGGGGGCTGGAGGGCAAACTATTGTCCCACTCTGAGCCTCAGAGGCCATTGGCAGGAAAAGAAGACTCAGTGACACCTTATCTCCTCCCCTTGGGCTAACCCAGCCCAGCCCTAGGGTCCCTGGGCCAAGCCGGCTTGTCTGGATTCCCCACGGTCTGGCTTGGAGGAGAGAAGCTCCAAGGCCCCTCCTCAGAGGTGTGTGGCCCCTCCCCTACACCCAGAGGATCAATCTTCACACTCTGTTGTTAGGGATCAATCTTCACACTCTGGGCTGAGGGAGAGGTGAAGGGAGGGTGTCTGGGCTGGGCTGTGCAAACATGAGCTGTTCACACACGCAGCTAAGAGGTGGGGGCCCAGTAGCCTGACGCAGGGGCCACACCTCTTCCTCTGGACTCTTCAGACCTGTCTGGCATGGTGGCCACCTGGGAAGGCAGCTATACTCACCATTATACCACCAATGCTGGCGGCCACCTTGGGAACAGACAGGGCTGTGGGAGAAAGCTGCGGCCCCAGTTGGAAGTGTGTGGCTAGTCGCTCAGTGTCAGACTCTTTGCGACCCATGGACTGTAGCCCACCAGGCTCCTCTGTCCATGGGATTCTCCAGGCAAGAATACTGGAGTGGGTAGCCATTCCCTTCTCTAGGGGATCTTCCCGACCCAGGGATCAAAACAAAGTCTCCTACATGGCAGGCAGATTCTTCACCATCTGAGCCACCAGGGGAAGCCCATGTGGCCCCAGGGCGAGTTCCAAATCCAGCAAACTTCCCCTGGGTCCTGAATTCCAGATTTGGACAAGGAGGCCCTGGCCCAAGGGATAGGGGATAAGGGTAGGGGTAGGGAGAGGGAGTGGAGAAGGCAATGGCACCCCACTCCAGTACTCTTGCCTGGAAAATCCCATGGATGGAGGAGCCTGGTAGGCTGCAGTCCATGGGGTCGCTGGGAGTCGGACACGACTGAGCGACTTCACTTTCACTTTTCACTTTCATGCATTGGAGAAGGAAATGGCAACCCACTCCAGTGTTCTTGCCTGGAGAATCCCAGGGACGGGGGAGCCTGGTGGACTGCCATCTATGGGGTCGCACAGAGTCGGACACGACTGAAGTGACTTAGCAGCAGCAGGGAGAAGGGGCAGGAGAGGCCGGGGTAGAGGGTCGGGGGGAAGGGGAACAGGTCCTCAGTTTCTCCATCTGAAAAGTGGCCATAAAAAAAAAAATCGGGCCCAGAGGGAAAGTTGGTGGAGAAGCCATAAAG
>NW_011494793.1:1801237-1804413 GCF_000754665.1 Bison bison bison | reverse complement strand
AAAAAAAAAAAAAACGGGGCCCAGGGGAAAAGTTGGGGGAAAAGCCATAAAGATGGCTAATGATGCAATGTAATAATTATAGTTACTAATATATTCATGGGGGTGGCTGGCTTTCTGTGGCCCCACAGTTTGGCTGCTGCTCTTATTTCACCTTCACCACAGTTCCACATCATGAGCCCCACTTGACATACAGGGAAGCCAAGGCTCAGAGACATACAAGTCAGTTGCTTGAGGTCTTTCAGTGGCCAGAAGCGCCCCCACCATAAAAGCTTTTGCAGGCTAACCGCTCAGGCATCCTCGTGGAAGCAAGGTCATTTTGCTGCCCCACAGAGGGGACACTGAGGTGCATTCAGAGAGCAGGAGCAATCAGAAGCAAGCTATATAGCCAGGCACTGGCTGACCTGAATGAATTAGGCCTGAATGACCAGGACCTGAATGAATCCCAAAGGCAACTGTGAGCTGGGGTCCCGCGCGGGAACCAGGTGCAGCGCCTGGCAAGGCTGTTGCTGTTTCTGCACAGACCCTCCCAATCAGCGTGCTAACAATCTCAACAATAACGATAACAGTAATAGTAATGGCCAGCGTGTACAAAGCGCACTCCACTCTTCGTTCGGTTCCCACTCTGTCCTAAGAGGAAGGCGGGAGGTGGGGGTCCAGGGTGGCTTCACTTTGTGCACCACGGCTGCAACGGGACACTTACAGGATCAGGGGCCTCGGTGTCCCGCCATTGCCCAGGCGTGAATGAGGCTTCCTTCGAGGCCAGGACTGATTCGGCCGTGGGAAGCAGGCGACTACTATTACCGATGGGTGAGGGCAACAGGGTTATTGAGACCCGGGGCTCCAGGATCTCCCCCCATGGGATCCGCCCCCATGGGATCGCAAGAGTTGGTCACGACTTAGCGACTAAACCACCACCACACTTCAGGGTACACGCAGCGGGATACCGCGACCCCAGGGAGCAGTCCAGGTTTCCCTACAGCCCCGACTCCGCCCCTCCACCAGAGTTCCACTAGATCCTCAGGGGCCCCAGTACTTACCCCTAGACAACCGTCCAGCCTCCGACCCCTTATCCTGCTCCGGAGCAGGAGGAAGAGTTTCACTTAAGCGCGAGGCCCCGCCCTTCCAGGCTTCAAGCCTCCGGCCGGACCCCACACCCTAGCTGAACCGCGTTCCAGGAGGGCCGGGTTGGTTTTCCGGCCGGCCCCGCCCCTTCCCTCCCCGGCCCCGCCCTTGTCCCTCCACTGGCCGGATCGCGCCAACCCCGCGGCTTCTAACCTCCCCCGACCCTATCCTGGCCCCAGACCCCATTTGAGGGAGCCTGGAGCCAGAGAGTGAGCACTCCGAG
This sequence comes from Bison bison bison, assembly GCF_000754665.1. NCBI lineage: Eukaryota > Metazoa > Chordata > Mammalia > Artiodactyla > Bovidae > Bison > Bison bison. The sequence goes on along the minus strand of NW_011494793.1, from coordinate 1,803,068 downwards.
GCTGGAGATACGCAAGAGGCGCCTTCCCATCTCTGGCAAAGGGCCCCAGGATTGGTCCAACATGTGTTCGATAAGAAATTATTAAGAGGGTGTGTGTGTCGAGGGGGTGGGGGGGAGCAAGGAGGCGAGTTGATCCCAGTGGCTCTTCAAGGGGTTACAATATTTCAGAACTCCATAATCTATCCGGAGCCTCCAGACGTCCGGGTGCCGCGGGCTGGCATTGGAAGATTCTTGAGGTTGGGGCTGGCCAAGATGCGAACCCTGCCTGTGCTGCGTTTGAGTGTCTAGAACTTTCTGGTGTTGGCACATTAGATGGGTCGGGTTGCGGAGGAGAGCTCCAGTCCACAGGTGTAAGCCAGGTGGTGATTCAAGCCATCCTCTACTTCCTCCCCCATCGCGATTTTCTCCCTAGGAGGAAGAGGAGCAGGTCCTGGCTGCACTTCAGTTTCCTCATCTGTAAAATGGAGGAACTACACCCGGGCTCGTCCAGCTGGGACAGGTCTGGGGAGCAAGGTCAGCACAGAGCAACTGCACGAGCTACTCTGCGGGAGTTGAAGAGCGATGACATTAAATGTCTGCCTCAAATGGGGGCATCAGATCCCTGGGTCGGGAAGATCTCCTGGAGAAGGAAACGGCTACCCAATCCGGTATTCTTGCCTGGAGAAGTCCTTAGACAGAGGAGCCTGATGGGCTTCAGTCCATGGCGTCGCAAAGAGTCGGACACAACTGAGTGACTAACACTTTTGGGCCACAGAGACCCTAGCTCTTGCACTTTTTCGCGATGACAAACCTTTGAACTATGGAACCCGTTGAGGTTTCCTGGTTTAAAGTTCCTCTTTAAAGGATGGGGCCCCTCGGGTTTCCTGCGTTCACAAGCCCCGTGTGTGTGCATGGTCAGTCGCTTTAGCTTTAGTCCTGTCCGACTCTTTGGGACCCCCTGGACAGTAGTTCCCCACGCCTCAGTCCATGAGACTCTCCAGGCAAGAATACTGGAGTGGGTTGCCATTTCCTTCTGCACAAGAGCCGGGTAGGAGAGCTTAATCAGACAACAGATCTGGTGGGTGTGCCTCTGCCCATCCCCCTCCACATCAGGCAAGGGCCCCCTTCCTGTGTCATCCCTCTCCCCAACTTCCCCTCCCCAAATGTGTGGGCCCTGGGAGCTGACCAGGCTCTCCCAGCCTGGCTGGCCGGCCTGGTAGGAAGTTGGAGTCTCTTATTACAGCCAGGGTAGAACCGTGGGGCTGGAGGGCTTGAGTTCAAATACAGACTAGAATTATCATATGACCCAGGAATTTAATTCCACTCCTAGGTATCCACCCCGCTAAAAATAAAAAACAGGTGTTCAAACAGGTGTACACCCTGTTTATAGTAGAACAAGACAATCACCAAAAGGTGGAGACAACCCGTGTCCATCAAAGGATGAGTGGATGAAAACAATCTGGAATATTATTGAGCCACAACAAAGAAGAAAGCAGTGACACATGCTACAATGGGCTTCCCTGGTGGCTCAGAGGTTACAGTGTCTGCCTGGAATGCAGGAGACCCGGGTTCAATCCCTGGGTTGGGAAGATTCCCTGGAGAAGGCAATGGCAACCCACTCCAGTACTCTTGCCCGGAGAATCCCATGGACAGAGGAGCCTGGTGGGCTACAGTCCATGGGGTTGCAAAGAGTCGGACACAACTGAGCGACTTCATGATGCTGAGTGAAAGAAACCGCCTCGTGTATGAACCCACTTACATGAAATGTCCAGAACAGGCAAATCTCTAGAGTCAGAGAGCAGATTAGTAGGTACCAGGGCCTGGAGGGAATGGGGAGTGGCAGCTCATTGGA
>NW_011494793.1:1789527-1801137 GCF_000754665.1 Bison bison bison | reverse complement strand
TATGTCTTTTGTATTTAAAAAAAATATTGTTTTATTTATTTATTGGGCTGCGGGAGGGATCTTTTCACTGTGGCATGTGGGATCTAGTTCTCAGACCCAGGACCCTGCATTGGGAGCCCTGTGTTTTTAGCTACTGGACCACCAGGAAAGTCCCTGAATTGTTTAAATCATTAACTTTCTGTTATGTGAATGTCACCTCAATTAAAAAAAAAAATATCTCAGGCCATTCACCTACTGGGGGTGGCCTCTGGCTGGTCTCCTAATTGCTTTGTTTGGAGGCCTCCACGGTGTAGAAGACCAGGGCATTGTAAATCACCAAATGACAGGGCCGCCTGCCTGGGGTTGGCCACTTAAATGGGGATCCCACCTTCCCCCCTGGGACTCACCCTCCCACATAGGCACCTGTCACACCAGTTCTGGATGTCCGGGCACTTAAGAGGCCGCACCCAGAAATGCCCGACGTGATTTAAAGGTTGCCCAGCCTCACTTGTGACCCAAGGAAAGCAAATGAAAGCCACCAGGAGGTACCATTTTCCTGCTTCTTATCAGATGGGCCAGAACCCAAACCCAGATAATGCCCAGAGCCGTGATTAACATCAGTGTCTCCTCACGCTCTGGTCCACAGCGTGCATGTGGCACTGCAGCCTTTCAGCCATACAGGACTAGCAAAGGGACTGTTCTGGAGGGCTCAAAGCCACTGAGAATACGCGTACTCATGTATGCACGTGTGCAAATGGAGGGAGGGGACAATCCCACAGGCTGTGACATATGATTCTAGCTTATTTATGGGGCTCATGACTTAGGGAACCTAGGGTGAGTGTGGGCTATGAACCTGCAGCTGAGGAGTCGAGGGCCTGTGAGGGGAAGGACCCACCTGTACTGGCTCTAAAGTCCTGCTGGAGGCAGCAAGGTATGTGCGCTGGTGCCATCCCTGGGATCTCCATGGCCTTCAGGGTCAGGTACCCAGGATCCCCACATGTCCACCCGGACCCAGGACTTTCCATCAAGCTCAGACCTGCTCCCCACCGCAGTATGCTGGCTACCTCACTTGTTCTGGCCCTCCCTCAGGCCACCCCTTGCCCACCTGCACTTAGGTCCCCACCTTCCCCCCGGGGACCCCCAGTAAATAAGAGAACACCAGGACTTCTGGAGTGCTTACTCTGTACCAGGCACTCTTCAAAGTATGTGACCTCCTCACAAGCACCTAGTGAGCTGGGTTACAGATGAGGCCTGGGGAGCTCATTACTGGCTCAGTCACACAGCCGCTGGCTCTAAACCCTGTCTTTTCAGCTTCACAGCCTCACGGCTTCCAAGAGCTTTGTTTTGCTCACAGCAGTAGGTGGCTGCAAGTCCTGGGTCGGTGTTTGTGGGCTATTTGCTTCCTCACACTAATTGCTTTTTGCACCATTTTCTTTTGGCCCCACAGGGCTGTGTGTGGTTTGCAAAGGAATCCTGCCTCGAGGTCTTTGCACCTCCTGTGCCCACCCCCTGGGATGCCAACTCATTATTCTGCTTGGCATGTCCATGCCAGCCTGAAAACTTCTACTCAAACCTCAAAGCCCCGTTTATAATGCCCTCTGCTTAGGAAGTCTTTCAGGCATCCCCCGCTAGGTTCCTGTAGTCCATGTTCTCTTTCACCAGCCCACAGGACTGGAGGTATCCATAGGGTTCAGGGTGTTCATATCTGGCTTTTTTCACCTCAATATCACCCTGCACTGGCTAGGTAAGGGTGGAGGAGTGGTGGTAAGATCATTAGGAACTTTAGATCTCTGTTACCCATCTGTCTATTCTTCCTCTCCTCTCTGGAAATGTGAAGGAAACTTCCTGGTGCAGGAAAAGTCTTGTTATTTATTTTATTAGAAAATAGAGTGTTTATGTAAAGAACATCAAAAGGTCGAGGACCTGCATGGGAGTTGGTGTGAGCAGGAGTGGATCTCAGGCTCAGCCAAATTGAGTACGGGGATCCTCTCCATGGAGTCAGGGCCTCAGGGGAGGCCAGGTGGGGAGCCCCCGGGGCCAGCAGGAGGGCAGGAAGCAGTCAGTGAGCACCATGATGCAGTGCAGAGCCGGGGCCAGCAACGCTGGTCAGCTTCTGCAGGCTTAACAGCTCACCAGGTACTTCCCTGTGGAGATAGAGTGGTGAGGGGAGAAAAGAGCCCCAAAGCTCTCCCAAACACCCCTGTAACTCACTGTTCCCACTGTCCCATGGACCCCAGCAGCCGCTCATGGGGACAGAAGCATGGGATGGGGCTGCGGTTGGATGCGCCAGTGGGGCTTCCGGCTCCCTGCCTCGGGTTCTTACAAGGATGCCAGCCAGCCAGGGGACACTTCTTTTTTTCTTTCTTTTTTGGCTGCACTGCACATGTGTTGTCTGACTAGGGCTCGAATCCACACCCCTTGTAGTGGAAGCATGGCATCTTAATCACCAGACGGTCAGGGAAGTCCCATAGAGGATACTTCTTGGTCCCTTTCACTGGGGCTCTGACCACCCATCTCTCCACCCGTACCCCCCACCTTGGGTCTCCAGGCCCCAACACCCACCTATCTTTTCCAAACACCCCAAATGTCTCCCCTCCCCCTGCATCCTAGCAGAAGCAATAAGTGGGACTCAGAGCCCGGCCTGGTCTTGGCTCTGGGGATGCGCAAAGGCAGGGCGAGGGCGTACCTGTGGCGAACCTCCTCTTTACCAGCGACATGCGGTAGCCACTCCCCACCAGCTCCACGTCCACGCCGGACAGAGTGGCCCCCTCACTGGTGAACTGAGCAGCCACAGGGCTGGGCGTGCTGGGCCCAGAGCATGGCTCCCAGCTGGCAGACAGGCGGCCAGAGCCTGGGGAGGTCTGAGGTCAGCTGTGCCCTTTTCCTCACCCCAGCCCTCCAGTGACCTGGGCTCCTCCTCAGCCCTGCACCCAAGCCCTTTAACCTGTGGCTGTGTTCCCTTTGACTTCTTCTTGTGTCCTGCACCCTTTTCCTTTGGTCCTGCTGGGGTTGTGTGTGGTTTCCAAAGGAATTCTGTCTCAGGGCCTTTGCACCTCCTGTGCCCACCCCCTGGGATGCCCTCTCTTCCCACTTTGTCAAAGCCCTTTTAAGCTTTCCTTGATGCCTACATTTCTCTGCCTCCAGCACATCCCTAGTTTTCCCCTAGTTTATTTACAAAACATTTTTAGCCATGTCCCAGGGCTTACTGGATCTTAGTTCCCCACCCAGGAATCGAACCCCCGCCCTTGGCAGTGAAAGCGTGAAGTCCTAGCCACTAGTCTGCCAGGGAATTCCCTCTTCCCTAGTTTAAATAAGCCTTTCCCATTTGAGACCTCCAAGCCCTTACGTACAACCATAACTCACCTCCTGCCTCAGACACATCTGGAAGCTTCCATAGGAGCCGCTTCTCCTCCAGGTTCCTGGCATTGAGAGATCAGGTCAGGTCTTTCCCAGAAAAGATATTCGGAGCCCAGGGTCCCAGCTCAGTTGCCTCTTGGCTACATGACCCAAGAAAGCCATGTGCCCTCCCTGGCCTCAGTTGCCCCATGTGTGAAAACGGGGGCGGGAGTGTGGAGCAGCTGTTTCCTGAAGGCTCCTCAGCCTTATAGGACTTGTAGGTGGATGCATCCAGGCCTATAAATTTGGTTTCTTGGTTGTAGGTTCTACCTTTTGTACAAAACAAGGTGGAACGGTGACTAAAAGCCCGGGGCCACGAGTGGGCGGCTGGTTCACGTCCTGGTGTGACCTCCGGTAAGTGAATTTGCCTCTGTACACCTCAGCTCCCCCTCGGTAAGTGGGGATGATGGTGATCCACCCCTCAAGGGATTGCTAAAAGCCCCACCCCAGTCAGTGTATGCAGAGATGGAGAACAAGCCTGACATGTAGGAAGCCTTTGGTGTCAGACACGACTTTTGTTAATGATATTGCTCTTAGCTCCAAGCAAGGCACGTGCATGCGTGCTCCGTCACTCCGGTCCTCCCTGACTCTTTGCGACCCCGTGGACTGTAGCCCGCAGGCTGCTCTGTCCACGGGGATTCTCCAGGCAAGAATATTGGAGTGGGCTGCCATGTCCTCCTCCCGGGGACCTTCCTGACCCAGGGACTGAATCCGCGTCTGCTGCGTCTCCTTGCACTGGTGGATGGGTTCTTTAACACCAAGCTTCTTTGGGAAGCCCCTGAGCAAGGTGAGCCCACAGTGAATGGTCAGGCCTACGGTGGACCCATCAGTTGCTGCATTGAAGGGAGGTCCACTAGGTTCTGAGCCTCCCCCGGCCTCCTGCTCGCCCTCACCAGGTGGCAGCTGGCTGCAGGCGGACATTGGTCACAGGTTCCCCCACGGGCAGCAGGATCTGGACATTGGTGAGTGGCGTGGGCACGGTTGTGGCACCGGGTTGGTAGCTGTACTCCACCGAGACCTGAGTGAGGGTCGGCCCACACTGCCAGTGGGCGCTCAGCTGCAGAGGCATGGACTGGGGACCGGGGCGGGAGAACTAGGGGGAACAAGAACAGGAAAGAGGATGTGGCTTGAGCTGCCCTGTCCTGCCACACCGCACACTATCCAGCCACCAAATGGCCTGATTTTGCACTGCCCATGACACCCAAGGAGCTCTTTGTTGATGAGAGGTTGTACTACATGACATGTCCAGCAGAGGGCAGTAGAGTGCCTCATTCTAACAGTCTTGGGGACAGGCCCTGGGAAAAGGCCCCTTCTAATTTGCATAATGCAGCCGCTTGCCCCAGCAGAGTCCTGGCCCCCTTACACTGCCCACCCTGCCTACCTCCCACAGCTCACCCCGCTCTCATTGCTCTCACCAGTGAGAGCTGCCTGCTCACCCTGCCCCCACCCACCATCCTCTATGCCCGCTCTGCCCCACCCCATCTACCTGACCCACCTGGTACCGCAGGAGTACTACATTGTAGTAGGAGGCGGCTGGATTCTGCTCTGCCTGGCGCTGCAGAGTTTCAGTCAGAGTCGCCATGTTCAGCCAGAAGTCTTTGGTCTCCGGGTCACTCTGGGAAGGGTCACTGCAGAGACCGAGAATAATCACCCCAACCCTTGGGAGATGCCTACACCAAAGGCTTCCTAAAGATGCAGATTCCCAGGCTAACCTTGGGACCAGTAAAGTGTAACTCCCAGGAAAGGGGGGTGGTGGGAAGCAAAAGAGGGAAGGAAAGTGAGTTTCGGAGAGGGAGAGTGACTTGCCCAAGGTCACACAGCAAATCCCAGGAGGCAGAACAGAAATTCAGAGCCGGGGAGCACCTGGCCTCCACCAGCCCCTGGTACCACCTAACTTTGCACCCTTTTCTCTAACGGTACCTGAAGAGCAGGTCAGCATTGGGCTGGAAGTGCTCAATGGGGGCCGTGTGCACGAGGCGGAAGCTGAGGACGGGAGGGGGTGGGGTCCCGCTGAACACGCGTACGATGCCGGCAGGGAAGGTCATGGTCAGCTCCCCAGTTACTCGAGCCAGGCAGCTGGTGGGGGGAGTTGAAGAAACTGGGCATTGGCTTAGGGCTCTACCAGGCCCCTCATCCTCCCCTCGCTCCTAGCTCCACTGTAGCCTGTGGCTCACCAGGTCCATCAGAATCAGCAAGGCCCTGACCACAGCACCGTCCCAGCCCCAGCTGCCTCCCCTTGTGTCCCTGCCTGGACAGCAATCTGGACACCAGGAAGAATCCACAATGAGCTGAAGGAGACAGGGACACTCCCTTCCCCAGTTCTCTTTTCCCCTAGGCCACCAGGAAGCTCAAAGCAAAACATTCAGCCCTCAGCTTAGGTTTTGGGTCTGATACTCTCCTCCTCTTTGTGGCTTGATCTTATGGTGTCTTTCAGCTGGGCGCTGCCCCCAGATTATCCCTGGTCCCTCGATTCACCCTACCCTTTCCCGCTCTGTGGCTGGCCTCTGGTCTTGCTCCTTCAGTGTGATGCCCACAGCAGCCTCGGAGGAGCTTCTCTAAACCATGGATACATCAGTGCCTGTCTGCCTGCCTGTGAGTGTGTGCACACCCGCTCAGTCACTAAGTCACGTCCGACTCTTTGCATCCCCATGGACTATAGCCCGCCAGGCTCCTCTGTCCGTGGGGTTTTCCAGGCAAGAATACTGGAGTGAGTTGCCATTTCCTTCTCCAGGGGATCTTCCTGACACAGGGAATCTGAATCTCCTGCTTGGCAGGCAGATTCTTTACCACTGAGCCCCCCTGGGAAGCCCACATCAATGCCTTAGCCCAGTTCAAACGCCCTCTATGGTTCCTATTGCTCTCAGGATGGGCCTAGTTGTTCAGCTCCATGTTTGTGGCCATTCCATGGTAAAGCAGATCATAAAACCCCGCTGAACGCTGGCCCTGCTGGAACCCAGATGCACAGCTCCCAGGAAGCCCTGTTTGCTGGTCACCATCTGCCCCACCCCTGTGTACCTGGGGCTGTGGCCACGGAAGTAGGCGTGGACATACTCAGTGAAGGCAGTGGCCACGGGCAGGGCATCCTGGGAGCCCAGGACCACAGGGCTGGGACCCCGGGAGACTCCTGGGGGTGGCAGGGAGGGAATGGGGGACAGACAGAGTGAGCACAGGTCCCAGGCTCCTGAACCCCCACCCTCTGCAACAAAGCCTCCGTTGTATCACTTGGCCACCCACCCGGACTGGAGAAGGTGAACCTGAAGCCCAGAGAGGACCCACATACCATGTCCGGTCTGGGATGCGAAGCTGGGCCGTTCAGGGATAGAGCTGGGAGCTGAAGAGCCCAGTGGGGAGGGGCTCAGGGAACGAGACTGGAAGGGAACAGAAGCCGGCCTGTGAACACCCTAGCAGAAGTGCCCCGATGCTGGTCCTGGAGGCGACCACCCAGCCCAGCTCCTGCTCCCCCCGACCCTACCAGGTCTCCATTGCTGCGCATGAGGGGACAGGATGCCTTCCTGGAGCGCGGTCTCCGGGATGGGGCTGCCAGACCCTCCCTGACTGCAAGGTCAGCAGGTACAGGCATCAAGTCTGGGGAACAAGCATAAGCACAGACGTGGCTTAGCTGCTGTCTGGGCCTCTCGGCGGAAGAATTCAGCCCCAATCTTAGAATCGGGCTTACAGGGGGAAACCCCCTGATGGTCAGAAGTCCTCGGGCTGCAGAGAAGGTGCTGGACACGACTGGAGACACCACATGCAACCCTGAGTCTCCCAGACACTAGACTCGCAGCTCAATAAGGGGTGAGCTCCCGATTGCTGGAGGCATGCAAACAAGGGCTGGATGTTCAGAAGGCAGGCACACTGTTGCGGGGGGTGGATTTGGCAGAGACCTTTTATCCAACATTTGGCAATTCTACGACCTTCATCCTCTCTGAGAGGGTCTCTCACCCTGGCCAGTGTCGAGTCACACCCTTCTAATTTAACTAATCTCAGTGTTAACACCTCAGTTCCCCTTGCTCTCCTGCTTCCCCAGTATTCCTGCTTTACTCCATCTATAAACGCTTACTTGCCCACCTACACCCCAGACTATGCTGTCTATCCCAAGGTTCTCAACAGGGTCAGATCCTCTGCTGTGGTGGGGTTGTCTTCCTCCCTGGCCTCCATCCTGCAAACGTCAGGTGTACCCTGCCCCCAAGTGGTGACAATCAAGTATCAGTGATGCCGTTGCCAAGTGTGCCTGGAGGGTAAAGGGGCAGAACCGGCCCAGTTGAGAACCTTAATTCTACAATAAACCTCTGATAGCTTCATCTGTCTACACTTGTGGTCTACACTCACTCCTCTGAGCCCTGAGCCCTCCCTTGAACCATGTCCAACCAGGCTCTTTCTTTACACCAAGGATGGTACCCTCTGCCCCCACTGCTGGGGATCTCATGTGGCCACAGCCGGCAGCCCCTCTAACTCAGGCCCCAGAAGCCAAGCCATGCCTAATCCCCTCCTCCTTCCTGGCCTTGACACACCCCCACCCCAGCTTCTTCCGCCCCATCCTTTCTGCTCTTTCCGTCCCTCCCTCTCCTTTCAGCTGCTCTCAGGCCTTCCGCGCTGACTCCTCTTCTCTCTGGGCCCCATGTCTCTCAGCAGCTTCTCCCCACTGTTACCCCATCACCACTTACCTGGACTCACCTCCCTGGTCTCCAGCTCCCATCCTCACCAACCAAGTGGTCAGAGAGCCTGAAACCCCAGCAGGTTTCACCCCTCTCTGCTCACAGCCCCTCCCTTCTGTGGCTCCGACCTTGTTAGGGGTAAAACTCACGTTTCTTCCTGGGATCACTGGGCCTCATCTGGTCCCATCTCCCTGTCGACATCTCCCCCTCCACTCCCTCCTTCTCCTTGTCATTATTCTGTTTCAGTCACACTGGCCTCCTTGCTCGTTGTTCTTCAAAGGGCCTAGCCCACTTCTACCCCAGGGCCTTTGCACATTCCTCTGCTGAGAATTCCATTCCTGGAGTCCACATGGCTTCATCCTCACCTCCATCAAATCTCAGTTCAGCCTCTGTAGGAGGCCCTACGTTTCGGAGCCGTCACCAGGCACCTGTCACCTCCTGCCTTGTTAAACATTCATCTCATTAATGTCCCTGCAAGGATTAGGGTTTCTGCCTGCCTGGGTTCCAGCTGTGTCCCTCAACACCCTGTTCAGGCCCTGGCCACACTAAGAACTCTCTCATCGCCCAGGGCTCAGAAAACTCTCAGACCAGGGGTAGAGGGACTCACCTCCTCCAGCCACAGCCTCCGGCCCCCAGGGGCTCGGGGATGCTGCAAGGGGATGTGGCGAGTCTGATGGCAGCAGGGACTGTGTGCCCCTCGACTCCGGGGGTGACACCCGACAAGTAGGTGGGCTCTGTGGGGTGCCGGGGCGTGGGACCCAGGAATCCGGGGAGGGACCCGGCGCCGCGTGGGATGGTGAGTCCAGTCCGGAGTCCTCCACGTTCTCAGGAGACGAGGAGGAGAAAGGCGAGGGGCTGGAGGTGAAGCCGAGGCTGCTAGAGCCTGGGGGAGGGAAGGGGGCAGCCAGCTGGAGACCCGACTCATACAGAGTGCTGTCAATCCTCCCGCAGGCCACACCCATGCTGAGATGGTCCGCCCCCATTCAATGTCTTGCCCTCCTCGGCAGGCCTCGTCCATCTCTACTGGTGCCCCGCCCACCCACTATGGTCATCCCACTCCCACAAACGCTGCACCTTCTCGCCAGCTCCGCCCATTCCTGCTGTGGCCTCCCCAACCCTCATTTTGACCCAAAGGATCCCCACCTCCTCCCTCCAACCCGTCCCGCCTATCTGAGCCTCCTACTCTGGTAGTGGCCCCACCCACCCTCCTGTAGCCACGCCCACGCCCCAAAGCCCCACCCCCATCACCTGTAAAGTCTTCGTGGTCCAAGGCGGACTCTAGGGTAGGCCCAAAGAGGTTCTTGGAAGCCTGCTCATCTGATTGCAGCTTCTCTGCACAGCTGGGGACACGGATTGGACAGGCGGGGTGCGTTCTATTACTTCCACGCTTCCTCCCTCCCACTTCAGGACCTTGGCATACCCTGTTTTTGGTCTTGAGCTCTGTTCCCCCAAATCTCCCTACAACCACGTCCTGCTCCTCTTCCGGAGTCAGCTCCAGGCCCTCCCCACATCTCCTGCGACCCCTCCTAAAGTCACTCACTCCTATTTTCCATCACGGTCCCTGTTTTAGTTTCTTCACAGCACTTCGAAGCATCAGAGATGCTCTAACGTACTTACTATTTAAAAAATCTGGGCCACTAGAATGTGACTCCGAGAAGGAGGATCTATCTAGATCATTTATCTTTGGAACCCAGAACAGCAGGAGTACACACAAAGCACTCAATAAATGTTCATCAAATGAATGACTAAGTGGTCCCTCAAAAATGGCACGTCCTTAACTCCCTGCCAGGGTAAAAGAAGGGGAGTCAGAGACCTGGGGAGGCAGCAGGGCAGGAAGAGGAAGAGGTGGTGTCAGGGACGGGCCACCCACCTGCCCACTCATGTGGGCCCAATGCCCCACCCCCATGGAACCCACCTGCTGGCCCTTGGGGCTGACTGAGGCCTCTGCGGTCTCCCGGGAGTGTCCCCTGTGAGAGATGGACCTCCTGAGCCTTCCCGTCGCCAGGCCTGCACGGCTTCCCACTCCATAGACCAGGAGATCAAGGCTTGGGGCTGTCCAGTCAGCCGCCCAAAGTGACCAGCAAATCAGGTAGAGAGGGATCTGAACCTGAGCCAACTTGTCTCCAGCTTTTGGCTTCTCTCCCAGCCTCAGTGATCCCTTTTGGCTCTCATTTAATTCTCATGAGGCATGACCCCATGTCATTAAAGGAGAGTGAGATCAGAGTGGGCAAGCAGCTTGCCCCAAGTCACATAGCAGAGCTGGCATTCAAACCCACACCCACACTCCAGGCCCAGTCTCCCCTCCACGGGCGTCTTGTCGAACTAAAGAACCCTCAACAGACTACTTACGTGAAGAATGGCGTTTCATGGTGCCCTGTGGAGAAAGGGGTGGCGTCAGGTCCAGCGGCATTTGGCCAGTGCCCCCGCCCCACGCAGGGCATCTCCCCACGCCTCACCCCGGGGCCAGGCGCCTCACCCCGGGGCCGGGAGGAAGAATGAGGCTGCCTGCTGTGGCCTTGAGCTGGGCCGCAGCTGCCTTGGGACTGCAGGGTGGGGCCCGGGCTGAGGCAGGCTTGATGTGCACGTAGATTTTGCGGGGCTCCTCGTCATCAAAATCAGAGTCGCTGGATGAGAAGTGGGTGGACTCTGCTGTGCGTGCAGTGTAGTCAAGGCACCAACACTGGCTCCCCCCAGTCAACCCTCACACCCATCCCTTCCTGCTCGTACCGCTTTGGGGTGCTGCACCATCTCTGCTCTCATCACTTGCCCCCCTCGCCTTGACACCACGCATTTGCCACCATGCTCCTCTCCCCACAAGCCTTCATAGAAGTGTGTGTGTATGCTCAGTCATTAAGTCATGTCTGACTCTTCACAACCCCATGCACTGTAGCCCACCAGGCTCCTCTGCCCATGGGATTTCCCAGGTAAAAATACTGGAGTGGGTAGCCATTTCCTCCTCCAGGGGAACTTCCTGACCCAGGGATCAAACCCGCATCTCCTCCGTTGGCAGGCAGTTTCTTTACCACTAATGCCACCTGGGAAGCCCCTCATATAAACATTCCCTGATCTAATTAGTAAACTAGCTGCTAAACCCCAACACATGACCACCTCTTCCAGGAAGCCCCTTTTGTCCCCCCCTCTGGGATAACCAAGCCCTCCTCTCTCTCTCTCTCTGGCTCAGCTCTGACCCCTCAGGGTGAGTGTCTGCATTTGAATCTGCTTGCTTCAAAACTGGAGGCTCCACCAAGGATGTTCGCAGAGAGGGTTGCTAATGGTGGGTGGATCCCTGTGGATGGAGCTTTGTCCTTGCTGTGCCAACAACTGCCCCCAGAGGGCGCCAGGAGGATATTGTTCTGGGTGACATCAGGCCTGACGGTGAAACCTTCCTCATCCACCTCTGGACAAGTCTGGGGAGGGACAAGCAAGCAATGCGTTAGGCTCTCCGATACCAAACCTCCCATCTCACCCTACCATGCCTGCCTCCCACCTCGGGGCCCTGACTCAGATAAAAAAAAAAGAACCCCAATGGCAATAACTATCTTCCCGCAGCGTGTGGGCAGGTTCTTAGAGGAAGAGAACA
>NW_011494793.1:1782365-1789319 GCF_000754665.1 Bison bison bison | reverse complement strand
CCCTCCCACTGGGCAGCGCGGCCCGGCCCGGCCCATGGCACTTACCCCTAAATCAGGTTCCAGGGAATCTCTGCGGATGGAGAGCAGATGTCAGCGTCTGCGTTGCCATCTCCTCTGGCCCTCCCCTCCGCCCCCAACACCAGATGTGGAACCTGCAGGCAGTCCCCTGGGCGGCTCTGTGGTCCTGGGCCAGCCCTGCAGGTGGGGCAACCTTGGAGCTAGCTTGGGGCTGGGGCCAGTGAGTCTGAGTTAGCTGAGTACAGGGCATTCTCAAACAGCTTGGAAGGGGAGGGACTTGGAAATCAGTCTGAACGTAGGGCTCACCTTGGCAGGGAAATAACGAGGCCAGCCTTGGCAAAGAGAAGAATTCTGGGCTAGCCTGGGCAAGGCTAACCCTGGTCTAGCCGGGGAGACCACAGGTATAGGGAAGAATTTGTACTAGTTTGGGCAGAGAGACTCTTGGGCTCATCTTGACAAAGGTAGAATTACCAGGCTAGATGAGATGAGGGAAACAGCAAGCCTAGCCCTGCCAGGGAGAACTCCCGGGCCAGCCAGGGCAGGGGTAATCCTGGGTGGGTCTGGAACAGGCCGCCCCTGGTCTAGTCTTGGCAAAAGGAGAATTCTGGATGGCCTTGTGTGTGTGCTAAGTCACTTCGCTTGTGTCCAACTCTGTGTGACCCCATGGACTGTAGCCCCCAGGCTCCTCTGTCCATGGGATTTTCCAGGCAAGAATACTGGAGTGGGTTGCCATGCCTTCCTCCAGGGGACCTTCCCCACCCAGGGATTGAGCCCACGTCTCTTAAGTCTCCTGCATTGGCAGGTGGGTTCTTTGCCACTAGTACCATCTGGGTAGCCCCCTGGACTAGCTTGGGCACTGGTAATACTGAGCCAGCCTGGACAGAAGGGCTTCTGGGTTGGCCTGGGTAGAGGGGATCCTGGGCTAGCCTGGAATAGAAATTCTCTTGGGCTACCCTAAGCAGGGGGCTTCCAGGAGAGCCTCAGAATGAGGAGGGATCCTGGGTCAGCCTGGGCCAGGGCTGGGGGTCGGGGTGCTTCCTCACACAGCTGTAGGTGGCTCCCGCTCCCGCCGGCTCAGTCCTGGGAGGCGAAAGGCCTTGGCTCCACGCAAACGTTTCATTGCTGAGAACAGAGGAAGGGGTGCAGATGAGCCCTGGGTGGGGGTCCCCTTCCCATTCAGATTTGCCTCCCTCATCCCCACGGTCCAGCCTGGGCATCCAGGCCCAGACGTACTTGCCTTCCTGCAGCGTAGCCGTTCTGTATGCCTCAAAGTCCAAAGGCCCTGGGACAGAAAAAATTGAGAAACTCAGCCAGGCAGGGGGACTGGGCCTGGGAAGAGTAGCAATATACCTTTGGCCACACAGTGGCACCTCGATCTGAGCTTAAGGTGAGTCAGGGTCCAAGGCATGAGCCAAGATGCTGAACCAGTCTCTGAGATAGTCATGAGTGGGATGGGCCAAGGGTTCTTGGTCTTGCCTCGGATGGCTGCCACCTTGGGATGGACTGGAGGGACTGCCTGAGTTACTTTCACTTCCAGAATTTCTGGGTAGAACTTGGTTGGGTCAGAGGATGGATCATAAATGTCAGTGCAGTGGGCTGAGCCTTAAGGCCCAGGATGAGGACCTGGGACTCTCTCCCAAGGGTGATGGGAAGCCATAGAGGTTATGTGAGCAGGGGCAGGGCGTGAGAAATCTGGAGCCAGTGAAAGACAAGAATGGAGATTCACACAATGAGAGGTAGCCTGAGCTGGTGCTGAGCGATAGAGACGGGAGGAAGAAAAGACAGACCCTAGTGGTTGTCTATACCTAAGGATGTAAACAGCATTTACTAAAGTGCCTACTGTGTGCCAAGCACACATTTTTGTCCTTTATTTGCATCAAATTAGTGAACCCTGAATAGTCATTGGAAGGACTGATGCTGAAGCTCCAATACTTTGGCCACTTGATGCAAAGAGCTGACACACTGGAATAGACCCTGATGCTGGGAAAGACTGAGGGCAAGAGAAGAAGGAGCCAACAGGGGAGGAGATGGTTGGATGGGATCACTGACTCAATGATGTCCACTGAGTTTGAGCAAACTCAGTGAAGGACAGGGAAGCCTGGCGTGCTGCAGTTCATTGGGTTGCAAAGAGTCGGACGTAACTTGGCGACTGAACAAGAGTAACAGTGAACTTTCACGACGCCGTCAGTTGGGCGCTACCAGCCCTGCTTTACAGAAGAGGAAACAAACTCAGAGAAGGCAAGACTGACGCCCAGGGTAACACAATGAGTGACAAGGGAAAGATACAAACCCAGACGTGACCCTACAACTTGGGCTCTCAGTTCTTCCTTGACCCTGTACCTGGGACATCTTCAAATGGGCCTTTTGCTCAACAATCCTCAGTGGCTCCCTTGGCCCCTCAGGGAAACAGCTGAAAGGCTGACCCTGGCATTCAAGGCCTCTCTGGCTTAGGCATCAAGTTCTCTCCCTCTGTAGGCTGCTGAGTTAGATTTGTCTTCAGTCCATTTTTTTAAAAGATTGTTTTTTAAAATGTGGACTGTTTTTAAAGTCTTTTATTGAATTTGTTACAGTACTGTTTCTGTTTTATGTTTTGGTTTTTTGGCTGCAAGGCATGTGGGAGTTCCCCGACCAGGAATTGAATCTGCACCCCCTGCATCGGAAGACGTCAACCTCTGGACCACCAGGGAAGTTCCATCCATCCATTTTTTCCTTTTTTTTTTAACCCCATTTTTCTGGTGAGGAAAATGAAGCTCAGGGAGGTTCATCCTCTAGGCTCTGGAATCCCGTTCCTTCCCCATAGCCGTGGCTCCACAGCCCAACTCCTATAGACGCCCCGACTCACCAGGCTTCTCCTGGCCTGTGCCTTTGCTCTCTGCAAACTTCCTCAGCAGCATCTCCACGCTGACGTTTTCTACGTTCTGCTTAAACTCCTCGTGCACCTGGGCCAGGAGGACGGAGGCTGTAACCAGGCAGGGCCTTCTTGCCCAGCACCCCAACCTCATGCCCCACTCACCTGCCCAATCTGCACATGGGTGTCCTCCACTGAGTGGGCGTAGGACCCCATCAGTGCCTTCATTTGCCGCAGGTGGGTCTCTTCCATGGCTTGGAAGCGCTGAGGCAGGAGGGGAGGAGCAAAATGGGAAGGTGTGGCTAGTGACCCCACCTGACCAATCAGAATGTTCCAACCCCCTGGCCTCAGTGATTGATTTGGGTAAGAGCTCTGGCACTTCTGCCGGAATCATAGAAAAAACACCTTCATATCCTGAGTCGATGAATTGGTAGATAAATGGGGCCGCTGCTGGTGGCTATTTTGCTACACACACACACACACTGAGGAGGATATGTTTACCTGGGAATGAAGCCCTCAGGGAGAAAAACAGATTTGAGAAGCAAAGGGGCACAACTTCCTGCCAACATCATTTGGGCACCTGGATCCAGCCATGCCTGAAGCTCTGCCCCACCCTGAACTTTTCAGTTCCCTGAGCCTGTAAGTCTCCTTGTCAGTTTGAATGAAGATTTCTATTGCTTGCAACTTTCTATCACTGCAAAATCAGAAGGAAAAAAAAAATCTAATTCTTAATCCTGAGCTCCCAATCTGCTTTTTAAACCTTTGAGTAGACAGAGACCCAGAGAGGTGCAGTGCCTGGCCAAAGGTTGTACAGCTGGTGACGGACAGAGGCTAGACCAGGAATCCAGGCTTTTCAGTCACCATGACATGTCAGGAGACTCTTGGCTTCTAAATCCTGCCCCATCTTGTTGAAAAACCTCATCAATAATAATAATAATAATACATCTTAGAGTGGTTTCTATGCACCTGGTACTAGTCTGAAAATTTCATATATGGTGACTCATTTAATCTTTCCAAGTCTATGAGGCAGGTAGTATTACTGTCCCCATTTTACAAATGGTGAAATTAAGGCACAGAACTGATTTGGTCTTTGAAATAATAATACCAGCAACAACAAGAGCTAACTGGCTCTAGAATTTTACAGTTTTAGCCTGTGATTCTAAGGCTTCTGGGAGTCGAGGGTTTGGAAGGTTCTGGACTTCTGAGGCCCATAGCATCCTGGGCCCAGGAATGTGTAGGTCTCCAAGGCCTGGTTCTTACCAGAGCTGAGTCCAGCATTTTCTGCTCAAAGTCAGAACGGGCTGAGTTGTATTTCTCCACCAAACGCCGCAGGCTCTCTGCTGCCTTCCTGGTCTTGGTCTCTGCCTAGGAGGCACAGGGAGGGGACAGGGTTGGGAAAGGGACACTCGGGGCACTTTCCCTGGCCCCATCCCCCAGCACGTAGACTCCCGGGGTGCCCAGGGTGTGGTTCATGCAGGTTCAATGACCGTGGCTCTGTGCTATGCTTTCCCTCTCCCATCAGGCAGCCCCGCCACCTCTCGGCAAATCCCTCGGGTCTGTGTGGGCCAGTGGTGGCTGGGGACCTGCAGCTGTGTGCCCACCTTGTCCATCTCCTTCTGGCTGGTGCTCTCCCTCCGCAGCCGCTCCTGGTCCATGCAACGGTTCAGGTAGTTCTCACGAGACTTGGGCAGGAGCTGGCTGACCCCTGTGAGGACCTGTATGGCATCTAGGGTGCCCACTGCTTCCTCTTTGCACTGTGGGGGTGGGGAAGAGCATGAGGACCCCCTGAAGCCCCTGCTGGGGTGCAGGACCTGAGCAGACCCTGGCACACCATGAAATTCCCAGCCTCCCAAACTTGTGGGGTTCCAGGTCCTACAGAATACTTTTTTTCTGAGAATTCTATGAATTTCAAAAATTTTAACTCTTTAAATAGGTAATGTTTACACATAATTCACATTTCAGAAAGTTTTAAGGAGTGAACTCCTCTCCCATAATTCACATATCAGAAAGTTTTAAGGAGTGAGCTCAGGTAAACCTCCTCTCCCCCCCTTTTTTTTACTATGAAGTCTTTTATTTTTCTTTTGCCCCACTGCAAGGCAGATATGTGGGATCTTAGTTCCCTGACCAGGGATCAAACCCACACCCCCTGCATTAGAAACACAGAGTCTTAACCACTGGACCACCAAGGAAATCCCAAACCTCCTATTATTACCATGATACATTTCCCGAAATAATGGGCATGAAGATCGGTGAATATGCCCATTTTTTATGACAAATGGTGACAGGCCATCCTGTTTAACTGACTGCTTTTTCCACTTAATAATTCATTCTCAAGACTGTTCCGTATCAGTCCAGAGAAAACTTCCTTGTTCTTTCATTTTTTAAAGAAAGTTGTGGTAAAATACACATAACGTAAAATTTGCCATCTTAACCATTATTAAGTGTATGAAGTACTACAACTCTCTTCCTTAATGGGGGTTAAAAACTGCAGATTCTAGGGCTCTGTAAATGCAAACCCTCTATGACTCTAGATTTATAAGCTTCAAATATTTTGGAATCTTGAGAGTCTAAGGTCTGGGTCTTCCAGGATTTTAGTTTTGTCAGGAGTCTAGAAGCCTGGCACTCTGTGACGACATAGAGGGGTGGGATGGGTTGGGATGGGAGGGAGGTTCAAGAAGGAGGGAATACATGTGTGTTAGTCACTCAGTTATGTCTGACTCTTTGTGATCCCATGGAGTTAGGGTCCTCTGTCCATGGAATTCTCCAGACGAGAATATTGGAGTGAGTAGCCATTCTCTTCTCCAGGGGATCTTCCTGACCCAGGGATCGAACCCAGGTCTCCTGCATTGTAGGCAGATTTTTTACCATCTGAGCCACCTGGGAAGCCCCATGTTATTGTATGGGAGAAACCAACATGACATTGCAAAGCAATTACCCTCCAATTAAGAATAAATTTAAAACAACTTCATTTAAAAAATAAAGTTTAGGCTAGAAAAAAAGAGTCTAGAAATGTCAAATAACAAGATCTGTAGCTTCTAATGCTCTAGATCAAGGGTCGGCAGACTTCCGCTGTGAAGGATCAGGTGGTAAATCTGACACTGAACTCAGCCATTGCAGTTCATACGCCAGCCACAGAAGATCTGAACGTGAATGGGCATGGCTGTGGCCAACACAACTTTATTTACTGGCATTAAAATCTAAATGTCCTGTAATAGTCACACACCATAAAATATCCTTTTTTTAATTTTTTTCCCCCAATCCCTTAAAAGTAGAAAAACTACTCATAGCTCGAGGTGGTGGTCTAGCCATCGCCCGCTGGCTGTAGTTTGCAGACCCCCTGCTCTTAGAATTTTGAAAGTCTGAAATTCAACAATGCTCAGGTCTGTGAGATTCTGAGTTTGATGTCGTGGAATTAACAGAGCCCTCAGGGGCACACACCAGGAGCTGGGGTTCCAAGGCCCCAGAAGTCCTGGGATCCTAGCAGCCACAGCTGTTCCCCACCCACTGGCCCGGCGGCACCCACGGCACAGACCTTCTTGTGCGCCTTGAGCTGTTCCTCCCCGTGGCGGAGCACATCCTTGATGAGATCCTGAAGCTTCCGCGTCAGCTCCAGGTGGCAGAGCGCCAGCTTGTCTGAGGAGACTCGGAAGACCTCCCAGAGCGGGGCAAAGGTCCTGGAAACAGAGAGGTGGGGGTCACACCCAGGGCCCAGCAGGCCCGACCCCAACCCCTCGGCAAGGGACCCCTCACCCAGCATGGCCGGCTTTGGCTCAGACACCTCATGTGTTCTGGGCCCTGCTAAACATGAACACATATGAACTTATTTAATCCCCACTGCAGTCACGGAAGGTGGGCGACAGGGAAACTGAGGCATGGGAGGCCCTGTCCCTCACCCAAGGCCCCTCAGCAAATGAACATCAGAGCAGGAGTTTAAACCTAGGCTGACGCCCGCCGTCCTCTGTCTGGACTCCAGGCCCAGCCTGATACTCCCCTTCCCCTCTCTTTCTCCCCCACCTCATCTCCACTGTGCCCAGGCCCTGCAGCCACGCCTGCCTCCTTGCTCTTCCAAGAAATGCACAAGTGTGCTG
>NW_011494793.1:1778864-1782265 GCF_000754665.1 Bison bison bison | reverse complement strand
GCCTTTGCACTGGCTGAGCCACCTCCCTGGGTCTCTGTCCCTCGGACACCCCCAGGCCTGATCCTTTCTCATTACTGAGATCTCAGCTCCAGATACAGTGCCCACCTTCTAATGCTCCTATTTCATTCTCTTCCTAGCACTGCTCTCTCTGGGAAAGGACTCTGCTCGCGTTTGGTTAACATCTGTCACATATCCCAGATGCACACCCGATGAACAGGGCATGACGGTGGCTGGAGGCTTGATCTGTTTTGATTGCCCCTGGGCCCCCTTGTGCCTCGAACAATGTCTGGCACACAGTATGGGCTCAGTAAATAGCCACTGAATGAATGAATGAATTATAGCCCGTCAGGCTCCTCTGTCCATGGGATTTCCCAGGCAAGAATACTGGAATGGGTTGCCATTTCCTTCTTCAGGGAATCTTCCCAACCCAGGGACTGAACCCAAGTTTCCTGCATTGCAGGCAGATTCTTTACCACTAGTGCTACCTGGGAAGCCTCTTTACCACTGAGCCACCTATATATACATTCATATTCCTCTGTCCAATTAGCCCATAAGCACAGGGATGACTCCACGCCCCACATATCACAAGTGTGAGGAGATGTACAGCCAAGGGCAGCCTCACCCACACCCTTGGCGACTCCTGCCTCACCCACAGCCCACTCACCCCATGGGGGTCCCGTTGCTGGCCAGCTTGGAAAGTTTTGCCATCGCCTTCGAGTAGGTCTCCTCGATGGTGGCCCTGGGTAGGAGGACAGGGAAAGGATAGGGAAGGTCCTGGGCACCTTGGGACAGGCCCCATACCCCTGGGCCTCAGTTTCCCCATCTCAAACATCTGAGCAGAGGCCTCCAGGAGAATGATACAGCCCCCTGGCAGGGGAAGATGCTTGGGAAATTCACGGGAGAGGTTTTCATCCTTACATAAAATTTTACTAACAGCAGTAGTAGTAGCAGCAGCAGCAAGAGCAAGTAAACAAAATTTCGAGCTTAGTATCAATGTTTCATGTGCTTTGTCTCATTTAATTGCAGAAGATAAACTCAGATTTCTTTATTCCCTCTAGACAGACACTGCTAAATGCTTACCTAATATCCACTCACATTTTCATCCTAATAGAATTTCAGTTCTGTGTGGGGTAGCCATGTGCCCAGTTTAAACTAGTTACCCACTGGGGTATCTTTTGACAGAGGCACCCATGCGGTACCACAGGCAATCGTGGATGGATCCAGGGTCTGAAGCCTCATGAAACGGAGCACGGCTGTGACAGTTCTTGAGTGACAGCCTCAGAGAGGAAAAACCCGGTTAATAATCCTTTGGACTCTCTGCCCGGATTTAATGGGCATTCAGCTGCTGAGTGGCTAGGGAGCAGAGGTTGCCTTGTAATTTGAGTTTATTGTGTTTTCAGGGACGTCAGAGCATTTACAAGCTGAAATGTAGATTATTTCATCATACATGTATTTTCTTTTATTGTACCCAGGGCCCGAGATTGAGTTTTCAAATTTCTCCTTATAATTAGGTCATATTATCATCTCTACAAGAGGAGGCCTTAGAAGTCTGGTAATTATTGCTTAAAATGGGGCATAGGGCTGACAGTGTTGAGAACTGTCGGTCAGGAGGGTCTTCAAGCTCATTTGGTTCCTGGAGACCCCAGGGATCAGGACCCTTTCTGGCAGAATGTGGTGCCCTGTCAGGGTGGGATGGGCAAGGGAAAAAGGGGGCAGAGCCTGGGTGGAAGTGCAAGATGGGCATGGCAGTGTGGACTTCAGGTCTTGGCCATGGGGATGGATGGGGCTTGGGGAACCTCACCTCTCCCGGATGAAGTCTGCCAGCTCCTTGGTGGAGATGGGTCCCTGCTTCACGGTGTGGTACAGGACCTCAAAGCCATGGTTCTTCTCTCCCTGCAGGGGGTGAGGATGGAGATTGAGAAAGGGGATGGAGAGGACATCAAGGATGCCTAGCAACAGGGGCCTGGGCTGAAGAGCTAACGGGCAGAAGTCCATCCTCTTGGCCATAGGCATTGGTTCTGGCCTGAGCCAATCACCTGTTGCGTTTCCCCTGGTCCTAAGGATTGGCTTATGGACCGTAATTTGGTCTAATGGTCTAATTAGAAAAGACCCTGGGATTCTTGTGCCATAGTTGAGAGAGAGGCAGTCTCATTCACTCTTATCTTCCCCTCTCACTATCTTTCTGTCTTTCTGTGCGAGTGTGTACATATCTCTCTACCTCTGTTTGCTCCTTTCTCTTTGGTCTCTTCCCCTCTGTTTTTTCTCTGTATCTTTCCATAAGTGAGAGATTATGTGGTCACAGGAGATCATGGAAACCACGAATTTTGGAAAGATGCTGAACTTGAAGGTCTGAATAAAAAGCCTGTTGAGGGACTTTCCTGGGGGTCCAATGGTTAAGAAGCCACCTTCCAATGCAACAGATGTGGGTTCAATCCCTGGTCAAGGACCTAAGATCCCACATGTCGTGGTGAAACGAAGCCCATGTGCCACAGCTACAGAGCCCAGGCACTCTGGAGCCTGTGTGTTGCAACAAAGGTCTTGGTTGTGAAGTCTTTAAAAAAAAAAAAAGCATCTTGAGTAGAGAAGTGCTGGATCAAACCAACCCTGAAAGCCACACTACTGCACAACTCTTCAGTTTTATGAATTAATACAACCCCTGTTGCTTAAGTCACTGTAGCCTTATTTTCTGTTCTCTTCAACATGAAACTTCTCTGAGGACCCCACAAAGCAAGATGTGGGTCTGATACTCTCTCAGGACCCAGCAATGTGCAGTGCAGGGCGGGGTGCAGAAAGGGCATTTGAGTTGGTTGAATAGAGGGACAAGCTATTTTGCTGTTGCCTGGTGCTGGTGGGGACAGAGCCTCTACCCTGGTGTCTGCTGATGCCTTGCACAGAACCCCTTTTCTCCCAGTTCTGGGCTCACCATAGTTTGAGCGGGGGCTAGGGCTACACTGTGTGATCCAGACCAGTCATGTCTCTCATCAAGCCTATAGTGGCTCCTCATTAAGATGGGGGCAGGGCGTCATCTACCTCTCATATGGGATGATCCACATCATGGTCCTCTAAAGTCCCAAAGGCAGCCCTCCTTGTTGAATAAGTCACTAGGTTAGTCACTGTCATGCCCCACTCTTTGCAGCCCCATGGACTGTAGTCCACCAGGCTCCTCTCACCATGGGATTCTCCAGGCAAGCATACTGGAGTGGGCTGCCATGCCCTCCTCCAGGGGATCTTCCCGACCCAGGGATCGAACCCACATCTCTTGCGCCTCCTGCATCGGCAGGCAGGTACTTCACCACTAGCGCCACCTGGGAAGCACAGTGGGGAGGCCTCAGCAAACAACCCCAGCAGCCCCCTGCCCACCCCGCCCAGGGGATCCTGGGGTGAGGCTGCACCAGGCACTG
>NW_011494793.1:1776846-1778764 GCF_000754665.1 Bison bison bison | reverse complement strand
GCTGCCCAGGCCGGCATCTGGAGCTGACTCAGAGCCAACTGCTGGCCTGCTTCCCAGACCTGGCAAACGCCCAGCAGTGTCTGACCCCCTCGGGCTGGGCTGGCAGCCGAGGGTCCTGGGAGGGGCTGTCTTGAGCCTATGTCTCCTATCAGAACCTCTGGACACCAGTCTTGCTCTCAAGCCAGGCCCAGAGAGATGTTTCTCTCTCTTTTAAACTTATTTGTTTTTGGCTGTGCTGCATCGTTGTTGGTGTGCAAGCTCTTCTCTAGTTGCAGTGCATAGGCTTCTCATTGCAGTGGCTTCTCTTGTCGGGAAGAACGGGCTTTAGGGCGCGAGCGCTCCGGTTGTTGCAGCATATGGTCTCAACAGTTGCGGCTCCCCGGCTCTGGAGCGCAGGCTCAATAGTTGTGGCGCACGGGCTTAGTTGCTCTGCAGTATGTGGGCTTTTCCTGGATCAGGGATCGAACCTCTGTCTCCCATATTGGGGGGCGGATTCTTTACCACTGAGCCACCAAGGAAACCCAAGAGATCTTTCTAATACAGCTTGATCATGTCCTTCTCTTGCTCATACTTCCCCCGAGTGCCCTCCATGCCTCCAGCCCTGCCTTGGCCCAACAAGACTGGGGCATCCTTGTCTGGCTTGATCTCTCCCAAATGGAGCCTCCTTCAGATCAGTTTTCATTCCAATCCCAAAGAAAGGCAATGCCAAAGAATGCTCAAATGACCGCGCAGTTGCACTCATCGCACACACTAGTAAAGTCATGCTCAAAATTCTCCAAGCCAGGCTTCAGCAATATGTGAACCATGAACTTCCTGATGTTCAAGCTGGTTTTAGAAAAGGCAGAGGAACCAGAGATCAAATTGCCAACATCCGCTGGATCATGGAAAAAGCAAGAGAGTTCCAGAAAAACATCTATTTCTGCTTTATTGACTATGCCAAAGCCTTTGACTCTGTGGATCACAATAAACTGTGGAAAATTCTGAAAGAGATGGGAATACCAGACCACCTGATCTGCCTCTTGAGAAATTTGTATGCAGGTCAGGAAGAAACAGTTAGAACTGGACATGGAACCACAGACTGGTTCCAAATAGTAAAAGGAGTACGTCAAGGCTGTATATTGTCACCCTGCTTATTTAACTTATATGCAGAGTACATCATGAGAAACGCTGGGCTGGAAGAAACACAAGCTGGAATCAAGATTGCCCGGAGAAATCTCAATAACCTCAGATACGCAGATGACACCACTCTTATGGCAGAAAGTGAAGAGGAACTCAAAAGCCTCTTGATGAAAGTGAAAGTGGAGAGTGAAAAAGTTGGCTTAAAGCTCAACATTCAGAAAACAAAGATCATGGCATCCGGTCCCATCACTTCATGGGAAATAGATGGAGAAACAGTGGAAACAGTGTCAGACTTTATTTTTGGGGGCTCCAAAATCACTGCAGATGGTGACTGCAGCCATGAAATTAAAAGATGCTTACTCCTTGGAAGGAAAGTTATGACCAACCTAGATAGCATATTCAAAAGCAGAGACATCACTTTGCCAACAAAGGTTCGTCTAGTCAAGGCTATGGTTTTTCCTGTGGTTATGTATGGATGTGAGAGTTGGACTCTGAAGAAAGCTGAGCGCTGAAGAATTGATGCTTTTGAACTGTGGTGTTGGAGAAGACTCTTGAGAGTCCCTTGGACTGCAAGGAGATCCAACCAGTCCATTCTGAAGGAGATCAGCCCTGGGATTTCTTTGGAAGGACTGATGCTAAAGCTGAAACTCCAGTAGTTTGGCCACCTCATGCGAAGAGTTGACTCATTGGAAAAGACTCTGATGCTGGGAGGGATTGGGGGCAAGAGGAGAAGGGGACGACAGAGGATGAGATGGCTGGATGGCATCACTGACTCGATGGACATAAGTCTGAGTGAACT
>NW_011494793.1:1769193-1776746 GCF_000754665.1 Bison bison bison | reverse complement strand
GACTCATTGGAAAAGACTCTGATGCTGGGAGGGATTGGGGGCAAGAGGAGAAGGGGACGACAGAGGATGAGATGGCTGGATGGCATCACTGACTCGATGGACATAAGTCTGAGTGAACTCTGGGAGTTGGTGATGGACAGGGAGGCCTGGCGTGCTGCGATTCATGGGGTCGCAAAGATTCGGACACGACTGAGCGACTGATCTGATCTGATCAGATCAGTCAGGGCCCCAGCATCATCCAGCAAAGAGCCAGCAATACTAATAATAGATTAAAAGAAACATTAATTAAAAGAAATAGACAGGGGACTTCCCTCACAGTGGTTAAGAATCTGCCTTGCAATGCAGGGGACACAGGTTCGATTCCTGGGCAGGGAACTAAGATCCCACATGCCCCTGAGCAACTAAGCCTGCCTGCCACCACTACTAAAGCCTGCATGCCCTGGAGCCTGTGCACTGCAATTACTGAGCCCACAACTAGACAGTCCGTGCACCACAATCAAAGATCCCGCATGCTGCAACTAAGATCAGACACAGCCAATAAGTAGATAAATAAATAAACAAATAAAAGAGAAACAGACATTCTGGGGTGCTCCCTGAGCCCTGGGGAAGTAGGAGCTTCATTCTCCTTTCCCAGATGGAGAAACTGAGTCTTCAAGATGCAAAGTCACTTGCCCAAGCGCTCCCAGAAGAGCCCAATTCAAATCTCAAACTCAAAGCTCTCATCCACTCTGTACCAGGCTATCTTTGGAGGGAGGGGTTGGGGGTAGCTACTATTTTCTCTTTGCTAGTCTGAATTTTCTGCAGTGAACTTGCCTGCCTCACACAATTAAAAAGAATTTAAAATACATGTAGGTGCCCCCGTCAGGACTGCAAAATGTGGGCAACAACTGATCCTCAAAAGGTCAAACCCCCTTACACAAAGTGCCACCGGGGTCTCAGAGAGGGGCAGCCCTTGGGTGAGGTCACACAGCCATTCAGAGGCAAATCCAGGGATTGTGACCCTTGGAAAGAAGGTGGAAGTCCAGCCCTCCCCCCAGCCCTCCCACCCCCTACCCACCACCCGCAGGTGGCAAGGGGTGCTGCCTCTTTAAGAAAGCAAATGCTAGTAAGAGGAGCCCCAGCTGGGGAGGGAGAAAGGCCTGTTGCCAGGGGCAACTAGTTGCCTAGCAACGGGCTTCCTCTCTGCAAGCTCTGGGCCTGCAACCAAGGAAGGGGCTTTCTGCCCTGCGTCCTACCCTATTCTCCTGTTCACATGTCCTCTGTGTCTCCCCATTAGCCTGGCTCTGCAAGAGGAGTCCTTGTGCCCTCCACTGGCCACCCCGTGTCACGCCTCTTTATTTTTGCCCAGTTGGCTCCCCCTGCCCAGAATGCCTTTCTGGCATCCTGGAAAATCAGCCTTCAAAGCCCATGGCAAACACAGCTCTGCATCCTGCTCCTTCTCTGGCACACACAAGGTTGGGCTCAGTCCTGACTCAGTAGGACTAGAGGTGTCTTACTAGCTCTGTGTCCCCCAGATTTGGGGTTCCTCAGGGTCAGGGTTGGGAGGCAGTCTCCTGGGGGCTCCAACATCTCCTAGAGTGGGCTGGGTGGGTGGTAGTGGTGACAGAGAGGGAGGAAGAGAGTGAACAAGTAAAAAAAATCTGTCTCACTTGGCTCCTTGGGTCATACTATTTGGTCCCCAGTCTGGAGAGCAGACAGGTGAGCCGGTCCCTAGGGGTCAAGTCAAGAAAACCCCCCAACTCTCCAGCATGGGGAAGATGTGGAAATTCCCTGGCTGGAATGATCCTGGAAGCTCGGTCGGGCCCTGGGTTTGAGACCTGACTCTACTTTCTCGCTGGGCAACTTCAGGTAAGAGATTCCTACTCTGGGCCTCAGTCATCCTGTTCAAGCTGTGACATGCCCAAGACCACAAGGCCTATGACATCTGGGGCTATAGATTCAAAGCCAGCCTGACTCTTCCCAGTTTTAACTTCTAACCCCTGCAAACCCTCTATCTGCCTAAAACTCTGCCCACAAGCCACCAGGTTTCTCCATCTCCATAAAAGCCCCCGCAGCCCTTCCAGGACACCCCACCAAAATAAGAGTGAATCTTACTTACCCAAAAATACTCCCCAAAATATGACATTTTGATGGCCTCTGTGGAGAGCCCTGAAGGTTCCTATCTTGTGCCTATACAAAGAGAGAGGCAAATTTGAGTTGCAGTCACAGCCAGCTCAGGCCTAAGGAGGGGAAATTCCAACTTCTCTCCTTGTGGAGGAAGGAGAAAGAGGATGGAGGAGGAACCAAAAGCCCCAAAGTTGGGAGTATGCCAGGGTCCCTGGAGTGATTCAGCTTTGGGCATGGTCCCCAAGTAGCTCCCAGCCTAGGGGGACAGAGTTGGATACAGATACCCCCAGCCCTGTGGGGTCAGAGCTAAACTAAATGAAGGGATAGGGGCTGGGGGAGCCTAGACTAGAGGAAGGGGCATGGGGGTGGGGTTTTTAAGCATGAAGAGGAGTTCAGGGTGGGGGATGGGTAGAAAACCTCTGGACCATTTCAGAGACAGAAAAACTGAGTCCCCTCAAGCTACTTGCCAAGGTAACAAAGCCAGGAAACGACAGTGGATTTGCGCTTGGGTCAGCTGAGTCCCGTGAGCACTCGGCTCCGCACCGGGCAGCTCCTGTCGGAAGAGGGTCTGGTAAGAGGTGGATACTGGGACTGTGATTGGCCACGTGGGAGTTGGGGTCCTTCAAGTGGCCCTAAGGTTCCCTTAGGGTCTCCTGAATCCCTTTACAACAGTCCCCATGCCATGCACATTCCTGGGATGGAAAGTCCAACCCTTGCCACGGTGACTCAGCTGACACTGGTGTGTCCATGAGTCCTGCCCCTGCCCCCTGGAAGCCCGTGTGTTCACCTGGTAGGTATCTGAGTCACTGTCCAGCTCCGTGCCTCAGTTTCCCCATCTGCAAAACACGAGGAAATGCCTAGAAGGGATCTTACTGGAGGACCCCAGACCTCCCAGGCAAGGGAGGGACACTTGGTGTCCTTGGCATGTTGTCAAGGTTGGGCTTGTCACTAGAGCCCACAAGCCTCATCCATAATTCATGACCCCGAGGGCAGTTCAGCAGCAGCTGGGAGCCCAAGAGGCACAGTAGCAGCAGAGATGGGGCTGGTAACTACAGGGATGGGAAAGCTACCTGGGCCTCACTAGAAAGGACTGAGCAAGGACCTTGGGCAAGGCTGTCCCTCTCTGAGCCACAGTTTTCTAATCTTGAGTTTAATTTGACCCTTTATCAGCTAGCCTCCAGTTATATGACTTCTATAAGTCACCTAGCACCCACCATGTGCCTACCTGGCCAGGACAATACCAGGGTCCATGAGATGATTCGGCTGGGGGACTTGAACTAAAGGAGAGGGCATGGGAGTTGGGATTTTAAAGCATGAATAGGAGTTCACCAAGCAAACAATTATTTTATTCAACAAATATTCCCAACCACCACCCTGTGTTGGGTGGTGCTGGGACCCCTGAGAAACTCCAGCCCCCAGTGTAGCCCATGAAGAAACCTAGTCTAACTGGGGACATACAAAGCTGACATCCCAAGAGGGAAAAGCCCTAAATTCCCATCTCATTTCTTAGATTTTGGCCATGACCTAGACCCTGAGCATCTTCAAATCCCTTGGAGCTATGCTAACTGATCATGGGAACCACTAGCCCCCATGTGGCAACTTAATTTTAAACTAAATAAAATTAACCTCCTACTTCCTCAGTTGTGCCAGCCTTGTTTCCAGGGCTCAGTAGCCACACAAGGCTGGTGGCCACTGTACCAGAAAGCACAGATGAAGTTCTGCTAGAGAGTACAGGCCTAGAAGATCCTAGGAGCCAGAGGGCCTACGTTCCCCCGAAACCAAGAATCTTTGCTACTGTTTTTACAGCTCCCATTGGATTGCCCCTCCCCGTTAGACATACACTGAGCACCAGTGTGAGTGCGACACTGTGTCCAGCTCCTTTCAGGCACCACACACTCATTCAACCTTCACAAGCACAACGTGGGGCTCAATATCAGCTTTACAGATGAGGAAACTGAACACAGAGAGGTCACTGACTGTCCCCAGGTCACTATGGTTTTGTCCCTGACCTGTCTGCCGAAGAACCCCTGTTTGAAACTACCAGATGGGGCTCTGGTTCGCCATATTTCCGCGACTGCCCTGCCATCCATCCTGCCGCTCAGGGTTGTAAAGTCGGGGAGCACAGTGGCAGAGCAAAGGGTGACCCTGCGCAGGCCCAGGAAGTGACACCTACTGTTTCTCTCGAAACCCGGGCCAGGTGTGGGGGGGGTCTCCCTTCTGTCCCTGAGAGGGGAAAGGAGGAGCAGTGGGGGCCTCCTGGCCTGGGCTCAAACTCACCGGACAGCGAGTGGGAACAGAGCCCCTGAGACAGGGCGGGTACCAGGAGATAACCACGTGGCCCCTGCCGCTTCCGTTAGCTGAGGCCCCTGTGCCTGGGGCACAGGAAGCTCACCCAGCCCCGCCCATGGCCCAACCGCCAGCTCACCTCCCCCGCCAGACCAGCACCCCTGGGACCTCCCTAGAACTGCGCAGGTGCTGGCTGAGAAAGCTGAGGCCCCCACCTTGGGGCTATTATTAGTGCGCAAATACAATCTTGATAACAATTGTCAAATAGTACCCACAAATTTGAGCACCAACCACATAGACTAAACATTCCACATCTCACCATTCTCAGGTGGGCCAAGACTCAGAGAGGGGAGTCCACGTGCCCAAGGTTGCACAGCCTGTGAATGGGAGCACCAAGACTCAAACCCAGGGCGGGATGAGGCCTTCCACGGGCCTGAGGCACTTTTGCTTTCAGAGTCCCTTCCTCCACTAAAAAAAGAGTCTAAACTATTTTTACAACTACATTTGACATAGAGACGAATATATTAATGGGAGGCTGGTGGCTCAGAGGTTAAAGCGTCTGCCTCCAATACCATATATTAAATGTTTTCTTTGACCCCAAAGCCTGGGTTTTCTTTCCCTTCTGATTTTAAAAGAAGTTAAAAACACCTTTATGGACTCCACGGTTGTGCCTGAGACAGGGTGGTCACCATGTCTGATGGAGAAGTCAGCCCTGTGTGAACCCAGGTCTCCCAGCCTCCTCAGTGCCAGGGCAAAGCCCAGAGATGGACAGGTCCTTGCCCAAGGTCACAAAGCAGGCTGTCAGCTGACCCGGATGCCCCCATCCTCTGGCTGCTGGAAGTGGGGAACAGAGTCCTTCCCAGAGACGGCTGACACAAGCTCCGGGCACTGCCTGGAGATCCAGCCTCCCCAGCATCAATTCCCAAAACCCTGGGGTTTCTCGCCAGTTCAGCATTTGAGCAGGTCCGGGAGCAGATAAAACAAGACAGGAACCAAGTCAGCAAAGAAGGCAGGGCTCCTGTTCCTGACGGGTTGTCTGGAACTCCTGACCTCTCAGTAGGTGGCCTTGGGCTGCCCCTGACCTCTCTGGGCCTCTAGGCTTCTGCAAAACAGGATCTATCATTTTGTTCTCCCTCGGACTCCAGTTTGCTCACAGTAGGGCCAGTTTGGGGTCTTTCTCTTCTTTTCCTGTGACTGGCCTCTTGGCTATGCTGCTTCAAGGACCAGCTCTGTCATGCACTTGCTCCCCTCTAGGGCTGGCCACCAGGGTTGTGCCCATTTACACAGTCTGGCCTGATTCTCACAGTGGCACTTGGAGGCGGGGTCTCGACTCAGCCATCACCCCCAGTGAGGCAACTGAGGCAGTGGCCCCATGTCATACAGTAACTGGGTGATGAACAGCCTCTGAGCTTCTGCTCAGGAATTTTTCAATCTTCCCTGCTGTCTCCTCCCTCTCCGTCACTTTCCTTAGCCAACACCTATTGAGCACCAACTGACTACTGAGCTCTGGAGACACAGCAGGCAATACCCTTGCAGATTTCCTCCTTTCCTATCCTGCCCTGACCTGAATCAGCTGTTGACCCTGTTTATGCTCACTAATATTGCAATTAGTATTATAATTACAATATGGTAATGATTATAATACTGTATGATAATGACTATAGTATTACAATGTCTGCATTTACAGTGCTCCTGTTCTGCCAGTTTGCTCTGATCTTCCAAGGGGAATTCAGCCCATTTCATAGAAGAACACACCAAGGTGCAAAGGGGCAAAACCACTCACAGGAAAGCTGGACTTGAACCTGGGGACTCTGGACTTCCACCCCCACCACAGGGACAGAGCCCCAAGGGACAGGGGATAGACTAGCCCAGCACCTCGTCCTGCCCAGGATCCTATCTAGGTACTAGCTTGCCCCTGGCGTGGGTGAAGGTATGTGGGTCAGGATATGCCCTGGGCAGTCCCGCCAGCGTGACAAGGGTGGAGGAGCCCCTGTTCTGAAGATAGCAGCTTGGTAATACGTTTTATTGTCTGGCAAAGCAACTCCTCTGGCAATGCCAGAGTGTGACCATCAGCCCATTTTTCAGTGCAGTAAACCGAGGCTCTGAGCCCAGCAAGGCATATGGAGGGATCTCCAAACCTGTCTCTCTCTCTCCTGTGACCATCGTCTTTAACAAAAGGGTGGAGTCACAATTTAGCAAAAGATGGAGTGGGTGGATTTCAGAATCAGTAGAGTACAAGCTTTGAAGCCTCAATCCCACTTTCAAATAAAAAAAAAATAATAATAAAGGCTCAGGGAGGTCTGTCATCTGTCCAAGGTCACCAGTGAGGCAGGTCCATCCGAAGCTACCTCCTGGTACCTACTGCGGATGAGGCAGGCGAATTCTGGGATCTGAAGCAGATGGAGGGGCTGCCCACCCCCCAACCCTCCTCCGCACCCCACTTTCAGTCAGCCTCCAGCAAGATCCTAATTTACCTCGATTTATTTTAATCCCTGGGAACAGATGCTCACTGCCCATCTCCCACTGAAGTAGGGACCACCACTGAGTCCACGCTCCAGGTCTTTCCAAGCCTGGCCCGGCCTGGCCCTGCCAGGCAAGGGACTCTATCTGACCCTCCCCAGAATTCCAACCTTGGGGTCCCTGCAGAGGATGCCAGTGAAATGTCCCTCCATTACCCCATCCTTGTGGTAGGGAGCTAGAAAAAGACACTCTAGAGGAGGGACCAGGGGACCCCCAGCTCCTTAGCCAGGCCTAGATAGGGGTGCACAGAGGAAGGGGTTCCTCATGTTGGTCTCGGGGCCGGGGGTGGGGGTGGTGGGGCGATCTACAGGCCAGAGCTGGGAAGAGGGAAATTGGGGGTGGTCTCCATTTCATCTGTCTTGAGTCCCAGGCTCGAGGGAGAGCGGCAAGCTCATCTTTGCAGCTCTGGAACCTAGACCCAGATCCAGGCTTAGAATAAAGGGATTTTGGGGAGGGGTCTCGATTCATAGCAGCCCCGCTGCACGCTCCAGTTCTAGGCCAGGAGATGGAGGATTTAGGAGGGGTCTCTATCTCCCTCCGCGGATCCCCGGTTATCACGCGGGAGGTGGAGGAAGGACCGGGTACCCACCGCGCAGCCCCCCACCCTCTGTTCTCCGTCCCTCACATCCCGCCGCGCCTTT
>NW_011494793.1:1756406-1768971 GCF_000754665.1 Bison bison bison | reverse complement strand
CCGCGGCTGCGGCGCTGCCGCCGGATGGCCCCGCCTCCGGGGCGTGGCCGAGAGAGTCCCCACCTCCGCGGCGGCCTGGGAGGCAGGGGCGGGCTGCGAGTGCGCGCGGCCAGCCATTGGGCCATTTAGGCGGCCAGTTCCACCAGCCCTGCGTGCTGATAGTCTGGGGGAGCGGCTCCTGTTTTTAATCTCCCCGCCCCACTACCCGCATTCATTTGCATAATTTAAAGCGATAGATCCGGTTCCTTCCACCTGAGACTCTGGGGGAAGAGTCTCCAAATGTGTGACAAGCACTGAGAAGGACTCTTCTGATTCCTCCTACAAGCCTGTGAGCGGCACATATAGATCCTCATTTTACAGATGGGAAAACTGAGGCTCAGAGAAGGCTCCTGCAGGCTACGCAGCGAATCTACAGCCTGATGCAGGCACCCTCAGGATCTGGTCACAGGGGTGGGGGAGAGCCATCCTTCAGAATGTTGTCATGTCATAAACCTGAGAGGCTCCGGTCGCCCTCAAGTGAGTGCTCTTAAAATGAGATTCATACAGCGCCCGTGGGTCCTCCATTCAAATCTCTGTTCCTGGCTGATCTGCTTGCCTCCAGACCTGCTCCTCCACCAGCCTCCCGAACTTAGAAGGGCCGCCCAGGAACCTGGCCAGAGGCCTGGGAGTCTCTGAGAGCCTTCTCTTCCGTTCATCATCCACACTGGTCACAGTTAGCTCATTTCCTGTACCCTGCAGTGGCCTGGGCCCAGGGTGCAGCCTGGATGCTGCCTCGGCTCCCTATTGGTACATGTGCCTCTTCTTGCCTTTCCCCCTTCCTCCTGACAATCCCTGTTCCGCATGGCAACTATAGGGCTCCCCCCCAGCAAAGATTTACTTATTTAGTTGTTTTTGGCTGCTCTGGGTCTTTGTTGCTGTACAAAGCCTTTCTCTAGTTGCAGCGAGCAGGGATTACTCTCTAGCGATGGCATGTGGGCTTCTCATTGCGGTGGCTTCTCTTGTTCTGGAGCACAGGCTTCAGTGGTTGCAGCGTGTAGCCTCAGTCGTTGCAGCACACAGGTCTAGTTGCCATGCAGCATGTAAGCTCTTCCCAGACCAGGGATTGAACCTGTGTCCCCTGCATCGCAAGGCGGATTCTTAACCACTGGACCACCGGAGAAACCCTATAGAGGTTTTTAAAAATACATTTTAAATTGTAGAGCAGTTTTCAATTTACAGAATTACTATGAAGATATTACAGAGAGTTCCTGCATATACCACACCCAATTTCTCCTGTTATTAACACCTGACATAATATGGTACATTTGTCACAGTTAGTGAACCAACACTGAGATGTTGTTATTAACGAAAATGCATACATTATTCAGATTTCCTCAGTTTTCCCTAATGTTCTTTTTCTGTCCCAGGACTCCTTCTGGGGAAATCAAGTCATCATATTTTTTAGGCTTTTCTGAATTAAGCAGTTTCTTAGACTTTTTTGATATTAATGACCTTGACAGTTTTGAGAACTGGTTAGTTATTTTGTAGGATGACCCT
Source organism: Bison bison bison (assembly GCF_000754665.1). Lineage (NCBI taxonomy): Eukaryota > Metazoa > Chordata > Mammalia > Artiodactyla > Bovidae > Bison > Bison bison. The sequence goes on along the minus strand of NW_011494793.1, from coordinate 1,767,435 downwards.
CAATGGGGATTAAAAAATTTTTTTAAATTTAACTGTGTTTGACATATAATATTGTGTGAATTTCCTGTGTAGTACATGTTGATTAGATATGTTTATATACTGTTAAATGATTGCCACAATTGAAATTTGCCTGATGTTTTTCTCTAGGTTTGACTGGGGTGATGGGTTAGAAGATCACAGAGGTGAAACCTCCTCCCATCACAGTGTGTCCAGGGCGCACACCTTCAGCATGAAATTTCAGTGACGTTGAGATTGCCTGGCTAAGCTAGTGTCTGGCAGGGGTTTCCATTATCAGGTTAGTCTCTGCCTTCTTTCCAAGCTCTATCCTTAGGAAGGAAGTCACTATTTACAGCCCACATCCAAGGGATAAGGAATCACTCTCTCCTACCTCGAGGGCAAAAAATTACTTGGAATTCCTCTGATGGGAAATAAGTTTCTTCTCCCATATTGGTATGGAATCATGGATACTTATTCTATACTTTGGGTTATAATCCAATACTACTTTATTGATTATCTTGTTCAAGTTGTTCCAGCCTTGGCCATTGGAAGCTCATTCAATTGGCTCTCATGTTGCTTTGACATGCCCCCATCTTTTGCATTTTTTGTCCTTTTGTCTTTGTCTTTTTTTCTCTTTTAACACTTCCCTTTCTTTGTCACTACGACAAGCTTCAAGCTCATCTGATACATTTCCTGCCCTAGTCCTAGAATCAGCCTTTCTCTAAGGAGCAGCCCTGGTGCCCTTCGTTGGAGAGTACTTTTAGAAAACCAACATTTGGACAGTAAGTGTGCTCATCACTACTGGAGTATAGTTGTTTCTAGGCCCTCTCAGTGGACAGAGCAAGGACATATATGTGTGTATATTAACTTGTGTATATACCCAGATCTATATATATTCCCATACATAACTGTATCTATAGGAATTAAATGTGAATTCATACAGATGCCTTTACATTTACTAAACTGATCCTCCTCACCTTCTACTTTGCCTGTCTATAACCTCCCACTCCAATAGGGAGAAACCTGGCTCCTACCATCCCCTCTCCATTCGCTGAATTATTCCATTCAGGGCTACAGGTATAGAGGCTCAGGATGTTAACTTGTACTCACAGGGAGCAGGTTTCAAACAGAGAGTGATCACCTGCCTCTCTAGCTCCAAACCCTGCCCCAGTGCCCAGGACCCTCAGTCAAGACCCTACACCCCCGCCCTCCCCATCCCTAAGCCCTCCAGGCCAGCGCAGTCTGGCCTCGCTCCTCTCACGGCAGTTCTACAAAGTTGGTCTCACCTCAGAGCCTTTGCTTCTGCTGTCCCCTCCTCCGGGAGTTCTCTCAGTTCCCCATCTGACTGGTAACTTAGCTCTCAGTTCCTGCGCGGTAGCTCTGGTCTGGCTTTCTTTCAGCTCAGAGATAACCCCTCAGGGCTGGGGCATGGTTAGGCTTGGCGCCCGCCCCATCAGAAGCTGGGAGGTCCGTGGGGGCTCTGGCACCACCCACACCAGCTAGGTGGTGTCTGAACTTCATCCATACCCGCATACGTGGCTTCCTCAAGCCTGGGCCAGGGGCAAGGTGGGGAGAGGGCTTTGATTCTTGTTTTACAGGTGAAGGGACCAAGGCTGATAGGCAAGAGGCTGCTCTCTGAAGTCACACATGAAGACATGTCAGAGGCAGGGCTTGGCCCAGGTACACTGAGGCCTAAGCTCTCACCGGTCCTGACCTTGGATCCCAGCAGATGTTGTGAGGATGGGGGAGGACAGGATGCAGAACAGGCCTGTCTGGGGTTGGGGAAGGAATCTCAGGTATCTGGTCACCACCAATACAGTTCAAGGGTACCCGGAGGCTCATACCAATCTTCTGTGACTGGGTGTGGGATGAAGGTGTGGGGTCCAGAGAGCTTAAGAATATTCCCCAGGCCGCAGTCCCAGTGCTGCCAAGCTGGAACACAACCGACGTTTCCTGAGCACCTGCTGTAGGTCAGGAAGGGAAAAGGCACATGCTATACAGGTAGGGCGCCAGCCATGCCTGTCTCAGCAGCAGCCCTGGTTGCAGACCAGAAGGCAGCAGAAGAGTGACTTACTGGTGCACAGGGTGGTATTTTAAACTGAACTGTTTTTGACTGTGCTGGGTCTGCATTGCTGTGCATGGGCTCTCTCTAGTTGAGCTGAGCGGGGGCTACTCTCTAGTTGTGGTGCGAGGGTTTCTCAGTGCAGTGGCTTCTCTTGTGGCAGAGAGAGGGCTCCAGTGGTTGTGCTGTGGGCTTAGCTGCCGCTAGCCATGTGGGATCTTCCCAGACCAGGGATCGAACCCATGTCACTTGCATTGGCAGACAGACTCTTAAGCACTGGAGCGCCGGGGAAATCCAGGGTAGCGTTTAAAAGGGAAGAGCCAGAGGAGGAAGAGGCCAGAGGAGGCCCTGGGCTGGGGGTGGGGACCAGAAAGAGAGGAGGGAGGGCTTCCTGGAGAAGGATCCCTAGGTGGTGGGTTTGGAAGATGAGAGCTTTTATGTTGCCTCTCGGAGAAAGGCTACCCCTCCCCTCTCCATCTTGGCCTTTCAAGAGTCCACATCTTTCCAGATAAGTGCCCTGGCCACGCCCCACCAGGAACCAGGTCCCCCTAGCCCCGCCCCAAGCCCCTCTGGAAAGACTGCCAACTCTACATGCCAATCCTGGTGTGCTCACAGCTCCCCAGCTTGGCTGGTCTCTTCCAACACCCGGTCCTTTGAAGGGCAAGTTCCATCTGCTCAGTGGGGTGTCCATGAAGCTGTAGGGATGGCTCCACCCCCAGCCTCCCAGTGTTCTTGAAGCTTCAATTTTATGTCTCCTCTCGGTTCCTCAAAAAGACCAAGCCTCTGCTTCTGCGGGTCCCTCTGCCACCCTTGCTCCCAGTCGTCCCCTAATACTGGCTTAATCCTTTGCGTCCTTAATGTTTTTCCCCACCCCCAGGTGTGGTGGACTCCTCTGGCACCCAGTGCCAGCCAACAGGCCCGGCATCGTGGGGTGTTGTCCCCTCCTATGTGTCTGGCTCCCCTACTTGACACTGCTCCCCGACAGGGCAGCAGCTAGTATGCGTTGACTGATGCAAGGCTGGACGGTGGCATTCCAGGGAGGGGACACGTTGGGTGCAAAGGCCTGGAGGCATGATCCAGATGTTGGAGCAACACTGAGAAATCAGGGGGTGGTTGTTGCTCAGGCTCTGAGCAAGTATCGGGGAGGGGCTGCCGATGAGCAGGCAGTGCCCAGAGTGGGTGCCCAGGACAAGGTCACACATGGGTCACACATCTGGCTCCTGCCAGGGCTCCAGGGCCCCCGGTACTCAGGCTGCTGCCGGGGTATTTTTAGTGCATGCTCTGTAGAGGCTGGGCCAGACAGCTGTCAGCAGAGACTGGGGTGGGGAGGGAGGAAGAAGAGAGACGCAGAGAGGAGAGAGAGGAGAAAGGGGGTGGGGAACTCCAGGTCCCTAACTGTTCTAAGAGGTGAGATGGGAAGTCAGAGTAATGCCCGACACCAGGTGTTGGTAAACCACAGCCTTCGTAAGCTGACTCCAGCCCACTGGTTTCTTTCTGTAAACAAGATTTTATTGGAATGCAGCTATTTATTTCCATTTGTTCAGCTATAACAGCAGAATGGAGGTCTGGACAGACTCTATGGCCCACAACACCAAAAAAAAAATTATTTTTTTTAATAGAACAAGCTTGCCGAACCTCCTGCCCGCCAGAACAAAACTATCTCTTTGGGGGGACTTGTCAGTGGCTATTCATTGATTTCCATCACTATTTCTGATTCTCCTCCTCCTAGGTACAAGAGAGGAGTATGTATCTTTCAGCTCCTGTATTGGGCAGAGTCATTGGACTTGCTTTGGCCAATGAGACGAGAGTGGAAGTGGCACATAACTTCCTGCTGGAAATGCTTAGGAGCTGGTGCCTGATTTGTCGCATCCCTTTCCTGTCTGGCCACCCAATGTTCTGGGTGGTGGAAGCTCCGTCATGCTGGGCTGCTGAGTGAGGGTGATCAGAGTCACAGCAGCATGGGGAATCTGAAGGGCAGGGAAAGATCCGCCAAGTGTTGAGGGCAAAAGCCCAGACCCCTCCCTGCTCCCCACAACACACACACAACTTATTGAAATAAAAATATAAGAAAAGAAATATAATCCAGGTGGAGTTCTTTCTAGGAACGTAAAGACAGATCAATATTGAAAACCTACTGATAGATTAAAAAAAAACAAACAACATTTTGGCCCTGCTGCATGACATGTGGGGTCTTAGTTCCCCAACCAGGGATTGAACCTGCACCCTCTATGGTGGAAGACTGCCAGAGAAGTCCCTAGATTTTCTTTTTAAAGATAAACTTACTCCCTCTGGTGGTTCATAACTTTGAGGCCCTGTTATTAGATGCATATAAATTTGGAACTGTTACATCTTTTTGGTGAGTTAAAAGCTTTCATCTGATAGTTCTTATTTCTAGTGTGTCTGTGCTAAGTCGCTCAGTGGTGTCCAACTCTTTGTGACCCCATGGACTGTAGCCTGCCAGGCTCCTCTGTCCATGGGATTCTCCAGGAAAGAATACTGGAGTGGGTTGCCACGCCCTCCTCCAGGGGATCGTCCCAACCCAGGGATGGAACCCATGTCTCTTGCACTGGCAGGCGTGTTCTTTACCCACTGAGCCACCCAGGAAACCCCTTGTTTCTAGTAATACACCAAAAATAAAACTTTATTAGTGTGGATGTATCAGCTTTAATTTCTTTCTGTAGTATTTTCCAGGTTTATTCTCCCCCACCCGCCCCCCCATCATTTACTTTCAAAATTTCAGCATCTTCATGTTTAGATGTTTCTTGTAAGTAGCACAAAAATTGAACTAAAAAATACAGTCTGAAAAAAATCTATCTTTTAACTGGAGTTTTCTGCCCGTCTGCATTTACTTAATAACTGGCACATTTTTATGTATGTATTTTCATTATCTTGTGCTTTCTACTTGTACCTGTTTCCTTATGGAAGAATTTGGGACTTTTCTTTTTTTTTTTTTTCAGTCTAATTTTTCCCCTCTACTAATCTGGAAGTTATAGACTGCTTCTGTTCACCCAGTATCTACTATAACTATTAATACTGCTACTCTGCTCAACTAAGCATATGTCACTCTCCCCTCAATGTAAAGATTTTAAAAGTTTACTCCACTAACTTTTTACTTATTTGCCACTGTTGCCTAAATGCAATTTTTCATCCTACATACAGGATACTGTAATTCTTGTTAAGGAGGGTGACACTTCAGCTGTTATTCAAACTTCTTTGCTGTTTCCTTGTGCAAGTCAGCTCTTCCACTTGGATCATTTTCTACCTGAAAAAAATTCCCTCAGGATTTCACTCAACAAGGGTCTTCATTTTTCTCACCCTCCAAAGATGCTTCTGCTGAATGAGAACTTCTGGGTTGCTAAAGACGGTACCCGATTGTGTCCTGAGTTTCATGCTGTGGGGCTGAGGAGCTCTCTCCGTCTACTATTCTTGCTTTTCTTGTTGACTTTGGTTTTCTGCAGTTGTTCAGCTGCTCAGTCGTGTCTGACTCTCTGCGACCCCATGGACTGCAGCACACCAGGCTTCCCTGTCCTTCACTATCTCCCTGAGTTTGCTCGAACTCATGTCCATTGAGTCGATGATGCCATCCAACCATCTCATCCTCTGTCATCCCCTTCTCCTCCTGCTCTCAATCTTTCCCAGCATCAGAGTCTTTTCCAATGAATCTGCTCTTCGCATCAGGTGGCCAAAGTATAGGAGCTTCAGCTTCAGCTTCAGCATCAGTCCTCCCAATGAATATTCAGGGTTGATTTCCTTTAGTATTGACTGGTTTGATGTCCTTACAGTCCAAGGGACTATCAAGAGTCTTCTCCAACACCATAATTCGAAATCATCAATTCTTTGGCACTCAGCTTTCCTTATGGTCCAACTCTCACATCTGTACATGACTACTGGAAAAACCATAGCTTTGACTAGATGGGCCTTTGTCAACAAAGTGATGTCTCTGCTTTTTAATATGCTGTCTAGGTTTGCCAAGTTGTCTTTTTATATATCCTGCTTTGGATTTGGCTGGCTTTCTGAATACGAGTGAATTAACACCTTTCATTACTTTTGAAAAATTCTCCACCATTATCCCCTTCAGAATTTGCCCTGCTCTCTCTCCTCTGCCTCCTCATCCCCCTTTTCCCCTTCCCCTGTTTAGGAAACTCATTCAGTCCCATCTTTCAGTTCACCTATTTTCTCTTCAGCTACCTACAGTTCACTGTTGACCCAACCCAATTATTTGCTTTTTCATTTCTCTTAGTCCTATTTGGTTCTTCTACAAATATTACTGTCTCTTGCACTTTGTTCACTTTTCAGGATTAAACACAGCAAAAACACCAGGATTAAAGACATCAGGTCTTCGCCACTGGCACTGACAGGCTGTGAATTTTGATGCTGGCTCATATGTCCTGAGATGTGACTGGGAGAACTCTTTAAGATTAGGTGAAAGTTCCCCCGGGGTCTCCAGCATCTGGGACTGCTTTAAACCATGTCATCCACCTAAGTCTGCTTTCCATCTTTGAGAAGATCTTATTTTGATATCTACTTCATGCTCTGAGGTCTCTACTTATCAGATGCACCATCTTGAAGGTCCATGAAAAGATGAAGACCACCTTGTGTAACAGAAAAGCTGTTTCCTTTTTCCCTCCTGGGGTTTCTGTCTGCACTGTTCTGGCCTCTGACTGTTCCTCATTTTCTGGGTGCTCACTGATACATTAACCAACACTTAACTCATTTTCATCCAGCAATTTTAGTTGTTTTCATTGGGACTCTAGCTGCCACTATCTGGTCAGAAGCAGAAGTTGACAGCTTTTCTTACGCATGTGTTTGGGCCCCCTCTGTGAAGGTTCTAGAGCTCCAAGAGGAATGAGAATGTAGAAACAACCTTTTATGAAGGGAAAAAGCAAAATTAAGGAGAAAGAACCTGCCTGATGACCTATTGAGGCACAGAAATCTATACCAGAGAAAGCAAGGAGATGGCCAGAAAAGTTGGCGATGGATTAGTATAGATTCGGAAATAAACAACACATTTGGGATCTTTTTCAGGGAGGAAGGCATGTTTTGAATCTGTACACTGCATTGAAAATTGAACTGTCCAGGTTGGGGCAATCCCTACCTCTCCCTTTATCCCAAAATAAGCCCTACGTGGGTAAAAATAAACAGAAAAAAAAAAAAAAACCCAAAAAACCAACCTTGGGAGAATTTGTGCCAACTGTGCAAGGACCTCTAAAAGTACAAAGGAGAGACATTTAAAGAACTGAGGTTTGAAAATCATAAAAATAAAATGTTTACAGCAAAACTGCTCCTAAACAAAACTGAAAGGCAAATTTGGGGAAAAAAATTTTACAACGCAAGAGTTTATTAGTGGTTAAAATGGCAAATTTTGTTATGTATTTTTTACAATTAAAAACTTTAACAAGTTTATTGTCCCTATTTAGAAAAAAAAAGAATTATGATATCTGAATGAGAAAAAGACAAACGTCTAAATAAAAAAATTGAACTAATTAAAAATAAATATAAGAAAATGTTCCTAGAAAGAAATGAAATGAGAACAGGAGGCTGCACCTGTACTCAACAAGATGAAAAATCAGGGTGACATGGTATAAACAGTAAGCCTTCTTCAGACCCCAGACTAAGAGGTCTCTCCTTACAGGAAAATGAGCATAGGTATTGAGGGGTTAGCACTTGTCACATTTTTCTTAGGTCGCCATCCAATCCAGTGAGATGGCATCTTACTGAAAATTAAATCTAGGTGTTCCTATACATGCAGAACAGGGAGATTAGGGAGGGGGGTTCATCGGGAGATTGGTGTTTTGTAGCTTTTAGGTTTCAGACTGCGTTTTAAACACATTGCTGACTGAAGACATATTAATACATCTTTTGTTACCTGAACATTATTGACCAAAGACGTATCAATATTTAGACAGTAATACAATTAACAACACCAGGCAAAGTTGTCAGAGCTTAAAACTGGTCAAGGGTTCATTATACAATGTACGATTGTCGTTACCATTCACGTTTTCCTCCATTAGTTCCAACCTTGTGTATTTTATAAACACAAGTTTGTTACCATAAATTTTTCAAAAATGACGTATTGCTACATTCTGAGGAGACCTTGTCCGCGGGTTTTACGAGATGCCGGCTCTGACTGTCCGAGTGAGATACGCAGTCGTGTCGCCAAAGGCGGCAGCTCTTCAGACGACAGCTCCGATTCAGACGGCGTGAGCTTCAGACCGACGCAAGACGAGAAACCCCAGTGACTGACTCGGACACAGAAGCGAAAATGAAACGCACGGCGCTGGAGAAGACCTCACAGGTGTGTCAGGAGTAACTACTGAACGTAATAACCCACACAGTGTTAGTGAAACAACAGAAGAAAATTTTGGCCGGCCAAAATAAAAATGCTGGCCACGAGCATTAGTGTCTGCAAAAACCTCCCGGTCGATAATGAGTTGAGAGCTTGCTGTAGAGTATAAGACTGTCCTGCCATGAGTGTCAATCATCTCTAGGAACAGAGGGTGATTTCTATTGTAATGGATCGGGAGCAGAGTCAGGGCTCGGATCTCACCTTGGTTTGTGCAGCTGGGGTTTGGCAGCTGCCTTCCTGTCTATAAACCGGGGGACCCACAGGCACAGTTGCTAGGCTGGAGGGCTGATGTCGGCAGCCAGCTCTGCTGGCCTGGGAGGCACTGCCTCCCTGGGCCTGGGTTTTCCATCTGTGACATGGGGGCCAGGGCACATGTGACCTGGAGGCTGCTGGGGATTCCGCAGAAGCTGTCCCTCCCCACACTGGGGACCACCCCTTGGCAGCAGTGGCGTCTGGAGTGCGGCCGAGTCTCCTGCCAGCAGAAGGAACTGAGGCCACGGCTGAGTCACACCCTGTTTATTTCTGATGCAGGCGCGTCCCAGGACAGTGGCGGGTGCTGGGGGTGCTGTTGGGGGGGGCCTAGAACTCCACCTTGCAGGCGGGGAAGGCCTCGTCCTGCATAGACACGGTGCTGTTGCTGCCCAGCACCGTGATGCCCAGCGCCTGGTGCCGCGTGTGTGTCTCCTCATACCACTCATGCATCGCCACCGAATCGAAGGTGGGGATCAGGGTCACCTGCGGGTGGGACAGATAGATCGACAGTGAGGGGCGCACCCTCTGCCCTCCCGGCCCAGCCCCAAGGCATCGGAGGCCCCTCTTCTCTGACCATGTTTGCGCTGCCTCCGTTCTCCCACTGAGGTGTCTGCAGCTGGCAGCCGGCCTGTCCCTGAAGTGCCTTTTCTCTCCCATGGCACCCCGAGCGCCCTTTCACAGCCGGGAGACCAGACCACTCCTCTGCCAATTCCTCTCCATGCTTCCCAGCCCCTCCACTCCCCTGCTGTGTCCCCTGCTGTGTTGCCCACACCGCCCGCCAGCTCCCTGCATACAGCGTGCTCCCGCCTCTGCTCGCAACACGCCCTCCCAGCCGCTCTGTAACCTGGGTGCCTGACCGGGTGTCAGCACACTCGCACTGTGTGAGCGGCCAGGCACTGGAGGCTCCTTCCACCCAAATTCACCTTGTGCTTCGAGGCTGTATTTCAAGGATTCTCATGGGGACAACCCCAGCCATCAAGGGTCAATTGTCAACACACATAGACACCATACACCCCGTCCCTTCCTCTTGGATGATCCTCATAATATCAGGGAGACTCAATGCTAGGGCTCAGGTGAGGTGATCAAACCAGCCCTGCCCTACCTCACCCAGGGGTGCTGCAGACCAGGAAGTGGCGGTAACAGGAACAGAGCCCTGCGAGCTGGGCGGGCGGGTCCTGCATTTGCCCTCATAGCTGCATGGCCTTGGGGACAGGGATTAGTTTCTCTGAGCCCCACTCCCTCTTTGGATGTGGGTGAAGGTCACACCAACCTCACAGGACTGTGTGGGTTCAGCAGGAAGACCCTAGGAAGTGCTGCCCTGCCCAGTGCCAGGAGCTTGAAAATAACCCCAGGGACCGTCCGACGCCCCGGTCATCACACACCTGGAGCTGCCGATCCCACTGCTGCTTGCCAGCCAGGAGCGCGTCCAGGACAGCCCGCATGCCCTCTTCCTTGTGCTGGTCCTGGCCGCTGATGACGTAGCAGAGCGCACGCACCCGCCGGAAGAACTCCTCATCCACCAGGCGGGCACTGCCCCCGCTGGGCAGGTAGGCCAGGTCAAGGTAGACAGGGGAGCCCGGTGGGGCCGCTGACCCTCCTGACCGACTGCCAGCTGACCCTGTGGGTAAGAGGGATGGGATCAGTTGTGAGCTCTGGGGAACAAGGAAGGGCTGGCTGGAGACCCGGGGCCCAGGACGAGGCTCCCAGCTCTATCTGCACCTCTCAGAGTGGCTCCCTCCCTGGCAGGAGGCCTGATCTCACCATTTCATGGCAGACAAGTCCTCCCTGGCAGGTGCAGTAACTGGATGAATCCTGCATACACCCCAGTCAACCCCTCAAGGACACACCCTGGCCACTCCCTGGACATAGACATCCCCAGCACCTAAGGGGAGGGGTATTCAGGGAGGGCTTCCTCAAAGAGGGGGTTTTGGAGCTTGAGCCCCTGAAGCAGCAGTATCTGGAACGCTCTGCAGCAGCATCCATCTGTTTAATTACTCATGGGGAGTTTATCTGTTGTTTTTCAATTACTCCTGGGCACCACAGCCATCCTAGGGACACAGCAGTGACCAGAACAAATAACAATCCCTGCCTTAAGGGTTGACGGGGAGCCAGAGTGGGTGTGGGAAGGAGAGAGTCGAGAAAGGGAGATGCAGGCTGGGGCAGCTGCAGCAGGGCCTTGTCTGCACCCTGAACCCAGAGCCTGGTGCGAGGGGGACAGGGCCATCACTCCCGGGCCAGTGAACCCATCAACTCTTGAGGATGTAGCCGGCTCCTGGGCACAGGAAGTCTGTCAGATGTCTGATCATCTTAAAATCCTAAACACTGCCCAGACCAGGGCGAGGGACCAGAGGGCTGCTGCACGGTGCGGGGTG
>NW_011494793.1:1711411-1756306 GCF_000754665.1 Bison bison bison | reverse complement strand
TGCAGGACAAATGAAACCCCCCAGCTTTCAGCAAGTAGCATCCCTCACTTATGACTGGGTACAGTGATGCAGCAGGAAGGGAAAGCCACCAGAGCTGAGGAAGGCGAGAGGCAGACGGGAACAGGAGAGGCAGAATGGCAAAGAGAAGACAAGGGGAATGAGGACAGAAGCCAGGGGGCAGGAGGCCGAGGGTAGAGCAGAGGCCAGCAAGCTATGGCCTGGGGGCCAAATACAGCACCTGCCTGCTTTGGCCAACAGTTTTACTAGAACACCCATCTGGGTACTCACTGAGCTGCTTCTGTGCTAGTTGAGCTGCTGGGACAGAGACCCTCTGGCCTGCAAAGGTGAGAGCCCTCTGGCCCTTTAAGACAGGCTTGGCTGGCGCTGGCGTGGGCCGCTGGTTTGTTAGAGGCAGTGGGAGCAGGAGACCCCAAGTGGCCGAGACGTGTGGTCTCTGAAAGAGGCCAAACACCCCAGCAGAGAGGACCTCAGATGACCCCCCAGTCTCTGGGTGCCAGCCTTGTTCATCGCCCTGAGGGCCACCATCTCTCCCCTTGTACTGGGAACCCTTGACTTGCCAAAGGTCACAGGAGCCCACCAGGTGCCTCTCTTGTAATCTACCCATGAAAGACAAGAGGTGGTGGCTCAGGGAGGCGCTGAGGCTAGAGGCCCCAGAGACCAAGAGACCAAGGTGGCTAGGAACCCAGGACAGGCCATATGGGGAGAGAAGCTGGAGATGTTTTCAGCTCCTGGAGGGCAGGGCCACCCCAAGCAACTAGCACACTGCCTAGCCCACAGCAAGCTGGATTCAGAAAAGTCAGAGGAACCAGAGATCAAACTGCCAATAGATCACAGAGAGGGCAAGGGAATTCCAGAAAACAATGATTTTTGCTTCACAGACTACACTAAAGCCACTGTGTAGATCACAACAAACCGTGGAAAATACTTAAAAGAGACGGGAATACCAGACAACCTTACCTGCTTCCTGAGAAATCTGTATTCAGGTCAAGAAGCAACAGTTAGAACTGGACATGGAACAACAGACTGGTTTAAAACTGGGAAAGAAGTACTGTTTCAAGGCTGTATACTGTCACCCTGCTTATTTAATTTGTATGCAGAATACATCATGTGAAACGCCAGGCTGGATGAAGCACAAGCAGGAATCAAGACTGCCAGGAGAAATATCAATAACTTCTGATATGTGGATGGTACCACTCTAATGGCAGAAAGCGAAATAAAAAGCTTCTTGATGAGGATAAAACAGGAGAGTGAAAAAGCTGGCTTGCAACTCAACATCCAAAAAGTTAAGATCATGGCATCTTGTCCCATCACTTCACAGCAAGTAGAAGTGAAAAAGTGGAAACAGTGACAGACTGTTTTCTCGGGCTCCAAAATCACTGTGGACGAGGACTGCAGCCATGAAATTAAAAGACGCCTGCTTCTTGGAAGGAAAGCTATGACAAACCTAGGCAGTGTATTAAAAAGCAGAGACATCACTTTGCTGACAAAGGTCCGTATAGTCAAAGCTATGGTTTTTCCAGTGGTCATACATGGATGTGACAGCTGGACCATAAGGAAACACCGAGAAAGTAATGCTTTCAAATTATGGTGCTGGAGAAGACTCTTGAGAGTCCCTTGGACATCAAGGAGGTCAAACAAGTCAATCTTAAAGGAAATCAACCCTGAATATTTGTTGGAAGGACTGATGCTAAAGCTGACACTCCGATACTTTAGACCCTGATGCTGGGAAAGATTAAGGGCAGGAGGAGAGGTGGGGAACAGAGGATGAGATGGTTGGATGGCATCACTGACTCAAGGAACTTGAGTTTGGGCTAACTCTGGGAGACAGTAAAGGACAGGGAGGCCTGGTGTGCTGTAGTCCATGGTGTCGCAGAGAGCTGGACATGACTTAGGGACTAAATAACAGCAACAGAGAAAGCACTCAGTAAGATGAGCTGGAGCTACTATTGCTGCCATTGCTGTGGCTGCTTTCTCGCCAGCCTTCCGGCTAGTTGTCGGCCTGCTCTAACTGACGCGTTGGCCACCGAGCACTGGAGCACGGTGCGAGCCGAGCTATGCTGGGGGTGCAAAGCGCGCACTGGGCGCCCAAGATGCAGTATGGAAAAGGGAAAAGGGGACTGCCTAGTGGTGTTCAATGCTGGTTATATGCTGCACTATCATTGTGACACAGTAGCGTGCAGGCAAGAATGGACATAGCAGGATTCTGGGACGATGGCAGAGCAGGAAGCTCCAGGAATCTGTCTCCCCTTCTAGGCAGCTGTGCTGGCAGCCCCGCCCTGTAGGTGTGGAGCTACTTGAAGAAGATGATAAGAAGTCGCTCAGTTGTGTCCGACTCTTTGCACCCCCATGGACTGTAGCCCACTGGGCTTCTTGGTCCATGGGATTTTCCAGGCATGAATACTGGAGTGGTTGCCATTTCCTGCTCCAGGGGATCTTCCCGACCCAGGGATCAAAGCCAGGTTTCCCGCACTGCAGGCAGAAGCTTTACTGCCCAAGCTACCAGGGAAGCCCCAGGGGCTTACTCCCTACTTACATAGGATTTAAGAACTGCAAATTTTTAATTCTTCTTTTCTTCCCCCTTCATTTTTTTTTTCTTTTTCCCCTTTTGGGAGCCAGACAGTCAAGGACTAGGACACTCAAAAGCAGATACAGGGGAATTCAGAAAGGAACCACAGATGCCCAGGGAAAGGTACAGGATCAGAAAAGGCAGACTGCTGCTGCTGCTGCTAAGTCACTTCAGTCGTGTCCGACTCTGTGTGACCCCATAGATGGCAGGCCACCAGGCTCCCCTGTCCCTGGGGTTCTCCAGGCAAGAACACTGAAGCGGGTTGCCATTTCCTTCTCCAATGTATGCATGCATGCTAAGTCACTTCAGTCACGTCCGACTCTGTGCAGCCCTACGGATAGCAGCCCACCAGGCTCCGCCGTCCCTGGGATTCTCCAGGCAAGAACACTGGAGTGGCCTGCCATTTCTTTCTCCAAGAAAAGGCATAAGAACACCTTAAGTTTATACCTCAGACTGATCTCCAGCACAGAGACAGCCCACAATCATCAAACCAAAGAGCCACAGCAAACCCTGGGGAAGAGGAAATTTTGGCTCTCTAGAGTCATCACATTTGTTAGATTCAAGTGTAAAGTTTTCAATTATAAAAAATCACAAGCCACACAAAGAAACAGGAAAGTATGGCCCAGTCAAAGGGAGAAAAAATTAACAGAAACCATCCTTAAGGAAGACGAAAGGCAAGATCACCAGACAAGACTTTAAAAAACTGTCCAAAAAATACTCAAAGAACTAAAGGAAGATGTGGAAAAAAATCAAGAAAAACAATGTATGGACAAAGCACAAATATCAGTAAGGAGACAGAAAACATAAAAGTAAACGAGCTGGGAAGTATAATAACTGAAATGAAAAATTCACCAGGAAGATTCAACTCAAGGTTTAAACAAGCAGAAGATCAGTGGTCTTGATAACAGAACAATGGAAATAATCGAGTCCAAGGAACAGAAAGAAAAATAACTGAAGTTAGTGAACAGAGTCTAAGGGACCTATCAGATACTATCAAGACGATCAACATACACATTATGGAAATCTCAGAAGAAAAAGAAAGAGAAAGGGGCAGAGAGATTATTTCAAGAAATAATGGCCAACATCTTCCCATTTTTAATGAAAGACATGAATAGAAACATCTGAGAAACTCGATGAACTCCAAATAGGATAAACTCAAAGAGAACCACACTGAAACACAATATAATCAAACTGCCCAACAATAAAGATACAGTGATACAGAGATTAAGGGATGTTTAATGGTATAAATGCTGTTATTAATATCTCAGATCAACAACCTAACTTACAACTGAACCCAAAGGCAGCAAAGGAAGGAAACAGTAAAGATTAAAGCAGAGATTTTAAGAATAGGGAATAGAAAAACATCACAGAAGAAAAAAAGCAAAACCAAAAGTTGGTTCTTTGAAAAGATCAACAAATCTTCAGCTACACTAAGAAAGAAAAAGAAGACTCAAATTAGTAACATCAGATATGAAAGGGGATGTTACTGCCAATCCTATAGAAATAAAAAGTAAAAAAAAAAGTAAAGAAATAAAAAGCATTGTGAGAAAACTATGAACAGTTATATACCAAGAAACTGCATAACTTAGAAGAGATGTATAAATTCCTAGAAACACAAAACCTGCCTAGACTGACTCACAAAGCGTGAACAGAATTAAAACTAGCAAAGAAACTGGATCAGTAATCAAAAACCTCCTGGGCTTCACTGAGTTTCTACCAAACATTTAAAGAAGAACCAATCCTCAAACTTTCCCAAAAAACTGAAGAGCAGGAAATACTTTCCAATTCATTCTGACAACATTCGGAGGCCAACACTGCCCTGATGCTAAGGTCACACAAAGATATGAGAAAAGAAAACTACTGACCAATACCTCTCATAAACACTGATGCAAAACCCCTCAAGAAGACACTCGCAAGTTGAATTCAGCAGCATATTAAAAGGATTATACACCATGACCAAGGGGGAGCTATTCCTGGGATGCAGGAATAACTAGCCTGACACATAAAAATCAGTGTAACACATTAACAGAAAAGGTATTTGACAAAATCCAACACTTTCATGATAAACATACTCAACAAACTACGATTAAAAGGAAACCATCTTAACATAATAAAACCATATAATGAAAAACCCACAGTTCACAGATACTCAGTGGAGAAAGACTGAAAGGTTTTCCTTTAAGATCAGGAACAAGACCAGAATGTCTGCTTTAGCCACTTCTGCTTCATACAGCCAGTGAAAACAAGACCAAGAGCTGACAATGGCTCAGACATGAACTCCTTATTGCCAAATTGAGATTTAAATTGAAGAAAAGTACAGAAAACCACCAGGCCATTCAAGTATGACCTAAATCAAATCCGTTATGATTATACAGTGGAAGTGACAAATAGAATCAAGGGATTAGGTCTGATAGAGTGCCTGAAAAACTATGGACAGAGGTTCCTAATATTGTACAGAGGCGGTGATCAAAACCATCCCCAAGAAAAAGAAATGCAAAAAGGCAAAGTGGTCATCTGAGGGGGCCTTATAAATAGTTGAGAAAAGAAGTGAAAGGCAAAGGAGAAAAGGAAAGATATACCCATTTGAATGCAGAGTTCCAAAGAATGGCAAGGAGAGATAAGAAAGCCTTCCTACGTGAACAATGCAAAGAAACAGAGGAAAACAATAGAATGAGAGAGACTAGCGATCTCTTCAAGAAAATGAGAGATTCCAAGGGAATATTTCATGCAAAGATGGGCTCAATAAAGGACAGAAATGGTATGGACCTAACAGAAGCAGAAGATATTAAGAAGAGGTGACAATAATACACAGAAGAACTGTACAAAAAAGATCTTCACGACCCAGATAATCACAGTGGTGTGCTCACTCACCTAGAGCCAGACATCCTGGAGCGTGAAGTCAAGTGGGCCTTAAGAAGCATCGCTACAAAGCTAGTGGAGGTGATGGCATTCCAGTTGAGCTATTCCAAATCCTAAAAGATGATGCTGTGAAAGTGCTGCACTCAATATGCCAGCAAATATGGAAAACTCAGCAGTGGCCGCAGGACTGGAAAAGGTCAGTTTTCATTCCAATCCCAAAGAAGGGCAATGCCAAAGAATGTTCAAACTACTGCACAATTGTACTCATTTCACATGCTAGCAAAGTAATGCTCAAAATCCTCCAAACCAGGCTTGGAGAATAGTATGTGAACCAAGAACTTCCAGATGTTCAAGCTGGATTTAGAAAAAGGCAGAGGAACCAGAGATAAAATTGCCAGCATCCGCTGGATCATAGAAAAAGCAAGAGAGTTCCAGAAAAACATCTACTTCTGCTTCATTGACTATACTAAGCCTTTGATTGTGTGGATCAAAACAAACTGTGGAAATTTTTTAGAGATGGGAATACCAGACCATCTTATCTGCCTCCTGAGAAATCTCTGTGCAGGTCAAGAAGCAAGAGTTAGAACCAAACTTGGAACAACAGACTGGTTCCAAATTGGGAGGGGAGTACATCAAGGCTGTATATAGTCACCCTGCTTATTTAAACTTAGATGAAGAGTATATCATGTGAAATGCTGGGCTGGATGAAACACAACTGGAATCAAGATTGCTGGGAGAAATATCGATAACCTCAGATATGCAGACGACACCACCCTTATGGCAGAAAGTGAAGAGGAACTAAACAGCCTCTTGATGAAGGTGAAAGAGGAGAGTGAAAAAGCTGGCTTATAGCTCAACATTCAGAAAACGAAGATCATGGCATCTGGTCCCATCACTTCATGGCAAATAGGTGGAGAAACAATGAAAACAGTGACAGACTTTATTTTCTTGGGCTCCAAAATCATTGCAGATGGTGACTGCAGCCATGAAATTAAAAGAAATTTGCTCCTTGGAAGAAAAGTTATGACCAACCTAGACAGCATATTCAAAAGCAGAGACATACTTTTGCCAACAAGGTTCATCTAGTCAAGGCTATGGTTTTTCCAGTAGTCATGTATGGATGTGAGAGTTGGACTATAAAGAAAGTTGAACGCTGAAGAATTGATGCTTTTGAACTGTGGTGTTGGAGAAGACTCTTGAGAGTCCCTTCAACAGCAAGGAGATCCAACCAGTCCATCCTAAAGGAAATCAGTCCTGAATATTCATTAGAAGGATGGATGCTGAAGCTGAAACTCCAATACTTTGGCCACCTGAAGAGCTGACTCATTAGAAGAGACCCTGATGCTGGGAAAGATTGAGGGCAGGAGGAGAAGGGGATGACAGAGGACGAGATAGTTGGATGGCATCACCAACTCTACGGGCATGTGTTTGAGCAATGTCCAGGAGTTTGTTGCAGTCCATGAGGTCGCCAGGAGTCAGACACGACTGAGCGACTGAACAACAAGCCACTCCGGGTCAACACAGTGCTAGGAATTCTAGCCAGAACAATTAGGCAAGAAAAAGAATTAAAAGGTAACCACATTAGAATGGAAAAAATAAAGTTCTCTGTTCACATGTGATATAATGTTATGGGTAGAAAATCTGAAAGATTTCACACACAAAAAAGAAACCTGTTAGCGTGCCAATGCAGGAGACACGAATTCAATCCCTGATGCGGGAAGATCCCACATGCCTTGGAGCAACTAAGCCCACGCGCCACAACTATTGATCCTGTGCTCTAGATCCCAGAAATGCAAGTGCGGAGCCCACACGCCACAACTACTGATCCTGTGCTCTAGATCCCAGAAATTCAAGTGTGGAGCCCACGCGCCACAGCTACTGAAGTCTGGGCATCCTAGCGCCTGCGCGCTGCAACAAGAGAAGCCGCTGCAGTGAGAAGCCCGCACCACAAAGGGAGGCAGCCCCTGCTTGCCACAGCGCAACCAGAGAAAAGCCCGCGCAGCCACGATTACCCAGCACAGCCAAAAATAAATAGTTTTAAGAAAAAAGACTCCTGTTAGATGAATTTAGAAAATAGCTGGATATAAAATTAACACACAAAAAGCAATTGCATTTCCATACACTAACAATGAACAATTCAAAAAGAACATTAAGAAAACAATAACCATTATGATAGATAGCATAAAAAGAATGAAATAACTGGGAATTAACTTAAAAAGAAGGTAAAATATTTGTACACGAAAACTACAAAACAGTACCGAAAGAAACTAAAAAGAACATGAATTAACGGAAAGCCGCCTCCTGTTCATGGATTGGAAGATAATACTATTAGAATGCCAACACTACAGGATTTTTTTTTTTTTTTGTACATAAAAATTTACACTCTAAAATTCAGATGGAATCTCATGGGATCCCAAATAGCCAAGATAACCTTGAAAAGGAAGAACAAAATTGGAGGACTCACATTTCATGATTTCTAAAATTACTATGAAGCTATAGTAATCAAGGCAATATGGTAAGACTATTAAGACAGACCTACAGATCAATGGAACAGAACAGATAATAAACTGTCACATATATGCTCAGATGATTTGTGACAGGGGTGCCAAGAATGTTCAGTGGGGGAAAGGACAGTCTTTTCAGCAAATGGTCCTGGGAAACTGGATATCAACATGCAAAAGAATAAAGTTCAATGTTTATAATAAGCACTATATCTAAAAACTGGGACTTTCCTGTAGCTCAAACGGTAAAAAACCTGCCTGCCGTGCAGGGGGCCCGCGTTCAATCTCTGAGTGAGGAATAGCCTCTGGAGAAGGGAATGGCAATCCATTCCAGTACTCTTGCCTGGAGAATCCCATGGACAGAGAAGCCTAGCAGGCCACAGTCTGTGGGGTTGCAGCATTGGACACAACTGAGCGACTAACACACACACACGTATCCAAAAATTAACTCAAAACCGATCAAACAGCAAAATGTAAGAGTTAAAACTATAAAATTCTTAGAAGAAAACATAAGGCAAAAGCTTTATGACACTGGGCTTGGCAATGACACCTACAGCACAGATAACAAAAGAGAAAACAGAAAAACTGGGCTTTATGAAGATTAAAAATTTTTGTGCATCAAAGGATACTAGCAACAGAGTAAAAAGGCAAGCCACAGAATGGAAGAAAATATTCATAAATCATGTATCTGATAAGGGATGAATATCAGAATATACAGAGAACTCACAACCTAACCACAAAAAGACAACCTGATTCAAAAATGGGCAAAGGATGTTTTCACAAAGATATACAAATGTCCCACAGGCACATAAAATGGTGCTCAACATCACTAATCATTAGTGAAATGCAAATCAAAACCACCACCAGATACCACCTCACACCCATTAGGAGGGCTACTGTCAAGAAGCTATAAAGCGAGTGGCAGCAAGGATGTGGAGACACGGAACCCTTGTGCATTGTTGGTGGACTCTAAGACGGTGCAGCCGCTGTGGAAAACCAGGATGGCAGTTCCTCAAGAAAATAAAAATCGACTCACCATAAGATCCAGCAGCCCCACTTCCGAGTATGTACCCCAAAGAATTGAAACCAGGGGTCCCAGAGAGGCATCCAGGTTCACAGCAGCCAAAGCCGGAAGCAACTCAAGGGTCCATCCATGGATGAACGGATATGTGGCCCATCCACATGATGGAACATTTTTCACTCTTAAAAAGGAAGTTCTGACATATGCTACAGCATGGATAAAGCATGAGGACAATATGCCAAGTGGAAGAAACCAGTTACCAAAAAACCCCAGGACTCTATGATTCCCCTTACATGAGGTCCCCTGAGGTGCAAAGTAGAACGGCAGTTGCCGTGGGCTAGGGGCAGGGAGGAGTGGGGAGTTCGTATCTCATGGGGACAGAGCTTCCGGTTTCACAAGATGCAAGGAGCTCTGGAGACGGATGGTGGTGATGGTCGTACAACGAGTCCAGTATACTTCATGCTACTCAACTGTGCACTGAAAAATGGCTTAAGGTGGTTACTTCTATCACAATTTTCAGAAATTGAAAAGAAAAAGTTAGTACATGAAGCCTGAGACTGCTATCCTTAGAAAGCTGACAAGATGGCCCTTGGCTACCTTCTGGGAACTTGAATTTCAGAAGGGTTCCCAGCGTTTCCCAAATGGTAAAAGTGGCTCACTGCGCCCACACTGCCTGTACAGCAAGGCAGTTTATGCTGTGCACCTGCTCATTCCTTTCTGGTGGTGGGGGGGGGATGTCTGAAACTTTGGTGTATACAATTTTGTGATTTATTATATATATATAATTTGATCATTTGCAGATGTATCTGGTCTTTATCCACAGTTCTGCCTCTTCGAGCCCTTGAAATTTTCTGATCTGTAAGAGCAATGTCAGTTATCTGTCACAATAGTTGGTTTCTTGTCTTCACTTCCTGAAACCACTTCAGGGTCATAACAGTGAAGTGAGTGTCTTGTTATTCAAAACAAACCCTTTCCATCACAACTGGGTTTCTGCTAATGAAGGTGACTTTGGCCCCCCTCTGCCCCCACCCCCTGCCAGGATAGGGGCTGGCTCCCAGGAGAGCCAAGCCTGTGATTAAAAAGTTGAAACTTTCAGTCTTGCCCCTTGATTTCAATGGAAGGGAGAGGGACTTAAGGTTGAATCAATGCCCTTGGCCAATGATTTAGTCACTCACAACTGTGTAACGAAGCTTCCATAAAAGCTCCAAAGGACAGCTTTCTGGCCCTTTCCCACATCAGGGAACCTGGAGGCTTATGCATGCTGCTGTGTGAGCCCCAAGCTCCACAAGGACATCAGATCCCTTGTTGGGGACCTCGTTCTACGTATCTCTTCATCTGGTTGTTGATTTGTATCCTTTAATAGCCTCATATATATAATAAACTGGTAATCTAGTGAGTAAACCTGTCTTTCCCTGTGTTCTGTGAGCTGTGCTACCGAATTAACCAAACCCAAGGAGGGGCCAGGGGAACCTCTTATCGCTAGTCAGTCAGAAGCACAGGTAACAAACCAGACTTGCAACTGGCATCCTGAGTTGCACAAGGTCATCAGAACCTCCAGTCTGCAGCTGGTCGAAGCACACGTAGAAACCTGGGCTTGTGACTGGCATCTGAAATGGAGAGCGGCCTTGTGAGACTGAATGGAACACAATTCCATCTCTGGGTAGATGGTGGCGGGACTGAGTCAAATTCCTGGACAGCCTGCTGGCACCCAAGCTTGTTAATGTGCAGAAACCTACACACTGGACCTGGGTACAGCAACCTTCTTTGGTTGGTGTCAGTAGTGGGATCCACTAGAATGGCCCTGGCTGACAGAAACGTGTTTTTTGAAGAGTAAGAATAAAAAGATGGGGAATGAAGAAACCCTGGTCCCTGGATGGCTACCTAGGCAACCACAATGAAACCGCAGCTGCGCTGCAATCAGTTACTAAAGGTAACTGTTACCAGTGGAACCCAGACACGACAGTAGAGCCAACTTCCAAGCAGTTGGCTCACAGGATATATAAAGAGATGCAAAATTACACGCAGCACACAAAATACACAGCTTCCCGATGACCGCTGCAGTGAAAAGGGAAAAAGAGGAATGCGTTTTTCTTTCTTGAGAACAAAGACGATAAAAAGACCAGGGACCAGGCTCGATCACTCCCAGTTTGCACTTCAACCATTCCTCGTCTGCGGTGTGTAAGTCTGCTTTTCTGCCCCCTAACTTGGTGTGAGCTACATTTTGCACCCATCACCCTTTGACTCTCTAATCACATCTTGCATCCAGTGCTCGCCTTTACAGCACTCTCTTCAGACTACCCCTTGTGGGTCTTCTCTTTTTGCGTTACAGAAGGAAGGCCGCAGTACGACAGACAGAAGACAACGCACCCAGTTACCAGGTTACCTGACGCCAGCCTACGGCTGTTTCTGAAACAATGCAAGAGAAAGAAGACAAGATCCTTGCGCCTTTGTTCCTCATCACCCACCCGACTGCGTGCTCTCATCTTGTGTAATCCCCCAGATTCCTCACGGAAGGGGGGCTGCAGCTCGAGGCCCGAGCCTACTGCACTCTCCCACTCTGCAGGCCGAGGAGTAAAGCCACCTTTCTATTTCCTCCAAACTCTGTCTCTGAATTTTTTTTTTAAATTTGGCTTCAGTAGGCAGAAAAAGCCAAGATTTTAACAGCAATGTTATCTGTAATAGCCTAAATGAAATTTTTAAAAAGTGCTCACTCAGGCCTTGATCCTGCACCAAGTTCAGATTTAGATAGATCCAAGCTTTGGCCATTAGCCTCAAAGCTGCCCCAAACTATGCAGGGACAACAGCAAGTACCTCTAAGGTCTGTCTCTGGTCATCAAGAAGGTATTTAATGTTGGGGGAGGGCAAAACCAAGAAACAACTACAACCAAGGGATGGAGTGTGAAGAAACCGACTCACTTTGCGGATTGGTATCGCTGGTTTCCCGGAGCAGCTGTGTCTTTGGTTTTGAAGGCTTTGGGTGGAAGAATACATCTGGGTGGATGCAGGACCCATAGCTCACTACTGAACAGTCACAGACTGTCCCAGACACACAGGAGGTTATTCCCGAAGGAAGAGCCAGCCTGGTCAACTGGATAAAAGACACTGAAAAGGGTGCTTATCCTGAGAACAGGGAGTGCCCAGCTGGCCCTATAAACGCCGAGTGGGACACCCCAGATGAAGCAGCTGAGGTGCTTCCTGTGCAAGCCACACAGGACTGGTTTCACAACTGGGACATTCACCACTGACGATGCCTGTTACCCAGTTTTGGTCAATGCTGTGATTAAGGGACCCTTATTGCATGGGCACCCCATGGAACATTACTTTCCAGTTTACAAAACTGTTCTAGAAGCCTTATTAGATCTGCTATCTCAGCTTCCCCTATGGCACCAAGAATATTCAAGTAATTTAGAAAACAGGGAGAGACAAAGGAGAGTCAAGGGACTCAACCAAGCAGAGTGGGAGTCTTCAGATGGTTGTTGAAATGAAGAGAGAATGAAGCATGGATGGAGCTGAAACAGGGGTTGATGTGAAACCAAGCGGGACTCTGTGGGGCTCCTGGGTACAGAAGCCGCTCTGTGTCCCTCCTTATTTGTAGGGAAAAGACTCCATCCTCCAAGACAGACGTTCCCTGAGGTCCAAAGGGCAAATTCAAGCAGGTGCTAAATCAGGGATGGGAGGGGAAGCGCAGGAAAAGAGGAGCAGCCAAGAAACCAGGTTCTACCTCAAGGCTACTCGGAGCTCTTTACAGAACTAAAATCAACAAACAGAAGACGTCAGCATTCTTCACTCCAGAGACCACCACCAGATTAAAGGAATTAAAGGATGCTCATCAGGAGAGTACCTGAAGGACTTCCCTGGTGGTCCAGTGGTTAAGAATCTGCCTGCCAATGCAGGGACACAGGATTGATCCCTGGTCTTGGAAGACTCCGAGTGCCCCAGAGCAATGAAGCCCCTGCATCACCACTCTGGAGCCTGCGCTCTAGAGCTCGCCAGCTGCAACTGTGTTCATGCACCGCAACCACTAAAGCCCACATGCCCTGGGGCCTGCAAGCCTCAACTACTGAGCCCGTGTGTGGCGACTACTGAAGCCCACAAGCCTAGAGCCCATGCTTCCCAACCAGAGAAATGAGAAGCCTGCGCGTTGCAACGAGAGAAAGCCTGTGCGCAGCAACCAAGACCTAGCACAACCAGAAACATAAATTTAAAAAGAGACAGAGAGAGAGAGAGACTACCCGACACCAGATTACAGGTGTGCAGGCCCAGCACACACCCTGACCTTATCAGCAACTGTGCCCTGGAACCTTGGCTATAAAACCCATCAAATCCCCCCGGGTTGGGGGACAGTTTTTCAGGGGCACAAACCCACACATCCCCTTTTGCCTGGCAAAGTAGTATAACAGTCCTCTTTCCTACTTCATCCAAAACTCTGTCTCTAAGATTCAATTTGGCACCAGAGCCCAGAGGCCAAGTTTTCAGCTGATGAAGTTGTCAACTGATGCAGCACTCCCAGATGGGAGTGGACCAGTGTGGACCCCCACATTAAAGGGCCCCAAAGAAGTCCATGATTTACTCTAGAAAATCCCATGGATGGAGGAGCCTGGTAGGCTGCAGACCATGGGGCCGCCAAGAGTCGGACACGACTGAGCGACTTCACTTTCACTTTTCCCTTTCATGCATTGGAGAAGGAAATGGCAACCCACTCCAGTGTTCTTGCCTGGAGAATCCCAGGGACGGGGGAGCCTGGTGGGCCACTGTCTATGGGGTCGCACAGAGTCAGACACGACTGAAGCGACTTAGCAGCAGCAGCAACAGGAAGAGTTTCAAAAGCTGGAAGCAAAAAATTAAATAAGAAACCTGACTAGGGATCCCTGGGTGTTCACTGATTAATCAAGATAAAGACTGGAGCCAGGGCCAGCGCCTTCCGGTCCCACGCCTGGGCAGGGACCCAAGGCTGTATGCAAATGAGCGTGTGCTGTGTCACTCAGTCGTGTCCAACTCCTGGAGACCCCACGGACTGCAGCCTGTCAAGCTCCTCTCTCTTCCTAGAGAATCCTGGAGTGGGTTGCCATTTCCTCCTCCAGGGATCTTCCCAACCCAGGGGTTGAACCCAGGCGTCTCCTGTCTCCTGCACTGGCAGGCGGGTTCTTTACCACTGGTGCCACCTGGGAAGCCCACGTGCACATGCAGGTGTGGATAAAACGGCCAGGGGAGGAGCGAGGCCTTCCCCAGGACTCCTAGATACAGGAGCCCGACACACTGTGATTCCAACCCTTGCTGGTGAAGGTTTAGCGGGCAGCTTAGGTTAGACTGGGATGAATGGAGATGAAATGTTGATGGGATTAAGGTGAACATTTGAATGAAAACTGGGGTGTATGAACAGATTTTGTGTGAGGTGGTCACATCTCCTTTACATGAATATATAACTACGATGGAGGCTGTCTTCCCTACATAACACTGTACAGCAAAGACCTGTTAAGTCTGCTCTCTGGCCAGTTTTAATCAGAGACACTAGGTGGGAACCTGAGTGCATACAGGTGGCTAATGCAGAATGACCTAGAGTGCCTGGGGAGCAAAAAGAGTTGGCTACTTTAATTCACTACAGACTAGAAGCGGAGTGCCGGTGCCAATGAGTTCACTGTACCATACAGCCCTGTGTGGCCTGAAAAAGGCAGATGGTTCGTGGAAACTGCAGACTATTGAGGCTGAAACCAAGCTGTACTGTCCACTGGCTCAGCAGTTTGGACACGGTCTCAACCACACAGAAAATGCCAGGAGGCTGCTACTCAGCAACTCATGTCTCGGATGCTCTTCTCTGTCTTGATCTCAGAAGAGGGCCAGCAGCAACTGGCCTTCACGTGGGAAGGATCCCACCATCCTTCTTCTGCACTGCTAAGGGATCCCTGAACTCAGTTGTAATCTGTTCAGAAGCGACGTGGCCTCGAGGCAGATCCCCAGGTACTCATGCACGCTGCTGCTGCCACTTGGTGGCAGTGGAAAGCAAAGAGCAGGGGAGGGCTGATCTGAACGCAATGGGACACACGTGACCAGCTTGTTCAGTCCCTCAGTCATGTCTGACTCCTTGCGACCCCATGGACTGCAGCACACCAGGCTTCCCTGTCCTTCACCATCTCCTGGAGTTTGCTCAAACTCATGTCCACTGACCAACTAGGGTGTGTAAATAAGCCCAGCACCAGTCCCCAGGCCGGCCCAAACAGGCAAGTTTTCAGGGAGGACCTGGGCAGGAGCTGCCTGGGATAGTCTCCCAAAGACTAAAAACAAACGGCTGTCACTACTGTCCCCGGGGCTGAACGGGAATCCCAGCATTTGGCTGGGTTTGCGTTTTCATTCGGGAACCGTGCTAGCTCTCATCTGTAAGACCACCCGAAAGACAGGTCTATCTGAACTGGGGACCCAAACCAGCAGGTTGCGTCTGAATTACAAGTGGCGGCAGCCCTCTCAACTTGGCCTTTGGGCCCTGCTGACCCCCCAACTCAGATATGATTTGGGGAGTCTCTGCCACCATACTCTGAAGACTGGAGCTTCTGGCAAAAGTCCACAAGTGCCTTCTAGCAGCGACTGTTGGGATTTTGGACCACCAGATTCCAAGATGCTGCCGTCTGAACAAGGTACTTGAGAGACAGGTAGCAGCCTGTGACTGGGCATTCACTGAGCTGGCCCTGATGACTGACAGACATAAAGCAATCACAAGACCCGAGGCACCCATAATGTCCTGGGCGATGTCAGAGAAGCACTGATGAGGGGGACAGTGCCCAGGAGAGTTCCAGAATACTTTTTTTTTGGCTATACTGCACAGCCTGCAGGATGTTAGTTTCTTAACCAGAGAGCAAACCCGGGTCCCCTGCAGCAGAACTGCGAAGTCCTAACCACTGGACCACCAGGAAAGTCCTAAGAGCTCCATCATAAAATGCAATTGGTTCAGAGGGCTGCGGGCTGCCAGGGGGAAGCAGGGAGGCACCCACTGTATCCTGGGCACATATCCTCTTTTCCTCCAAGACCGACTTTGGAGCCAACTGAGGAGCTGCTGGAACCAACTGGCATGAGGACAAGCCCCGTGGATGTCTCTCAAACGAATCACAGTGAGCGCTTGCTTTATGGATGGCAGTTTTAAGATGAATGGATAATACCCTGTTTGGCAAGTGACTGCATTAAGACCAGGAGATGGCCAGACTGTGATTGAAGGCAGCAAGAACAAATCGGCTCAGTGGGCTGAAGTGCATGCTGTTTTCCTAGCGGCGGTGGAAGAATTGAGCAACGGTAAAAGCCCCTTCGTGTTTTTACTGACTCCTGGCGGTGTGGTCAGGTATGGGCAATGGAAAGCTGGGCTATAAAAGGGACGTCTGCAAGGGGCACAGCCCTATGGAAAGCACTCTGGGAATTTAAAGGACATGGTCAAGTAGGACATGTCAACCTCCAACAGAAGAGCCCCTTCTAGATCTGGAAGGTCACTGAACCACAAAGGACATGTTCTGGGGGCCCAAGAATGAGTCAGCATGGGGAGGTGCGCTGCAGCAATTCAGTAGTGAAAGTGTTAGTTGTTCAACTGTGTCCGACTCTTTGCGACCCAAGGACTGCAGCCTGCTAGGCTCCTCTATCCATGGGATTCTCCAGGCAAGAATATTGGAGTGGGTAGCTGTTCCTTTCTCCAGGGGATCTTCCTGACCCAGGGATCAAACTCAGGTCCCCCTCATTGTAGGCAGATTCTCAGCAATGAGGAGGAGGGGGCCAAATCTAGACCTAGATCTAGTCCTCTGGCGCCCTGCGAGGCACAAAAATGCAGGTGAGGACACTGTCAACAAGAGAGAGAAACTGCAGGTGGCTCTGGGGGAAATGCCCCGGGAGATGGAGCTGGCAAGCGGGTCACAGTAGACCAAGGCCAGTAACCCTGGGGGCTATAAATGAGTCCCAACAGGAACAGACCCTCTAGGATTGCATACCTGAAGGTCCAACGCAAATGCTCAAAATACTACTGAAGAGTTGGAACAGAAAATACTGTAAGTTTGAGCCACCGAGTTACATTCCTTCAGACAGACAAAGAGATGTACTTTTTCAGCCCATACTGTCCAACAGTGGGGCAAGAGATTTCACATCAGGGATGTTGCGTATCATCCGCTGAGTGATGGTTTAGTAGAAAATTTGACTGACTGGCTGGAACATTTGCTGTCTAAAACCAGGGTAGATGATAAAGGCTTGAGAGGCTGGCTTACTCGCATTCCTGAATGCGTGCTCACACTCAACACGAGGGCTAAGGGAGGGTCCCCACTGAACAGCTTCCTCCACTTTTCTGGAGGGTATGGGGAAGCAGGCGTGGATGCTGGTACATCTTCCCCACACCATGGCAACCCACCCCCGCCCCGCCCCAGCTACCTGATGCAGTGGCCCCAGAACCAGGCATGCAGCTGCAGACGCCAGCAGCACGGCCGAGGCCCAAACAGGAAACTAACTGTACCTTTAAATCTGTCAGAATTCCTAAGGGCCCACTGGGGTGGAAAGCGCCCTCATCCCCTCTGGCGACGTAGGGGCTGACAGTGAATGCTGCTTTGTTGTCTAGAGGTTGTGAAAGCCCACCGGTTCTGTACTTGTGCAACCCTGGGAGGGGAGGGGGCGGGGAGGAGGTTGGGGTTAGCTTCCTGGCAGCAAGATGGACCAGTGTAGTGGCCAAACTAATGTCCCTTCCAAGGGTGCAAAAGTGTGAGCAAAAGAGAAATGACAAATGGAAAGGAGAAAGGAAAAATTACCTCTGAGGGTAAAGGGATGAATAAGTGGGTTATGCAATGAGGGAAACCCAACATTTTATTAATACCTGGAGAGAGGCTTAGAGCAGAATAATATGATCTCTTAGCAGAAGCATGCCAGATGCCTGGCAGGCTGAAGCTAGTTTGCTGAGACCAGCCCTGATCTGGGGACCTGACGAGATGGAGCAGCAGCCTGCAAACCCGAATGGTGTCACTCTGGGAGATATTCTGGTCCTAAAATATATTAATGAACAGGAAAACTGTTCATGACTAAATGGAATTTAAGCGATGTGCCTGTATCTCGGACTCCTATTTTTAGGCTACATCTACTACACAAAGGACAACATTTGGGAACCCTTTCCTCTGGGACTGCAAACCGCATGGTGCGTGGCTCCCAGCAGACTGGTCTACGTAATCACTGTGTAACCGCAAATCGTGATCATCAACTGCTTAGAAACGTCCCTGGCTATGATGTTCAAAATATAATGGCAGCATGCCCAACATGGGGCTTCCCCAGGTGACACTCGTGGTAAAGAACCTGCCTGCTGATGCGGCAGACTTAGGAGACATGGGTTAGATCCCTGGGTCGGGAAGATGCCCTGGAGGAGGGCATGGCAACCCACTCCAGCATTCTTGCCTGGAGCATCCTATGGACAGAGGAGTCTGGTGGGCTACACAATCCATGGGGTCACCGAGTTGGATACAACTGAAGCGACGTAGCACACACGCACACCTGAGGGTGTGCCGTGCCCAAGCACGTGGCATCCTGTTTTTGCAGACAGAAAACTATTCATCAAAAAGAGGGAAAAATAGTGGGTCCCTGATGGGATTAAAGCAGAGGGCATCACTCGGTGGCTCAAGGTCCTTGGGGGAACGACCCCAGCAGAGACAAGGCAGGCTGTGCGAAGTCTCGTGGCATGCTCCAACTAAACTACATGCAGGCGACTTCCCTGGTGGCTCAGATGGTACAGCATCTGCCTACAATGCGGGAGACCCGGGTTCAATCCCTGGGTTGGGAAGATCCCCTGGAGAAGGAAATGGCAACCTGCTCCAGTATCCTTGCCTGGGAAATCCCATGGACAGAGAAACCTGGTGGGCTACAGTCCATGGGGTCGCAAAGAGTCGGACATGACTGAGCGACTTCACTTTCTTTCTTTCTGGGTATGCTTACCATGCATCTAACTCTAGTCTGGGGATCCAACATTTTGGGGTGCAAAACGCGCATGCTCAGTGCACCCAGCCACTAGTATACAGGGGCATCAACGTCCCCACTGGATTCAATAATGCACCCACAAGCCAGAGGCTGAGGCTGAACAGGTGCTAATGGGGATCTGAGGACAAGTGGAATTTGCTTTTAATGAGGAGCAGCATTCAGAGGAAAAAGATGACCTAGAATAGGCAGATCAGGGGGAGTTCTCTTCCAGGTGGAAGGCAAAGGATGGGAGCCAACCTGGAGAGATGAGGGGAGAGAGGGAGAGAGAGAGAGAGAGAGTGTGTGTGTGTCTGTGTGTCTGCTCAGTTGTGTTCAATGCTCTGTGATCCCATGGACTGTAGCCCCCCAGGCTCCTCTGTCCATGGGATTTTCTAGGCAAGACTACTGGAGCAGGTTGCCATTTCCTACTCCAGGGGATCTTTCTGGACCAGGGAAAGAGAATGAGGTAGTAGCAAAGTGGGTCAGGCAGATTCAGCCAGCAATGCTGGATATGCTGGAACCCAGCGCTGGGAAGGGGCCTGTACCCTGACCTAACAAGCCCAAGGCCTCTTGACTGTTTTACTAGGAACAGAGGCTGAAGTGGCCAGGGGCACGTGGCCCTCCGTTCTAGCTACTGAGGCTTGGGGCACACACACTTATTGCAATGCTATGGCTCTTCAAGATTAGAGAAGTCCTCTAGAGGCATTAACAATTTAAACAGATGCACCCAGACTGCTCTCGCCTCCAGGAAAGCTAGAAATAAAATATACCCCGTGGCAGAGCCAGTAGGGACAGGAATAACCTAAATGCCATTTATGTTCTCCTTATAGGAGAGGTGGGCCCTGCTGTAAAACACAGACTCAGTACAAGCCTGTGAGCTTGTCCCTGGTTACCTTGGAATTCAGAGCTAACTGAATCACGATCAACCGTTACAACCTCTAATAACGTCTGGTACACGGGCGAAGGCAGATGCTGTCGGGGAGGCAAAGTGAACACCTCCATGGTTCTTACTGATTTGTTCTGTAATGAAACTGAACCGTACCCTGGCCATACTTTGACACGGTACAACCCTGGCATTGGTAAGCTTCAACTACCTCTTGTAAATGAGTTTATGGTAACCCTGCATGTGTGTGTGCTCACTCAGTTGTGTCTGACTCTTTTCAACTCTATGGACCGACAAACTGTAGCCCCCCAGCTTCCTCTGTCCACAGGATCTCCAGGCAAGAATATACTGGAGCAGGTTGCCATTTCCTCCTCCGGGGATCTTCCTAAAGCAGGGATAGAACCCTTACCTCCTGCGTCTCCTGCACTTCAGGCAGATTCTTTACTGCTGAGCCACTGTGGAAGCCAGTGGCTTCACCAGTAACACTGCATTTTGATGATCCAATGTATTGAGGGCCTGAGTTAAGTCTCCTGAGGATGTAACAGTTGTGGAAAATGACTGGCCTGAGGAGGAAGAGGATCTAGCTAATCTACCAACTGATTTCTGTGCCAAATAGTTCTGTACAAATTGACTGTAAGGTTCAAGGAGCAATGACGTTTCTTTAAATCAATCCCACACTGATTTCTCCCAAACGTCAGGCCTATTTGTGTCGGTACTATTGTTTTATCTGTTCTATAAATGTGACCCCAAATGTAAGTCTGTAACAGGGACCCACAGTTTTCCACTACTTTTGATTAATCATTTTCTATCCACAAAAACAGGGTGTCATTTGCCATAAGGGATCTATTCCACCAGGGGGTAGACTGCAATACTGTGATTTATGAGAAATAAATATATTTGGTCATTCTCAGGTATCAGTACAGTTGCTCAGTCGTGTCTGCTCTTTGCAACCCCATGGACTGCAGCACGCCAGGCTTCCCTGTCCATCACCAACTGCCGGAGCCTGCTCAGATATACTTGGTCTTTATCCCCAGTTCCTGACTCATAATTCTCAAACTCTTGGAATTTTCTGATCAATAAGAGCAATGGGAGCATCTTTTGCCATATTTGCTCTCTGGTCTTCAGTTCCAAAAAATATTTTAGGGCCAGAGAAGTAAAATGGGTGTCTTGTTATTCCTCAGAAGCTCTCTTCCATCACAACCAGGTTTGGCTAACGGCTTTAGATCCCAGCCCAGGGTGGGGGCTGGTTGTCAGGAGAACCAACCTTGTGATTAGAGGGTTAGAACTTTCAGCCTCACCCACACCCTTTTAGGAGGAACAATGGGCTAGAAAGTGAATTTAATAACCAGTGGCCAATGATTTAGTCAATCGTTACTATGTAATAAAGCCTCCATAAAACCCTCAAGCTTTCTAGCCCTTTTTCTGAGCTTTCCACCTCAGGGAACCAGAACCACACAGGGCCCCAAGGCTTGTGAGAAAGAGAATCCCTTGTGCGGTATCTTGCCCTAGGTATCTCTTCATCTGGTTGTTGATCTGTATTCTCTAGGACCCTTTTGTAATAAAATGGTCATCTAGTAAGTACACAGGTTTTCCTGAGTTCTGTCAGCTGCTCTGGCATATTAACAAATCGAAGGAAGGGGTCACAGGAGCCCCTGATTCGCAGCCCGTGAGCAGCACAGGTGACAGTCTGCACTGGGACTGGCACGGGAGTGGAGAGTGCCCGTGGGACTGAGCCTTTTGCCTGTGGAATGGGATTCTCTCTCCAGGTAGACGGTGTCAACACTCAGGGGAATGTTGGGCCCCCAGCTGGTGTCCAAGATTTGGACCAGGAAGCCTTTTCAGTGTGTAAGGCGGAAGGTGCCTGCACGCCCAGCGCCACTAGAAACCCTGGGCCCTGAGTCTCTAAGGAGCTGCCCTGGAAGGCGGCATGTCACATGTGTCGTCACAGCTCGGAGATCAGGGACTCGAGCATGTGATGTGTAATTCCACTAGGGTTCAAACTATGTGCTGGAGAAGACTCTTGAGTCCCTTGGACAATAAGGAGATCAAACCAGTCAATCCTAAAGGAAATCAGTCCTGAATATTCATTGGAAGGACTGATGCTGAAGCTAAAGCTCCAGTACTTTGGCCACTGGATATGAAGAGCCTACTCATTAGAAAAGACCTTGATGCCGGGAAAGATTGAGCGGAGAAGAGGGCGACAGAGGGTGAGATGGCTGGATGGCATCACCGACACAACGGACTTGAATTTGAGCAAATTCCACGAGACAGTGAAGGACAGAGAAGCCTGGCGTGCTGCAGTTCGTAAGGTTGCAGAGTTGGACGTGGCTTAGCAACTGAACAACAAAGGCTCCAGAAGCTTGTGCCTGGTTCCCCAGACTTCCCCACGCCTCGACCCTTTGCTGATCCTCTATGTCCTTCTGTTGTAATACATTTACAAGTATGACGACACACTGAATCTTCCTACCCAATCATCAAACCTGGAGGTGGTTTTGGGACCCTGGACACAAAGGGGTTTCATGACAATGTACCATTAAAATTAATTTCACTGGTTTCTTTCTGCTTCAAGTGGCTACTGGAAATATCACTACCACAGATGTACTCACTGGGATGATGTTTCCACTGACGATACTGCTCAAGCACCTCAGAACTGCAAGTGCTTAAGACAGTCAGGCCAGAGCTTCCATTTTATAGAATAAACAGAGGCCAGAGAGGGTGGTGGGTGTGGCTGAGACCACACTGAATATAGGAAACCCACTGCAGGATTCCAGCCCACGGGTACTTACCAGATGGACCTCGAGTGGTTGTCTTGGGGACCGAGGGCTTTCTGGACAGGGATGCCCGATTTCCTTTATCACTGGGCTCGCTGCGGGCGCTGAGTGGCCGACTGGCCCTGTCCCCACTGGCCAGCCCCTTGGTTTTGGCAGCAGTCACTGGAGTGGCTTTGGGGGGAGCAGTGCCAGAGCTGGGGCGGGTAAGGGGCTTCCGGGTACGGCTGCCACCTCCTTTCAGCCGGGCCTGCTCGGGAGGCAGCATCTCCGGGTCCACCATGCAGATACTAGGTGGGGTGGGCAGCGGTGGGGGGATCTTGAGGGGGTCAGGCAGCGGGTCACGGCGGGGGACCCCGAAGCCCTCCGTGTCCTCGTCTGAGTCGGCAGTGCCAGGGGCAGCCGGCAGGGGGTCCGAGTCAGACAGGGTGGGCAGGGACTCGCTGACAGATGTGGGTGGTGTCTCCTCGGCGCCTCCCGGAGCTCCCGCCCGCTCCTGCGACCGGGCGCTGCTGTCATTGGAGCTGCCGGGGGACACGGGGGCCGGCGCCATGGGCACGGCCTTGCGGTGCTCGAACTCACAGGGCGACACCAGGCACAGGTCCACGTCGTGCGGGGAGGCCGAGCGCCGCACCCGAGGGCCGCAGAGCGGGAGGCTGAGCCCAGCTTCACTCGCAGCTGCAGCTGGTGGCGGGAGCACCTGCTCAAAGGAGACGGACAGGGACTCGTCCACCTCTGTGGAGTGTGGGGAGCCCACCTCCGCGGGCAGCGAGGGCGTGGTCACTGTGGGGGAGGCATCTGGCCCGGGCTCCCCACCCCGCAGGGGGCTCAGCGACAGCGGCCCGCTGCTCTCTGTTGGGCCCTGCTGGGCCCCGGCGGGAGAGGGTGTGCACGGCTCGGGGGTGCTGGCGGCCAACAGCAGCTCCAGGGTTTTCTCCTCTAAGCTGCCGCCTTCCTCCCCTGCCGGGCTGAGCCCCAGATCCAGGCTGCTCTCTTGGCTGGGTGTGGCCACAAGCTGGGGGGCCGGGGAGCTGCAGGCCTCTGTCGGGGGGCTGGCCTCCCCGCTCCGGAAGCTGGGGGGGCTGCGGGGCCCATTCTCAGCTGGTGGGACCCCTGGGCGGGGTGTGTTGGGTGCTCTGCGGGTCTTGGGAGCCACCTGGACACCCACGTTCTTGCCACTAACCACGGCAGAGGCTGCCCGGCGCACCTCCCGGGGTTGGGTGCGAGGGGCACTGGGTCTGGGGTCTTTCTTCACCTCCCGGGAGGGCCTGGCTTCTTTCTCAGCCCTGCGAGGGGCCTCAGTCCGTGGAGAGTCTTTCCGGGCCACCCCAGGGCGCTCCTGGGTGGGCCTGGAGGGCACCGTCGTGCGGCCCTCTCTCCTCAAGCTGTCCCGGGAGGCCACGCTCTCCTTGCTCTCAGCTCGCCGAGGCCCCGCCAGGTCTTGGGGCGTCACCACCGGCTCCCGCAGGAACCCCAGGTGCTGCAGGCGGACCAGGCCATCCAGGAGGCGGGCGGGGGGCGTGCAGCCAGGGAACAGCACACGCACCACCTTCTCTGAGGGGCCCGCAGGGTGCCACACCAGCAGGGCGCACACGGAGGCCAGGGTGTGGTCAGTGGTGGCGGCTGAGGGCGGGTGCAGCACATACATGTCCAGCCGGCCCACGCCCATCTTCTGGAAGAGCACGGTGGGCTCAGCAGGCAGTGGCCCTCGGTTCAGGGGCACAGGGGTGATGCCCAGCTGGCTCAGGAGGCTCAGGGCCAGTTCGGCCTCATCCTCGCCACGCACCAGCCGAGAGGCAGCAGCGCGGGCGTTGAGAAACACGACGCCCAGGTTGGGGGAGATCAGCCGGCGGAGCCGGTCGTCCCCGGAGCCCCCGCCGGCAGCCGCCTCGTCGCGCTCCGCCAGCTTGCGTCGCAGCAGACTGTTGAGGCCCGGGAGGCTGTCGGCGCCAGCGTGGGTCACCAGCACAGCGTCCACCCGGTCCAGGTGCCGCACCAGCTTCCAGAAGCTCGACTTGGGGTTGGAGCCGCCGTTGACCAGCACGGTGAAGCCATTGACGGCGAAGAAGGCGGCATCACCTAGGCCACCAGGGAAGATGTAGCAGCAGGGCCGGGCGAGCCTGAGGAAGCCCACAGAGGCCGGAGGCTCGAGCAGCTCGAAGGGCGAGGGCGGCTCCAGTGACTCGGCCACGTACTCCAGGAACTCGCGCAGGCCCTCGGAAGCCGGCAGCTGCACCGGAGGGTTCAACTGCAGGTGGAGCACGCCCTGCAGGCCGGGCACTTCAGGGGCCAGCCGGGCCCAGTCACCAAAGGTCGGGCAGGTGATGGGGAGCTTGGGCGGCGCTGCAGGCGGGGGTGTGGAGGCCAGGAGATCCCGGATCTGAACAAGGGGGAATGGTTAAGGGGTCACCTGGAGCCAGGCAACACCCAGCCCCTTAGGAAAGCTAAGCCCCTTTGCCTCCCCTTGTCACCCTCAGGACAAAACCAAGCTCTCCCCACAGCCCAGCAGGGCCCATGGTCCTGTCTCACCACATGTTCCCCTCCGGCCCTCCCCCACCTTCTCACTCTCCCTGCCTCTGGGCCTTTGCACTTGCTCTTCTCACACCCTAGAGCACACTTCCCTGCAGGGAGACTTTCTACACACACCCCGACCCCCACCTCCATCTACTGGCCTTTATCTTACCATCACTACATCACTCACTACAGTACGAAAACATGGTTTCCCAGTTTTCTGCGCATTTGCCCCGCTCAGACTAGGGGTCAGAAACAACCCCATCCAGTTGTGTCCCAGATGGGACCTAGAATCTGGGATGCCACTTGGAGCCTTTGCAACATCTGATCTGAAGGCCCTCACCTTGCAGTGGGCCATGGGACTGAGCCTGACAGTACATGTTGTTACCATCACCCTACATAGGAAGAAGGGACGATGCTCGGGGCGGGGGGACAGTAGGTCACCTAGGCAGCTCAGCCCAGTGGGGATAAGCCAGACTTCAGAGGCAGGATGGCGAGGGGGCAGCTCACCTCTTTGTCCCCCAGGACCTGGAGGAAGTGGCGGGGTGAGAAGCCCCCGGTCTGGAGCAGCAGCTCCCCTGTCTCCTCCAGGCAGGGCCCCGCCAGCACCAGCAGCTTGTGAGAGGCAGGGTCTAGCAGAAGGTTCCGGAGCTGAGAGAGGGGGAGAGTGTTCAAAGCGCTACTCCATGCAGTGAGATGGCCAGCACCCCTCTTTGGGGTGGTCCCCAGCCCCAGATCTATGTATAACCACCCTACTCTTGTCCTATCAGGGCTTCCCTGGTGGCTCAGGGGTAAAGAACCTGCCTGCCAATGCAGGAGACACGGGTTTGATCCCTGGGTTGGGAAGATCCCCTGGAGAAGGACAGGGTAACCCACTCCTATATTCTTGCCTGGGAAATCCCATGGACAGAGGAGCCTGGTGGGCTACAGTCCATGGGGTCACCAAAGAGTCGGACACAACTTAGTGACCAAAACACAACAATCTGTCCCCCAAGTGGCCTGGCTAGTACTAAACTAGAAGCCAGGATTGTAGCCTGTGGGCCTCCTGCTGGAGCTGGCCCCCATCCTCCCTGCCAACTCCTGCTCATTCTACAAAGCCCAGCTCCAGCGCCCCCTCCAAGTATTCCTGGGCCCCCCCAAGCCCACATTTCCCTCTGGCCCAGCCCAGGTGCCATAGGGAAGAGGGGACTGTGTCTGGCTATTTCCACCAGAGCCTCCTCAGGGAGCAAACAGGGCATTTTTGATCAAAGGCATCAACCTGTACAAGGATCTCTAGAGGGCTCTATCTCATACGAAACTGAGAGAAGAGTGCTGATGTCCACAAGCTAGAATTATTAAGAAGTCAGTTCAGACAACTAGCAGGGCCCAGCCCACAGGAACACATGAGACCCAAAAACACCGGTTGGGTTCTGCCCTCCCACACTCCAGCCCTTCCCTATCCCATTCAATCCTCCCATGCTCCAGCCTTTTCTGACTCCACCTACTCCCATCAGCAGCTCTGAAGAGGGACTAAATTGAGGCTGGAGTCACCAGGGGAGGCTTTGTTGCTGCTGGGTGTCAGGAAGAGAATTTCAGGCAGATGAAGTCAGGGGCCCCCAGAGGCTGGGGCCAGGGGATGGCAGCGGTCCCAGCAGCCCATTTCCCCCAGAAGCCTTCCCTTTCCTACCTCGTCACACAGGGATTTGTCTGATGGATTCAGGAGGACCAGCGTCTCCAGGGTGTCACCACGGTGGTGCAGACTCCGCTGGCCTGTGGGAGAACCGGGCCCTTTAACTTTAGGGCTGAGCCACACAAGCCAGGGTCAAATCCCCCCTCACTGGGTGACCCTAGGTGGCCAGGAGCCCCTCCAGCACTCTGGTTTCCCAGGACCTCCAGCCAGGGGGTCATCCGGAGATTAACAGACATGAGATAGAGCTGCAGGTGAGGATGAGGCAAGAACAAGAAACCGCCTTGGCAGGCCCCATGCTGGAGACAGCAGGGACAAGGCCTCCACTGCTGGCAGGACCCAACTGCAGCTGTCAGCCCTGTGGGGGACAGCATCGTCACCCCATTTTATAATCAAGGAGCCTGAGCCCAGGGAAGGCCAAGGAGGGTACACTAGGAAAAGGGTACAACATGAGCAAAGGCCCTGAGGCAGCACTGAGCTCTCGGTGTCTGAGGATCAGGAAGGGGCGAGAGCGAGGGGCAGCAAGAGGGAGCCGAGGGCAGGGAGGCCTCATGGGTCACGGAGAGGGCAGTGGGGTTGATTCTGGGATCTGAACCCTTACCCTTTATCAGCTTATCACAAGCTTCTTATCATGTGTGGATACTGCCCCATTCAGGCAGGGAAAGTAAGGCACAGAGAGGGGAAGTGGCGGCCAAGGTCACACAGCACAGACGGGATTTCCAGCCCTCCCCAATCCCCAGTCTGATACAGTGAGGGTCAGGAAGCCACCAGGAACCGCTGGGACAATGAGGTGACGGACACTTCCTTCCCCTCCTGAAGCAGCCTGGAGGTGACTCAACAGGCCAGCTGAGCAGGGGCTAGCTAGGCAACACCCAGGCCCCACCCAGCAGCTACTCTGCTCACCCCAGTCACCCCAGAATCCCCAGGGAGCACGGGCCATGTAGGGCTGCCCAAGAGTCCCAACCCCCTCCTCGACCTTGCTTTCTCAGCTCCCCATCTACTGAGCACTTACTTGTACCCTGTGCAAGAATCACAGCCATAAACCACACCCAGTCCCTGCCAGGCTCTGCCCACACGCACCAGCCCCTCACTTTCCAAATGTCTTGTCCCTTTGCTTGGGTGTTTCCCTCCACCCTCCCCACCAGCTGCTTCTCATCCAAAAAGACCCTCCTCAGAGGTCTCCCTGTCCCCCACACCACACAGTCTCATTTGTTACATGGGAACAAAAATGCAAGTTCTGACCTCATGAGTTGGTGATGACTGAGGAGTGAGTGCTGGCTCAGGGGCGGCCCCTGCTCTTACTCAGCGGATCTCAGCTGTATTATTACTGTTGTTTACAGCCATCCCTGACGCACAAAGCTGGCACTCGGAGAACATCTGCCCACTGAGTGAGCAGCTGGTGCACACAGGGTCACCTTTCACAGCCTCACCTTTCACAATGCTGGAGAAGGTGGCTGAGTGCCGGGACACGAAGACCTTGAGCTGCTCATCGAGGCTGCAGACGCCAGGGTCAATGTCCCAAGACCGGATGCCTGGTGGGGTGGGCGGGAAAGGGAGATAGGAAATCAGTTGGGCTCCCCAGCTCCCAGAATATTTCAATAACTAGCAAAGGGCAGGCGAGGGCCACCACAGCCCCCTCTTCCCCCAACCTGCCCCCACACACAAAGGCCAGGAGATTCAGAAACATCCATTGTGCCTCTGGATCTCACTGCATCCACCATCAAGGAACCCCAAAAGTCGGGCACTTTACAAAGAAGACTTAGGACCTCAGCAAGAAAGTCCCCACCTCCTAGACAGTCATCTTGTCCCCTTCAGTATCCTCCCACCCCCACCCCTGGTTTCACTGATCCTCAGCCCTGCCACGCACAGATTCCACCTCTAAGCTTTTGCAGGAACTGATCCCACTGCCCAGAGGCCCCTCTCCCTGCCTTCCCATCCTTCAGGTCCTCTCAGCCCTTGGCATCTTCCTCTGAACAGTCCTGAAACCATCTGACCTTAAAACTTGATCCATCTCCCTGCCTCCCTCCCCACCAGACCATGAGTCCTGAGAATGCAGGTCTGAACCTGCCAGAGGTCCCCGCCCTATCCTCGATGCCCTGCGGGGTGACATTCCCTAAACCCATGAGCTGTGTGCTGCCATCCCATTTTCCTGGCCATGGAGGACAGGCGCTGACAATCTGAGAGATGCGGGATGACGGATCTAGGGTGCCCTCCAAGCAGCACGGTGCGGGATGCACCACGCCCGCCGGTCCCACCGTGCCAAGTGCTTGGCAGGTGAATCCTGCAGGTGCATCTATGACTCACATATTCAGGTGCCAAATCCCCTAAGCAGGCGGCACCCGCCCACACCCCGATTAGCAGTTCCTCATGGAGCTACGGAAAGTGGCCCCCAGGGCTCCGGGCCCAACCTCCCTATCCCTGCTCCTCCCTCCAGGACGTCAAGGCTACTAAGAGCCGGGGAATCGAGGCGCGCCCGGAGGGCGGGACGCGGAGCCGTTGCCCATGCTGCCCAGTCGCGTGGGCCCCCAAAGCCGGGGCCCGTGTCCCCTCCCCGGTCTGCACCAGGCTCGAGGCGGAGCAGCTGAGCCCGACCCCGAACGCTGCTTCCTCCGCGGGCGCCCATAGACTCTGCCTGCGCCCTGTGTCTAACGGTAAGAGGATAGGGGCCCGGGCCACCCCCGCCCCCGATCCGGCCGGCCCCCGCCCCGACCGCTCCATCCTCCGGCTCTCAGGCCGAGATGCGCGGCCGCTACCGCCTCCCCGGCACCGCGTTCCCGGACCGGTCCGACCTCGTTCAAGCTCCTCCAGCACGTAGGCAAGCAGCCCCCGGCACCCGCACTCGCCGCCTACTACGAGCAGCAGCGAGCTGGGGACCTCGGCCGCCCCGGACCCTGCGACCGTCGCCGCCATCTTAGCGCCGCCCTGACGCTCCGAGCGCCCGCCCTACTGTCCCCGCCCCTTAAAGGGGCCGGACCGGAAGGGCTGAAGACCCCTCCCGGAAGCCCCTCCTCGCTCGTTATCTGCCCCCTTGCGCCCTCTGCGGTAGTGGGACTTGCGGATACAGGCTCCTAAGCGTTAGCCGAGTCTTGAATCTCGGCTTTGGACACCTCTCCCAAATGACTACTGTTTCATTCATTCATTCACTCATTGATTCTTTCACTCATTTATCCAGCAAGTTCTGACTGCGTGTCTACTACTTGCCAATTGGAATCTCTGCCCTCCAGAAACTCATATTACATGTCAGTGGGTCCAGTCTTGAACCAGATCCCAGATGGTCCCGGTTCCCTAGGTCAGGGCTTAAACAAAGAAAACAAGGGTAACTTTGAGGGCTTTGAGAGATGTTTAGGAGTTTTCCAGGTGTGGGTTATGAGATAATGACATGTGAGGCGTAAGTTAGAGCATTTGCAGAGCTTAGAGATTAGGAAAGTACATATGAAGTTGAGACAGATTCCAGAGCACTCTGGATCTGGAGCAGGGCACCACAGTTATTCTGCACCTACAGTTTGCAGGGCATCTTGCTCATTGAAGATATGCATAAATCTATGAAGTTGGTAGTTATGAAGTAGGCTGTGGGCACAGTCATTTCAGAGGAATGGAGAGGAAATAGACTTGGAGAGATGAAGTCACCAGACGCATAAGAGGTAGAGGAGAGATTCAGGTGGGTTTGACTCCAGATCCAGCCTGCGACAGGGACTGGCTGCCTGGTTCACATGGGTAACCCTCCTTCCCCAGTCAATTGCATTCAGCCTTTTTACCCACGGTGGCCACTACTTGAAAAATCATGTTGCATCAAACTTCTTGACAGATGATCATGCCTAGGAAGGGCTAGGTTGCATCCCTCAGGAGTTAGCTCCCCATCTTTGGAGGTATACAAAACCAACAAAGACAAGTGAAAAGATCTGCCAAGAAGGATTAACCTCCCACTGCCCTTCATTATCTATTCAGTCCAACTTCCTCCCTGGTCAGTGTATAACAGTCGCTGGCCACGTGCCGTCCGTCTAACGTTTGAGCGCTCCACTTCCTCTCTCTTTATGGCCCTGGCATCCTTCCTCTATCCCAGTCCCTCCCCCTTGGCTCCCTTCCCTGTTTGCTGGCTGCCTGTGATTTCTTCTATTATTGCTCTCAACAGTAATAAAAATGGGAACGTCTGTGTCAGGTTCTATCTTCCTCAGCAGGATAGGAGATTGTTGGAGGCCAGACTAGGCTGAGATTTCTCTGGGATCCCAGTTTTTTTGCAGGACAAAGCTGAGCATCTGGGAAGTGCATGATAAAGGGTGTGAAATGGGAGCGAAAAGCTCCTTCATCCACCATTCACTCATGTGTATTGATTGATTGGGTCAGGACAGTAACCTGGGACCTTCTGCTCGAAGTCTATGCTCTCTCTTTTGCCCAAGGCTGTGAATTATGATGGGTAGTGCTCATTCTGAAGGTGAAAGTGGGAGTGGCAAAGTCATGTCCGACTCTTTGCCATGGAATAATCCTTAGAATTCTCCAGGCCAGAATACTTGAGTGGGTAGCTGTTCCCTTTTCCAGGGGATCTTCCCAACCCAGGGATCAAACCCAGTCTACTGCATTGCAGGCAGATTCTTTACCAGCTGAGGCACCAGGGAAGCCCAAGAATACCTGTGTGGATAGCCTATCCCTTCTCCAGTGGATCTTCCCTACCTAGGAATCGAACTGGGGTCTCCTGCATTGCAGGTGGATTCTTTACCAGCTGAGCTACCAGGGAAGCCCTAGTGTTCATTCTAGTGGGTCTTAAAGGGCTCTGAGTTGCCAAGGCATCTGGGACCTGATGTTCTGAGTGTTCTGGAGTCCTGAGGTTTTCCTGTCCCAGAGTGTCTCTCAGTCTGGAGACCCTAATGTGAAGAGTGGGGGGAGCATCTCCCAAGAGATGAAAGAAGCATCTGGGGACCATTTCTGAAATCCCAGGCAACAGACTCCAGTCACTGCTCTCCTGCTTTTGTCCATGCCCAGCTCCATGCCTCTTTTCAGGTCATCAGTTACCAGAGGGATCAGGTGCTGAAATTATGGGGGAAATGGAAAACCCTCAACCGTCAGGACTGCTGGATGCCCTAGTCTCCTTCCCCTGGCAAATCTTTTCTCTTTTTAACATTTTTATTGAGGTTGAACATAAACATGGTCAAGTTCATAAATGTCAGGAGTGGAGGTTGATGGAGGTCAGGATTTAGGACATTTCCAGCCCCCACTGCACCACCTTGGATACTCCAGTTCATTCTCCACTCCCTCAAGGTGACCACTTATCTGACTGTCATCACTTGGGTGAATTTACCTGAGTTTGAACTTCTCAGAGATGAGATTGCACAGGGTATCCACTCTTGGTTCTGGCTTCTCTTGCTCCTCATGTGTGTGGAACAGGCATTTGTCCCTTTTCGTGGTTATGTAGTATTCCCAAGTATCTTTTCTTTCTTTTTATATTGTGATCAAATAAATATAACATATTACTTACCATTTTAGGGGCTTCCCTGATGGCTCAGCAGATAAAGCATCTGCCTGCAATGCAGGAATCACAGGAGATGGAGGTTCAATCCCAGGGTCGGGAATATCCTCTAGAGGAAGAAAATGGCAACCCATTCCAGTATTCTTGCCTGAAAAATCCCAGGGACAGAAGAGCCTTGTGGGCTACAGTTCAAAGGGTCAAAAAGAGTAAGACACAACTGAGTGACTAGGCATGCGCTTATTGTTTAACCATTTAAAGTGTATAATTCA
This sequence comes from Bison bison bison, assembly GCF_000754665.1. Lineage (NCBI taxonomy): Eukaryota > Metazoa > Chordata > Mammalia > Artiodactyla > Bovidae > Bison > Bison bison. The sequence goes on along the minus strand of NW_011494793.1, from coordinate 1,723,838 downwards.
GGGTATTTAGGAGACTCACAATGTAGTATGACCCTCACTAGCATCTAGCCCCAAAATACCTAAAGGACCCCACACTCTTTAGCAGTCTTCCCCAACACCCTCCCTCCCAGCCACTGGCAACCACTAATCTGCTTTCTGTCCCTGTCGACCGTCCTGTTCTGCACATTTCATACAATACGAAACCATTTGTCTCTGGCTTTCTTCACTCAGCATGATGTTTTCAAGGTGCACCCGTGCTGTATCATATGTGACCACTTTATTCCTTCCTGTGGACCCATCACATTCGGCTTGCCCATTCATCTGCTGATGGACATCTGGATTGTTACTACCTTTCCACTCTTGCAAACAGTGCTGTTGTAAACATTCATGTGCAAGTTTTTCTTGAACATTGCTTTCAATTCTCTTGGGTCTGTACCTAGGAGTGGAATTGCTGGGTCACATGGTAAATCTCTATTTAGCTTTTGAAGAACTGCCAGGCTGTTTTCCACAGCAGCTGTTAAATTGTACATTCCTACTGGCAGTGTACAGGGGTTCCAAAGGCTCCACATCCTTGCAAACAATTAGATTTTTTTCCTTTCTTATTGTAACCACTGGGTACCAATTTTTCACGATTCATCCATTTTCCTCATTGGTGAGCATTTGGGTTGTTTCCAGTCTGGAGCAATTGTGGATAAAGCTGTTTGAGCATACTTGTACATGTCTCTTGGTGACTATACTCTTTTCTCCCCCAGTGCGTGCCTAGGGGTGGAATGGCTGAGTCATGGGGTAAGGAATGGTCAGGCTGTTTTCTCAGGTAGGCTGTGAGGGAGGAAATGTCCCCCGTGTCATACCAACACTTAGATTTCAGCCTTTTTGTTTTGTTTATATTTTATTTTTTGAAGTATAGTTTATTTACAATATTGTGTTAGTTTCTGGTGTGCAGCAAAGTGATCCAGTTGCACACACACACACACATGTCCTTTTTCATGTTCTTTTCCATTATGGTTTATCATAGGATATTTAAGATTATTCCCTGTGCTATACAGTAAGACTTTGTTTATTCATTCTATAGATAATAGCTTACATCTGCTAATCCCCAAATTCCCAATCCATCCGTCCCCCACCCCTCCTCCCACTTGGCAACCACAAGTCTGTCCCCAAGTCTGTGAGTCTGTTTCTGCTTCCTAGATAAGCTCATTCATGTCATATTTTAGATTCCACATACAACTAGGGTCATATGGTATTTATCCTTCTCTTTCTGCCTTACTGCAGTTAGTATGATAATTCTATTTCTATCCATGTTATTGCAAATGTCATTATTTTATTCTTTTTTATGACAGCTATTTTAATATTTGCCTTTTCCCCCTTCTTCCCCCACGCCTATCACCAACCCTGTTCATCAACATTCATTAAGCGCTTGCGTTGACAACACTCTAGCTCTGGGTGCTGAGAAGGGAACAAAATGACTGGTCCTCAGTGCAAATCGCTCTGAATCTTGAACGGCGGGGGGGAGCCTGAGGCTTGTATGCCTATATGTCAGTTCCTTTAATTCTTGCAAAAACTTGGCCCCAAGCTCTGAGTAAACACATTTAATAAAGGAGAAAAAAGGATTCAGAGAGTTAAGGGGCAGATCCAGTATCTAGCACCCCAGAGGAGATGTGAACCCCGGGTATGTGACCCCGGGCCCTGCAAGAGGCATTCATTCATCCATTCAGTAAACACTTCCTGACAAATTTCCTATGCCTCCAAGAGGTCCCCAAGGAGACCCCAGTCTTCAGGAGGAAGAGCTGGCCACAGATGCCCCCTAACTGTGGAGCCAGGGCTGGGCTAGAGGGTGGACCTGGAGCTGGAGGAGTCCAGAATGGGGCAGTGAAGGTTCTGTATGGGGAGACAGGGAAGGTATCCTGGGAAAAGGGACATTGAAGCTGGGCTTTTGAAGAATGCACTTGAGTTCATCAGGCAGATCTTGCATTCATTAATTCAGCAAACACCCTCAGCCACATCCTCTGTGCCAACCTCACCTCAGCCTGGTTGCAAGGAGCTAGGAGAGACAGAACCAGACATGGATTCCCCATAGGGTCATGGATGGACTGGAAGGGGAGGGAGGGGCTGGTATTGCCCCAAATGGAAGAACATAGAAGTTCTTCAGGGGACCAGCAGGGGTCTCCTGAGAGGAGGATGTGGCTTCAATTCCCTCCTGCAGAGCAGAGAGTTGATGCTAAATGTTTTTGTTTTGGAATATATTGCATGGGTTAAATGAGACCAAGAAAACATGTGTGTGTATATGTGTGTGTGTGTGTGTGTGTGTGTGTGCTGAGTTTCCCAGTCATGCCTGACTCTTTGCGATCCTTTGGACTGTAGCCCATGGCTCCTCTGTTCATAGGATTCTGTAGGCAAGAATACTGAAGTGGGTAGCTATTCCCTTCTCCAGCAGATCTTCCTGACCCAAGGATCGAACCTGGGTCTCCTGCATAGCAGAAGAATTCTTTACTGTCTGAGCCACCAAGGAAGCCCTCTTAAACCCCACACTATGGAGCAAAAAGGAAAGAGGCGTCTAGGAGTGACTTGATAGGGATAGGCACTTGCTTGCAATGAGTTTATTTCATAAAATCACCAGGATGTGGGGTGGGGGTGGGTGGAATGGGGGAGAGAGGCTGCCTCTTGTTTATGATCCAGGTCCTCTCTGGGTGGGTGATCTCTCAGCCACTCCCCCAAATTCCCCAATTAGTGCAAAGATGCCCCCAGAAATGGTGATTCCCTCCTTTCTCCTCTTATCAGCCCAGGGTCCCGCCAAGCTCCGCCTCCATGGGGGACTGGACAAGACAGCCCACTTTGGACATCTAACAGAGGCTCGCGGACATGAATGCCCACCCCTTCCTCTCCCTTGGGCCACTCCAAATCCTACCTCAGTGTGGGCCCTAGATAGAGGATGAGTAGGGAGGGAGGTGCTAGGCTGGAGTGGCTTGGATCCCTGAGGGCTGCAGAGGATCATGTAGGGGAACCATGGAGCACATATTGTGCTCAATGTCATCCTCACAAAAGACCAGTACCCTTTCCCTGCCCCATTCCACACACATGTATTGAATGCCAGACCAGTAGCGGGGGAGTCTTGGTCCTGACCTCAGGAGCTTCTAGCTCAGAGCTCCCAAAAGTGTTACCAAACTGATCTCAGGTCCTCTCACCCAATGCACTGCAAAGCCAGTCAACTGGTACCAGGTGTGGTGAAGGAAAGTGCAGCATTCCTTTGCACAGTGCCAAGCAAGAAGAGAAGGTAGCCAAAGTGCCAAAGATGTCCGACCTCTGATGGCTTCCAGGAAAGGGTTTTTCAAAGCAGCATTAGGGGTGAGGGTCACAGGGTGTATGACCATGTCATGGACATTTTTCTGATTGGTTGGTGGTGAGTTAACAGAGTGATCAATCTTCTGCCTCCAACCAGTTTAGGCTCTATATGTTTGAGGTCAGCAGTTTCCATCTGGTAGGGTCCTGGTTTCTGCCAAAACAGCATAAGAATATGTGTCAGAAGGCTCTCCATAGAGGGGTAACCTCAAGGAGAAGCTAGGGGTTTTGTGACTCTTTTTTCTGGTGGACCTATTATTTAATTTGCTATTACTTTCCCGCTTGACTGCTTCATTTTTGTCCCTGATTTCCCACTTCTCCAATCATCAATTGCTGAGTCTGCTCTCGCATAAGGCCTAAGAGGCTAAAAGCTTTTTCTACAAGCAAGAAGTGGGGAACACAGATGTCTGTCACTGGGAAGGCCCCACAGGGCCTGTTTCTGTTTCACAAGGGTGGAGAGCTCCCAAATCTCTGCTACCAGATTAATTCATTAATTATACCAGTCGATATTTATTTCTTTTTAAATTTTACTTATCTTCAGCTGCGCGGGATCTTTGTTGCTGCACGCAGCCTTTCTTTAGCTGTGAAAATGGAGCTACTCTCTAGTCTCTAGTCTAGCCAGCTTGTCATTGCTTTGGCTTGTCTTGTTGAGGAGCACAGATTCTAGGGCACCACAGGCTTCAGTAGCTGCAGAAACGCGGGCTCGAGATCCCTCAGGCTTCAGTAGTTGAGGTGCACTGGGCTTGGTTGCTCTGCTGGCATGTGGAATCTTCCCAGACCAGGGATCAAACCCGTGTCCCCTGCATTGGCAAGCGGATTCTTAACCACTGGTCCACCAGGGAAGTCCAACATATATTGATTGCTTGAGCTCCCTCTGTATGCTACTGGGCAATGAGGAGACAATGTTTTCTGAGCCCCAGCCCTAGCTTCTAAACAACTTGCTTCCTGGTTGGGAAACAGACAAGAAAACTGGTATAAGAACAGAAGATGCTGAAGGCCCAAGGGGTGTTCTCCCACCAGCCTTGGGCATCAGGGCTTTCCCAGAGGAGGGGACATTTCAGCTGAGAAGGGGAGAGAAAGCAGCCTATACAGGAGAGAGGAAGAGGTGTTTCTGGCAATGGGAACAGTGCGTGCAGAAGCCTGCACAAGAGGTGTGTCAGAGGAATTAAAGACATCTTACTGAGACACAGTTTGGAGGCAGATGCTAGAGGAGAAGGGAAGATTGGGAGCCAATCACCGCGCAAGAAGAGCCTTGCAGGCCGATCTTTCGAAGTACGTCCTCTAATTCGCTACCAGCTGTTGTATGAAGTACTGCTCTAGGGGTTACACCCACCCGGATCCAATCAGAGCCGGCCACCAGGGCGTGGTCAGGGGCGGGGCTGCATCCTGTCTGGCAGCCAGGTCCAGGGCGGGAGGCGACCTGCCTTGGGTGGCTTGCAGTCCGGGGAGGAGAACGGGGATTGGAGGGGACATAGAGGAGTCCTGACCTAGCTTCCCACCATCGTCCAGATCTGGAACCCCAAACTGCGCCGTGCCCGACATCCATACCCTTTCAAAATCAAACGGTCACCATGGTATCCGCATCTCCAGTTCCACGGAAGACTCTGCCGTGAAACACAAGGCTGAAGACAGCACAGGGGTCACGAGTGCCGACCACATGAGGGGGTCTGGTGAGGTTCAAACCCCAGCTGTGTCCCTCCTCAGCTCTTTGACTTCCCTGTGCCTCAGTTTCCCCATCGCATGGACCTGTATCAAAACAGCCGCACCCGGTAGAGGCGATGTTGGGATTAAAGGAGTTAAAACACTCCCAACTCGAAGCAGACTCTCCACGTGCTAAATGCGCATCGGGTTAATTATTCTTGTAATTTATCATTTTGCTTTGGAAATCTATTGGCCACAGGCAGCTCTCTAAAGTAGACAACTGCCGGCGATCTGCTTGGGGTCTTCTCAGGGAGAGCATTCCCAACCCAAGCCTCTTTCCAGATGGATGGATTTTAACCACAATAAAGTTGACATCCTGTTCTTAAACATAATAAAACATGGGTTCATTTGGACTTGGCGTTCCCCTTTTGCATTCTAGAGCCCAAGTGTTTATGCATCTGGGTCTCAAACATTTTCAAAGGATTCTCTGCAGTTCTTGGGTGCCTTGGGCACCGGGCCTCATACAGACGTGCCTGACAGTGCCTTAATGGTAGTCTTAGAGGCATGGCTCCGGTCCAACTGTTACCTCTTACTGTCAGCAGTTTGGGCAAATGTTTTGGCGTTTCTGATCAGTTTCCCACCTGTCAAAGATGACATCACTGAAGCCCCTTTGTCGAGTGTTCTCAGCTCTCTCACTTGGCTGGGCGGGAGTCCATGGGGTCTTCAGCCAGTCTGGGGTGGGGAAGCAGGTCTCGGAAGGGTAGCGTGAATGAGGGTGCACCTCTGAGTTGGGGCATGCCGAGGGCCTTGACTGGGGCAGTGGTGGCAGCAGGGGCCTAGAGACTGGAAAAGGCAGAGGCTTTGGGTTCCTGCTGGTTCCTTCCCTGAGCTGGCCCGAGGGTGGATGAGCCTCACAAACTCTTGAGATTTTCACTTTGGACATAAAAGCATCTCGACTCCAAGAGTTACTCGTTTATGCCTTGGTTTAATGGTACCGAAGCATAAAGGAGTAATGGAATGATTGTGCACACCTGGGGAATGGGAATGATTGTATGCACCTGGAAAGATGGCCACAAGAAAGGTAAGCAAGAAGAGCTCAGTAATTGTTGAGAGGGAGCCCTTGCTTTAAAAAACAAACAAAAACTATCATTTTAGAGGATTTGGGAATGTAGGTGTTAAGGGCTGCAGCTGAATTCCCTGGGTTTAAACCCCAACTCTGGCACTTCCTTGCTGTGTGAATTTGGGTATGTGACTTAAATTTTTTGTTCTGTTTCTCTGCCCATATAATCAGTTTGAGGATTAAAGGAGTGAACATTTGTAGAGTTTTGCCCAGCACCTGGCACACTGAAGGAACTCGCTAGATAAATTAACTCCTCTCGAGCTGGTACCTCACTCCGACCCCCAACCGTGGGCACCAGCCGTTGGCCCAGTGCTGCCCCCTGCTGGTCACTCTGGGGACTTTGGACTGAGCCCCGCCTCTGAGGCCGGAGCCCCGCCCGCCATCCCATTCAGACCAGTCCCATGACTGTGCCCCTTTCGAGGCCTCATGCTCTTGGCCAATTCAATCGTTGTCTTGTATTATTAGCCTCCTCAGGCCAATCCCTCATAGCTCATAACCGAGGCATAAAGGAGTAATGGGATGAGCTATGAGGGAGGGTGTCCTCCCTTTGCCGTCGGACCCTTGTCCTCAATGTCTCTACTTTTTAATATGCTGTCTAGGTTGGTCATAGCTTTTCTTCCAAGGAGCAAGTGATTTTAATTTCATGGCTGCAGTCACCATCTGCGGTGATTTTGAAGCCCAAAAAATAGTCTCTCACTGTTTCCATTGTTTCCCCATCTATTTGCCATGAAGTGATGGGACCAGATGCCATGATCTTTGTTTTTTGAATGTTGAGTTTTAAGCAAACTTGTTCACTCTCCTCTTTCACTTCCTTTTGAAAGTTCAAGTTGCTTTTGAACTATGGTGTTGGAGAAGACTCTTGAGAGTTCCTTGAGAGCAAGAAGATCGAATCAGTTAATCCTAAAGGAAATCAGTCCTGAATATTCATTGGAAGGACTGATGCTGAAGCTGAAGCTCCAATACTTTGGCCACCTGATGCAAAGAACTGACTCACTGGAAAAGACCCTGGTGCTGGGAAAGATTGAAGGCAGGAGGAGAAGGCAATGACAGAGGATGAGATGATTGGATGGTATCACCGATTCAGTGGACATGAGTTTGAGCAAGCTCTGGGAGTTTGTGATGGACGGGGAGGCCTGGTGTGCTGCAGTCCATGGGATTGCAAAGAGTTGGACATGATTGAGTGACTGAACTTTCATCAAGAGGCTCTTTAGTTTTTCTTTGCTTTCTTCCATAAGGATGGTGTCATCTGTGTAGCTGAGGTTATTGATATAATATTTGCTATGCTATCTGCTAGGAATGCCCTTCCTCCAATTCTACAGTGCTTAGGGAGACCTCTTCACTCTCCAGTTTCCTCTTTTCCAGGACACCTTTCCCAGCATACCAATCAGAGCCTCCTTCCCCCTTAGTCATCTCCCAGCACTGACTGCAGAGATCGGATTCTGTGGCCCCACATCCTTCTCCCGGACTCCAGGCAGGATCCACCCCCTCCCCCAGCCTTGGAAGGTGGCGTGGACATGTGTGTGGATCCAGGCTGTGTTTTTTGAATGAATGAGTGATTACATGAACATCTGTGTTGCATAAACAGCCTATTCTGAGAGTTGGTCCAATCTTGTTTTATATTCCAGCCTTGTCTCCCCAATATCTCAGGAACTCAGTCTTCCTATTTGTGAAATGAGCACAGTATTGCACCCACCTCTGGTTGCAGAGGATTAAGGAAAATAGGATATGTCAGGCACCCAGCATGTTGCCAAGCACACAGTAGGCCTTCAGGAACCACATGAGCTCTCTTGTGCTCTCCAATTATGAGAAATAATTATGAGAAACTTGGACTCAGGACTCATGTCCTGCCTCATCTATTGCAGTACTCCCCCATTCCCAACCTGCCCCAGGACAAGGCCATTGATAACAGAACTGTCAGAGGAAGAGGAGGATTTGTTCCACAGGACAGTCCCAAGGGCTCTGAATTCCATGTCCCCCGCACATAACATTGCTTGCTACCCTGATTACAGGGACTGGAGTCACAGATAGACAAACAGCTGGACGGTGGAACCTGAGTTTGATGTCTTGATTTTGGTCCTAGAAGCCAGGCAGCCCTTTACCCTCTGTCTGCACTCTGGCCCCAAGTGGCTACACCCCATCTCATGTTGATGGCTCTCCCATTTGCATCACCAGCCCAACCTCTCCCCTGAACTTCAGACTCAAATATCCACCTGTACTGGGTCTTCTCACTGGGTACCTTGTAAGTATCTCGCATTCAGCCAGTCTGAAGCACAGGTCCCAGTTCCTCACCCTGAGATCAACTTCTTCATCAGCATGGCAGGGGAATGGCTCACCATCATTCTGCTCCCCAGGTCCCCAAACCTCGACTCATTCTCATCACTTCTCTTCCTTCACCCCACATGTCCAGTTCATCCAGTTGTCCTGTAGGCTCAGACTTCAGAATGAACCCAAACCTGCCCAGCACTCCTGTGGGTCCTGCCAGCTCCTTCCTGGATCCTTCCCTGGCCTTCCACCACTTACATTCCCGCCCTAAACATCCCTGCTCCCCTGGGCAGCCACAGAGAGATCCTTAAAATGATAAATCAGAGATTCTTAAAATGACGCTGAGCTCAGCACAGTGCAGTCACCCCTCCCCACCTCCAACCTGGGCAGTTGGGGCATCAGAGAGAGGTCTGGCATGGGGTTTGTGGGTGAAGATGAGGCCTTGTTGGTCACAAAATGCCCATGGAGTCTCTGGTCCTCCTGGGTCTCTGTTCTGCCCCCCGGGCTGAGGTCTCATCTCTCCGTCTCGGTCTCCCTCTCTCAGTCTCTCTCTCTGCATCTCAGACTCCTCCCCATATCCCCTAGGCTCTTTATAACCCTTGCTATCTCCCACCTCTCTCACTCTGCTCCAGCCACACCAGCCTCCTTGGTTTTCCTCCAACACACCAGACACAGTCACACTTCAGGGCCTTTGCATCTGCTCTGCCCTCTGTCTCGAACCTCCCTCCCCAAACTCTCCCCATGCCTGTTTCCTTCTCTTTCCTTGGGTCTCAGCTTCTGTGTTGCCTCCACCAGGAGGAGGCAGTTACCTTCTCCTCCACCATTTCTATCATGGGACCCTTCCTGTTTTCCTCCTAATTTTCCTTGATTTTCTCTGTGCATGCTTATTTTCATTTCCAATTCTCGAGTTAGGGACCATGTCACTTTGTTGGAACCTGTTGACAAGAGTAGTTCCCAGCATCCAGATGGCGCCAAGAAATGTTTGCTGGATAAACTGATTGACATCTGATTCATATCTGTCTCCTCCATGGAGCTTCACTCAGTGCCAGAAACATCACATGTACCCAGTAAGGACTGGAAATTTATCTGAAGACCAAACAGTGTTGCCCTGTGTGGGGATTCTAGAAGCAGCTCTGTTCATTCCCCACTAGAAAGCTGAGCTCAGCAGATGCTGTGGAGGAGGAATTTTCTTATTCAAGGCCCAAACCTCTCCACAGCTTCTCTTGGCACCAGGGATTGGAAAGTTTTAATAAGAGCAGAGTCTCTGGGGATGGCCAGGAGCTTGGATGGCTGGGAGGGATGTGTGTGTGCATTTGGTGGAGTGGGGAGGGGGGTGGGTGCACTCTTCACAGATATGTGTGTCTATATGTGTGTGTTGCACTTTTCACCAGTCTGTGAGCTATCTCCCGTCGCCTCTCTTTCAACAGTTTTTATCTGTGGATTTCATAGGATGGTGGAGAGAAAGTGAGACATCGGAAGCTACGTGAGAGATGGAGGGAGAGATAGATAAAGAGTGGAAGGGAGTTTGCAAAATTCATGAATGTAGATGCACAGTGAGCAGAGTCAGGGAAAGAGGGAACCACAGAGAAGAGAGGGCAAGAGAAAGACAGCAGGGCATAATTAAGTGGGGAGATGAGATAGCTCAGATAAATAGCTTTGGAATGAGCCAAGTTGTTGCTGGGAGCGAAATGGGACACCGGGGCTTAAAAATTAATTGGATCTGAGTGATCAATTTATCAGGGTCTTTGGCAAAAGGACAGAGATCAGGGATGGGTGAGAGAGAATAAGAGAGACCAATGGGTATCAAACATATTAAGAGAACATAATTCACACTAACAAATTAAAGGTAAAGAGTTACATAGTTATCCTGACTGGTGTAGGAAATGCAGTTGCTAAAATTCACCACCTGTTCATGATAAAGAAAAATCTTTTTTTTTTTTTAAAAAGAAAAACATTTTAACACACTGGAAATAGAAGTAGATCTCCTTTATTTGATTTTCTATTAAAAACCCATAGCAGGTATCATATTTAATGGTAACTGTTGAAATGTTTTCTTTCAAATGCAGAACAAGGGAAGGATGCCTGTTACCATGGTGTCTGAGATTGTGCTGAAGTACCTGACCTGTATGGTAGGCTAGGAAAAAGAAATGAAAGGCCAAAGGACTGGAAAGGAAATGAAAGTGTCTTTATTTACAGATGACATCTTTGTGTACAATGAAAATCTCAAAGAATCTGCAGATCTATTTCTTGGATTTACAGAAGGTTAATAAAGTCTCTTAGATACTTGAGCCAATTGCATTTTAAACTCCTATGATTAACAGGTAAAAAAAAAAAAAAAGTAACCTAAAAAGGCCACTTATTCATAGCATCAAACATACAAATTACCTAGAAATAAATCTGAAAAACAAAGACATGGAAGATTTATGGAGGAAGTTGTCAGCTTTATTGAAAGATAGACAAATGGAAAGACCTTTATTCACACTTCGGATGAGTCAATATGAGGAAAGATTCTTCCCTTATTTGGTTTATAGATTCATGCAATTTCAATCAAAGTCCCAACTGGATTTCTCCACAGAACCCAACAAGCTGAGAGAAAAAGAATAATCTGGATGCTCTGAAGATGAAAGAATGGCATTATTAGCAGATATCAAGGACAGGCATAAAGTTCTGTAACAGTGATAGATGGTCCCAGGACAGAAGAAGGAGCCAGAACAGACCCCAGGTGGGACAGATATCCTGCAGCACTGTGTACTCTGGTTGCTCTGTGTCTGCTATGAAGTCCACACTTGTTCAAAAACTTGCTTTGTGACCATTTCATTAAAGAATGTTGGGACAATTGATTATCCACATTGGAAAAAATATACACAACTGGACTTTATCTCACTCCACACTCCCAAATCAGTTCCAAGAGAGATCAAAATGCTGCTGCTGCTGCTAAGTCACATCAGTCGTGTCCGACTCTGTGCGACCCCATAGACGGCAGCCCACCAGGCTCCCCCGTCCCTGGGATTCTCCAGGCAAGAACACTGGAGTGAGTTGCCATTTCCTTCTCCAATGCATGAAAGCGAAAAGTGAAAGTGAAGTCGCTCAGTCATGTCCGACTCTTAGCGACCCCATGGACTGCAGCCTACCAGGCTCCTCCATCCATGGGATTTTTCCAGGCAAGAGTACTGGAGTGGGGCACCATTGCCTTCTCTGAGAGAGATCAAGACTTGACTGTAAATGACAAGGCCTAGGATATAGAAGATGCTATGAAAATATCTTTCTGATCCTGGGACAGGAAAGAATTCCTTAAACAAGACTTAATGTCTGTTCATCACAAGAAAAGAAATCTGTCACTATGTATAGTGATGGATGTTAACTAGACTCTGCATGATGAGCATTTCAAAATGTGTGCAAATATCAAATCATTATGTTGTACATCTGAAACTAATATAATGTTATATGTTGATTATGCCTCAAAGAAAAAAGTGTGCTTACTGTAAAGGTAAATATTGATCAAGTGGAAGAATTTAAAATTTAATCCATAGAGACAGAAAACAGATTAATGGTTGCCAGGGCCTCAGGGGAGAGGGGAATGGGGAGTGCCTGCTGATAGGGATGGGGTTTCCTTTTGGGGTGATGGAAATGTTTTAGTTCTAGATAGAAGTAGTACTGTTTTTTCCAGTGGTCATATATGGATGTGAGAGTTGGACTATAAAGAAAACTGAGCACCAAAGAATTGATGCTTTTGAACCGTGGTGTTGGAGAAGACTCTTGAGAGTCCCTTGGACTGCAAGGAGATCCAACCAGTCCATCCTATAGGAAATCAGTCCTGAATATTCATTGGAAGGACTGATGCTGAAGCTGAAGCTCCAATACTTTGGCTACCTAATGCGAAGAACTCTGCTCTAATTAGGACTTTGTCCCTTTCTTAAACTCAGGACATTATTAATTCATTAAATATTTATTGAGCATCTACTATTTATCTATCTCCATCTTTATCTCTACCTATAGAAACAAATCCTTGTATAGCACTTACCATATTCCACTTACTTCTACTCTTCCATATAGCACTTACTGTTCTTCAGCTGTCTACATATGCTATCA
>NW_011494793.1:1700818-1711311 GCF_000754665.1 Bison bison bison | reverse complement strand
GAAGAACTGACTCATTTGAAAAGACCCTGATGCTGGAAAAGATTGAGGGCAGGAGGAGAAGGGGATGACAGAGGATGAGATGGTTGGATGGCATCACTGACTCAATAGAGATGAGTTTGAGTGAACTCCGGGAGTTGGTGATGGACAGGGAGGCCTGGCGTGCTGCAGTCCATGGGGTTGCAAAGAGTCGGACACGACTAGCAACTGAACTGAACTGAACTGAGTAGTGCCTGCACAACATTGTGACTATACTAAATGCCACTGAACTGTCCACTTTAATATACGTAAATGGTAAATTTTGTGATTATTTTATGACAATAAGATAAAGGAATTTAAAATTAAGAGCTTCTTAGAAACTTCCACTCACCACTTCCATTCACCACTTCAGTTCAGTCAGTTCAGTCGCTCAGTCGTGTCCGACTCTTCTCGACCCCATGAATCGCAGCATGCCAGGCCTCCCTGTCCATCATCAACTCCCGGAGTTCACTCAGACTCACGTCCATCGAGTCAGTGATGCCATCCAGCCATCTCATCCTCTGGCGTCCCCTTCTCCTCCTGCCCCCAATCCCTCCCAGCATCAGAGTCTTTTCCAATGAGTCAACTCTTCGCATGAGGTGGCCAAAGTACTGGAGCTTCAGCTTCAGCATCATTCCCTCCAAAGAAATTCCAGGGCCCATCTCCTTCAGAATGGACTGGTTGGATCTCCTTGCAGTCCAAGGGACTCTCAAGAGTCTTCCCCAACACCACAGTTCAAAAGCATCAATTCTTCGGTGCTCAGCCTTCTTCACAGTCCAACTCTCACATCCATACATGACCACAGGAAAAACCATAGCCTTGACTAGACGGACCTTTGTTGGCAAAGTATGGTCTCTGCTTTTGAATATGCTATCTAGGTTGGTCATAACTTTCCTTCCAAGGAGTAAGTGTCCCTCCCCACGAGTCTGGGCTGGGCTTAGTGATTTGCTTACAAATGACAGAGCAGGGAAAGGTGAAAACGATAGCTTGAGAGTGGATAAACTTGGCAGATAACACCTTACCCAGGTGATCAAAATTAACATGCTCTGTGACATCATTGGCCATCAGGGACCTCCGGTATGAAATGATGTGGAGGGAACCCAAGCTCTGTGGTCTTCCTCCTGAACCCGATAACCCCAGTCTAATCATGAGAAAATATTAGATGAACCCAGATCAGGGGGTTTTCATCAAAATACCTGGCCAGTGCTCTTCAAAATTATCAAGGCCATGAAAAATGAGGCAAAAGAAACTCACAGAGAGGAGGAGATCAAGGAGATAAGATGACTAAATGCAACACAGGAGCCTGGATTGGATCGTGGACCAGAAAGAGACTATTAGTGGAAAAACTAGTGAAATATAAAGTTTGCAATTTAGTTAACAATAAGTGAATAATAAATGCCAATGTTGATGTTTTAGTTTTGACATATGTATCTTGTAGGGCCTTCCAGGTGGTACAGTGGTAAAGAATCTGCCTGCCAAAGCAGGAGATGCAAGAGATGCAAGTTCTATCCCTGGGTCGGGAAGATCCCCTAGAGTAGGAAACAGCAACCCACTCCAGTATTCTTGCCTGGAAAATTCCATGGACAGAGGATCCTGGTAAACTACAGTCCATGAGGTACAGAGAGTCAGACATGACTGAGCAACTGAGTATGACGTACCTTGTAACCATATGTAAGATGTTAATATTAGTGGAGGCTGGATGAAGGATATGCAGAAATGCTCTGTGCTTTTTAGAGCTCTGTACTTCTGCAGCTTTTTTATACATCCAACATCTTTCCAAAATAAAAAGGTTATTTTAAAAATTAAGAGCTTCTGTTGAGAAAATGACACCATGAATAGAATAAAAACAAGCCACAAAATTGGAGATTTTTACAACACATGAAACCAACAACAGATTCATAACTACAAATCAATAGGAAAAGACCATCGTATTTTTTAAATAAAAGACTTCAACAGGCATTTCACCCTCATAAGAAACCAAAAAATTACATAAAGTGTTCTACTTTATGAGCAATCGGAAAGCTAATCAAGACCAAAATGAGGCACCATTTCACCCTTTCTATTTTGGAACAATTCAAAAACCCAGACAACTCAAAGTGTTGGCAAGGATGTGGAACAGTTAGATGCTTATATGATGCTATTGCAATGTAGATTGCTGAAGCCACATCAAAACAAGTTGAATATTATTTCATGAAGCCAAGTATGTAGGTGTTTTATGATCAAGCTATCACTACTCGCGTGTACCAGCCTACATTTCTGAGACTGGTTATAAAAGCTGTGTTTGTGATAATCCCAGTGGGCAAACAACCTTAAAGTTCACCAACTGGAAGGTAGATAAAGATGTACTAATCAGGAACTTCTCTGGCAATCCAGGATTAAGACTCCTCGCTTCCACTGCAGGGGGAATGGGTTCGATTCCTGGTTGGAGAACTAAGATCCTGCATTCCATATAATTAAATAAACAAATACTTTAATAAAAATGTAATAGGTCAGAGGAATACTATACAGCAGTGAAAATGCATGCTCTACAGCTAACCACAGAAACTCAGATGAATATCAGTAAAATCATGTTGCACACACACACAAAGTTATAAGAATGTGAGTTTCATTCTAGTTGTGTCAAGTAAAAAATATACAAACCGGAACCATGATAAATATGTGGTAAAACTATGAGGAAAAGTAGGAGAATGAAAAACAAATTCAACATAGTTCATCCTTCAGAGCCGAGACAATAGATTGGGGAGGGGCAGCGGCCCACAGGATCTTCCACTGTGATGATACTGTTCTGTATTCAAGCACCTGTCATTGCTGCTCCTTATTCCTCATGCTTGCTCCTTGGAAGAAAAGCTACGACAAACCTAGACAGCGTATTAAAAAGCAGAGACATCACCTTACCGACAAAAGTCCATATAGCCAAAGCTTTGGCTTTTCCAGTTGTATTGATGTGAGAGTTGGACCATAAAGAAGGCTGAATGTTGAAGAACTGAGGCTTTGGGGCTCTGGTGTTGGAGGAGACTTTTGAGAGTCCCTTGGACTGCACGAAGATGGAACCAGTCAATCTTAAAGGAAATCAATCCTGAATATTCATTGCAAGGACTGAAGCTGAAGCTCCACTACTTTGCCCACCTGATTTGAAGCACTGACTCATTAGAAAAGACCCTGATGCTGGGAAAGATTGAAGGCAGGAGAAGGGGATGATATGGCAAGATGGTTGGATGGCATCACTGACTCAATGGACATGAGTTTGAGCATGCTCTGAGAGATGGTGAAGGACAAGGAAGCCTGGTGTGCTTCAGTCCATGGGGTCACAAAGAGTCAGACACGACTGAGTGACTGAACAACAACAAAGTCCTTACCTATGGTTAATGGGTATGGAATAAAAAATGTTAAGGCAATGAGAATCACAACAATGGTTAATGTTATACACTACTATCCCAAGTGCTTTCAGGTGTTAACTTATACAGTATATCCTGCAACTCTGTGAAGGAGTTCCTGTTACCTCTGTTTTACAGGCAGGGAAACTGAGGCAGAGTGGTCACATGACCTGTCTGAGGTCATGCTGGTGATTACAGGCAGAGTTGGGTTTTGAACACAGGCTTCACTAACTCCATATACATCTTGTGTTGATGAAGTTCCTTCATGTATGCTGGGGGCTGGGGACTCTCTGGGGCTCAGCCTCTGGGACTGTTCTAGGTACTGGCATTACGGAGTGAACAGGTTTGTTGGCCACCAGCTCACTTGGAACTGCCGGGTCAGATGTGTGGAGAGAGATGGTGAGCAGAGCTATGCTGGGGTCAGGGCCCAACCAGAGGAAGAGTTGGAATCCAGGGGAGTCCAGAAAGGTGAAGTCAGGGCTCAGTTTGGGGGAATTAGGTAAGGCTTTCTGGAGAAGGGTATATTCAAACTGGGCATTGATGGATGAATAGGAGTTGCCAGTTACACAAGGGAGTGAAGGATGGAATCCAGTCCAAGTATGTGCAAAGATCCACAGGCTGAGCAAAACAGGGACACAGAGAGAGACCTAAACAGGACGTGGCAGAGACACAGAGAGACTGGACAGAGGCACAGAGGGAGACACATTACCGAGAGAGACCGGGAGCCAGAGAGGAGAACAGAGAGACAGAGGCAAAGAGACAGAGAAATAGAGATACTCAGAAAGAGCAGAGAGACAGCCAAGATCTTGAGGTTGAGGGCTAAAGGAGAAACGAAAACACGTAGAATCAGAAGGGAATCTGCGTGGTGGCCGCCCTCAGCCCTCACCTGCTCCGGCCCTTTAAACCCCACCCCCACCCCTCGAGCTCGCTGCGCCCTCGCCCCATCAGGCGTCCGTGGGCTCCGCCCGCCAGGCTCACATCAGCACCACGTCAGGAGCTGTCCGCGCCCCCGGTGCTGAACCAAGATGGCCGGCGGCGGAGGCCGGGCCCCGGCGTGAGCTGAGCGAGCGCGGGCTGCAGCCCCCGCCATGCCCCACCCCAGCGGCAGCTAAACCTGACCTGACAGAGCCGGCCCGCCGGCGACTCTGGAGACATGTCTCTGCTTTGCGTTGGAGGTAGGAGGCGAGGCTGCGGGACGGGGAGCGATGTGGACCCTAACTGGGCTCGGGGTCCGTGTGGATGCGGCGGGCTCCTGAGGGGGTGACCCGCGTACACGCGGCTGGACTTCTGAGGGGGTGGCCCTTGTAGAGAAGTCAGGGTGCCTGAGAAGGTGATCCGTGTAGACACAGCTGGGCCCTCAAGGGGTGCTGGTTGCCGCTGTTGGGGTCGTGTGGACATGGCTGAACGCGGAGGCCCGTGTGGACGCGGGCAGGGGTTCGGGGCTCCATCTGGAAACGGTCTAGTCTGGGTTGTCTGTGTTGAACAAGTTATTATAGGGTTCGTGTGGAAGGAGCTATAGTTCGAATGAATCCTGCAGGGTCCTTGGAAGGAGTCTTGGACTGTGGGCTGGGCTGCGGACCCGCCTCGGAATTCGGAGGAGTGCAGGGGGAGCGGTCTCCAAGCCCTGGGCGTGTAAGATTTGGGTAGAGGGGCTTGACTGTTAGGACTACCGGTGCGCTCTAGGCACTCCTCACCCTGGGAGTGGAGCGGACTGGGGGAGGAGGCCGGGGAGACCCCTTCCAGCATCCTAAGAGAGCTGTGATGGAGGGGTCTGGAGGCGCTTTTCCAGTTACCTCTTTGGTTTCCCTAGTGGGGGCTGGGGGAGTCGCCTGAGGGCCTCACCCTCTCAGCCCTCTTTGGCCCCACGGAACAAACACCTATCCGACCTTCTCCGCAGGGAGCCGACCCCTTGGAAGTACAGTAGCCCCCTGCACCCCTCACGGCCCATCCTCACCTCACCCACTTTGCGCTGGAGGGAGGGAGGAAGGGAGAGGTGGGGTGGAGCTATTTTGGG
This sequence comes from Bison bison bison, assembly GCF_000754665.1. NCBI lineage: Eukaryota > Metazoa > Chordata > Mammalia > Artiodactyla > Bovidae > Bison > Bison bison. The sequence continues at coordinate 1,705,908 of NW_011494793.1, read as the reverse complement.
GCCAGAACGCCATCTGCACCGAGGCCCACGCCCAGGCCCACGCTCTGCGTTTGGGTGGGTGGAGTGAGAGATTCCGGAGGGGCATGACTCCTTCCGCCCCGCCCCCCCCAACCCGCCGCCGCACCCCTGAGGCAGGGTAGGGGAGAAGCCAGCCCACCTGGACCAAGGCGCCTGGGGCACTCCTGAGTTCTCAGCAGGGGGCCCTGGCGGCAGGGGTGGTGGCCCAACCAGGGTTCAAGGCTTATAGAGAGCTCAATCTTGGGTTTTAAGTACCGAGGTCCACCTCCCCTCACTTCTACTCCCTTCCAGAAGGCTGAGGTGGAAGAAGAGGTGTATTGGCCAAGCCTGAGCCAGCAGGCTTCAGGACACCTTAGGCAGCCCGGAGTGTGGTGTGTGTGTGTGTGTGTGTGTGTGTGTGTGTGTGTGAAAGAGAATGAGAGAGAGAAATCTAGAGATGGGGAGAGAGAGAGAGAGAAGGATGATGAACCCCGGCCTTCTGGACCCTGGTGGGAAGGCCCGGGAGCCGGGAACCGCCCCCCGCTGCCCCTCCCCCTTTCTCCCCTCCCCCTGTGCTGTGACTCTCCATTCACAAACCCAGCCCCGCCCGCCCGCTCCCTGCCGCGGTGGCTTCCCGTGTACTGCTAGCGCGGGGCTGTGCTGGCGTGGACGCGGGTGTTCTTAAAGGGACAGGTGCCTCCTTTCCTTGAACTCATTCCTGACGGGCGGGGCTGGTGGTGGGCGAAGGGCCGGTAAAATCAAAAGTCAACTCGTTCAGCCCTTAACCTAAGGAGTTAGGAGAGTCGAGAGGCGGAGCAGACCACCATGCATCCCTCACAGTCTAGGCCCAACGGGAGGGGGAGGTGAACATCCAAACCCCCTACTGGCCCCTCTCCCCTCCTCTGAACTGCCTAACACTTGAGAGGGGATAGCCCTGGAGGAGGGGGTCAATGGGGGTTCCTGGCTGACTCCTCCAAGCTCACTCTCCTCTGCCCCCTAGCCCCATCTCTTCTCTGAAATCTCACCCTTAACTCTGATGCAAACTGGAGTCTTGGCTACAGGGGTGGTGTGAAGCGGAGGCAATAAGAGGGGTGAGAAAGAATTGTATTGGATGACTTTGTGGAACTTATAGGGAAGGAGTCAGCAGAGTAGAGGGGGCTCGCTGGGAGGAGTAAGAAAGGGGATGAGGTGGGAAGTAGAGCCCTGAGGTGTAACACGAACAGCTGATGCTGGGAAAGGCTGTGTGTGTGTGTGAGGGGGGGAGTGGGGGGGGGTGACAGGGAGAAGCAGGGAGAGAAAGAATTGCTGAATGGAGTGGGGGTGATGCCCAGAGTGGGACGTCTTGAAGGCTGAGGGGGAAGGGGGAAGGATCAGGGCTTTCCTTGGATCTGAGTTCATCCTCAGAGTTGAGGAAATACCTGCCCCTGACCCAGGGACCCACCCATGTTTGCCCACACCGGCACACACTGGGGCCAGTACATCCATGCTCAGGCTTGCCTGCCTTGTGTGAACAGAAGTGCTTAGGATTCACCAAGTCTCTATGAAGACCATGTGCCTGTGACTGTGCATTCATGGACACATGTGCAGATTTGCATGCCTATTGACACACACATACATATACACTGGACACAGTCTGTGCCACGGACATGGTCCCCATGATACAGGCATGTGTATCTGTACACACACACACACACACACACAGATATATCCACACATGTTTGATGCATGTTTATAGTATCCATGTCACCTAAATATCAACACATGCCCTAACACTCAGTCCTGTACCTATGTATACCTGTTAGGGCCCAAATCACAAAAGACACACATGTACACAAGAGTACATGCCAAGGCCATATATGTACACACATGATAACCCTTCCCTGGACTTTCAAAGCTGTCACTTTGAGCAGGTGGCTGATACTGCACGCACACACACACTAGTATATGTAGCTTCAGAGGAGTCTGCACGTGTATGCAAGTAAACAAAAATACACATGCTATACAATTGCATAGTGCATACACACACACACACACAACAGGTGTTTGTATTTAAGATATCACTCAAAAGCCTGCACATACCTAAGCTCACACCAGCATGTCCCACATACAGCCACACCCCACTCCACAGCACATATGTGCAGGCCCTCACCTGCACTCAGATGGTGCACATGTGTAATTATCCCACCACACATGTACACACACACACTCATGTACACTCACTTGCCTGCCCTGGTAACGAGCAAATACACATTCAAGCACACACAATGCAATTCTTGTGTGCATATCCTGAACTTACATATGGGAGACTACCCTGTATAGACCCGGCCTCTGTCTCCTCTCATTTCATTATGTAGAGCCCCATTGCCCCTCCCCAACCTTAATTCACTTTCTAAGTCTTGGCAGAGTCCCGAGGCTGCTAATAGCAAGTGCCACTTAACTCCTTTGTGAATTTATTCATATATTTACTCAGCAAGCATTGAGTACCCACTATATGCCAGGCACTGGTCCTGGCTCTTAGAACCTGGCCTTACTCCTGGCCTCATGCTGGTGGAGTCAGATTGGGAGGGATGGGGAGCTAAGGAGAAGGGTTTCCATGGCCCTTTTCCTCTGGCAAGCGTACCCCATTCCTATCATCACCATTTGCCTGTGTCTCAGAAGATGAGGGGAAACTGAGAAGAGGGATCTTGCTCTAGGTGGAGGGCATATGCAAAAACATGATGGTAGTACTTTGGTTCCAGACCTCCCTATATGCCTTGTGGCATTTTGTTAGGCCACTCAGTGTTTAAAAGGCTTCATAAATATTTGATGACTGAATGTTGCATATAAATTAACAATGCATTTGAAGGTGAGTTTGCCTCACAACTGATAATGATATCTACAACAAGTTCCATCTATCCAGCATTCCACAGGCATAGTTTTTAGGACTTTTATGCCCATTCCCCACTTTAATCCTCAGAGCAACCCATATTACAGATGAGGAAAACTGAGGCTCATGGAAGTTCAACAACTTGCCTGGTGCCACAGAGTCAGAGGTGTAGCTGCCTGACTCCACAGTCTACTAGTAGTGAAGGGTGAAGGTCAAGGCTACCCTCAGCCTTCAGGACCTGGAGACACCTAAGTCCTTGCCATGGGGTGAGAATCTGTCTCAGGTTCATCCTTTTCCTTCATCCACTCAGTAAACAGACACATCATGATTTCCCCATTCATCATGGCTGTTCCCCTGCCTCTCTCCCAGGAAGCCTTCACAAATCTCTCTGCCTCTTGCTGCCCTGTTTCTGATACCATCCAGCCAGGGGGTGGGGGAACTGCATCTGGGTATTTGCTTCTACCACCCTCTTAGGCTGCCTCTGGGTTTGGCTCTGATTCATCTTCAGGGCTGCAATCTCAGCTATCTACCTATCTTGCACCTCACTTTCCTCCTGCATACAATGGGTTTCCTCTGTGAATTTATTTTATTTTTAGATTTATCAACTTACCTGTGAGGTGCCGACCAGGACATCCTGAGTCCAGAAGGCCTGGGTTTGAATCCCCAAATCCACCACTTCCTGAAAAGTCCCATAACTTTTTCATTCCTCAGTGTGTCTATCTGTAGAATGGGCACACTAATAGCGTACACTGCCTAGATTTACTGGAACTCTCCAGTCAGATGAGGCATGGAGAGATACTGGCATGATGCATGGCTTCTGGAAAGTTTCAATAAGTGTGAGCCAAAGGCAGGAAAAATCAATGACGGTGTTTTTATTAATGGGGACTAAAAGCTCCGTGAATGTAGGACATTTCCTGAGAGCTCACTGAGTTCTCAGGCCTGAGGATGGCTCAGTGATACACAGAGGGGGCAAAAGAAGTACCAATTCTTGGAAGTACTTGGGTAGGGATGAAAAGTTCAGCACCGCGGACAGTTCAGAGAAGAGCCATAGATTTCAGCACCGTGGACAGCACGGTTCCGCGTCACTGGACCCGCTCTCAGTGCTGGACTGCTGGAGGAGGCAATGACGTCATTCTTTCAATGACCAGTATTTAATATGCACCTACTATATGCCAGACATAGTTCTAAGTGGTGCTTGGTAAGCAACACTGACTATCTGTCAAGGTTCTTGGTGTGTTTTTTTCACCTATGGCTTCAATTGGGTTCTGGCTTATTTCTGTCCATGGATGATGAGAGTCCTCATTTATTCTCTCCCAGATGCCAAGTCAGAGGGACCAATGTCCTCATCACAAAGCCCATGTCTGCTACAAACATTGCATATTAAATACCAGACTTCCTAGAATCTAGTTTTGAATTCTCTATGCTTCCCTTCTACCATGTGTAGTGTCTTCTGACACCCAATAAGCACCTCCTGTGGGTGGGCTTTTGGAAAGTGAAAGTCGCTCAGTTGTGTCTGACTCTTTGCGACCCCATGGACTATACAGTCCATGGAATTCCTCTGGCCAGAATACTGGAGTGGGTAGCCTTTCCCTTCCTTAGGGGATCATTCCAACCTAGGGGATCGAACCAGGGTCTCCTGCATTGCAGGTGGATTCTTTACCAACTAAGCTATCAGGGAAGAACCTCCTGTGGGTGGGCTTTTAGCCGCTTCCATTGATGGCTGGAACTCTCTATTCCTCCACTCCCACCACCAGGCCTGGCAGGTTAATGGACCCCAAGGACTGGAGTCTATCTCAATTAGAATCCAGAGTCATCTAGGCCAGTGCGTTCTCAGGCCTGAGGATGGCTCAGTGATACACAGAACCTGTGCATCTGACTACCCGCCCCTCCATTCCCCTCCCCCTTCCTGTGTCCCCTCCCCCATCGTGAGCCGCCTCCAGCTCTCTGAGCCCCCATCCCTTAGTCCCCTACCTTCCTCCTCCTTACCTCATACCCTATTCCCCCGCATCCAGGGTACACTTAAAATTCAACCAAATAATAAAGATACTAGTGATGGTAATAATAATAGGAACAACAGTATAATAATGGTAATGCTAATAATGAAGAAGAAAGGGGAGAAGACAGAAGAGAAAGGAAGAAGAAACTGAGACCAAGCAGGGCCATTTTCTAGATACAGAAACTGAGGCCCAGAGCCTGGCAGTGCCAATGCCTTGCTCCCACCGCCACC
>NW_011494793.1:1700270-1700375 GCF_000754665.1 Bison bison bison | reverse complement strand
GCGGTCGCGTAGCTCACGCCCTCGGCGCCCACGTTATAAATAGCCCGGTGCTTGTGACCAGGAGCTCGCGGAGGAGGGGCGGCGCTTCCGCCCTGGTGACCCCGA
>NW_011494793.1:1695934-1700170 GCF_000754665.1 Bison bison bison | reverse complement strand
GGGAAGAGAGATGGGGAGAGAGCCGTGACTCTTTCTCGGAGCCCCTGCCTCCAAGCCCTCTCTTCCTACAGAGCCCCTCCCCCAGGCTACCCGCCCCTCCATTCCCCTCCCCCTTCCTGTGTCCCCTCCCCCATCGTGAGCCGCCTCCAGCTCTCTGAGCCCCCATCCCTTAGTCCCCTACCTTCCTCCTCCTTACCTCATACCCTATTCCCCCGCCATGAGCTTCCTACTTTGAACCCCCTTCTCTGATTCTCCATTCTTCTCTGAACTCCATCTCCCACCCTGAGTCTGACCCTCCTCCCTCTGAGTCCCCATGATGAACCAACACTGATGTCCTCACCCTGGATTTTCTGAAGGGGCCTGGGGCCCTGCTGTTAGAGCTAGAGCTCTCTGACAATCTTCCACTGCCAGTGGACCCCAGCTGAGCCCTTTACCCTCTGGCCTAGAAAGGATTAGGGAGAAGGGACGGGAGAGAGACTGAGGGACTAGGAACAAGAGAGACAGAGACAGAGAGAGAAAGGGAAGAAGACAGACAGAAAGATGACAGGAGTGGAGAGACACAGAATTGGAAGGAGGGAGCAGGGAGAGACCTTCTTCCTGGAGGAGAGGATGTAGGACAGACCTTGGATAACTTGCTTCCCCTCTGAGACCTGCCCCTCCTAGAACTGCAGGGACCCAGGTTGGGTCAGACACCAGTGAGCTCCTCTGATCCCCCAGGGCCAGGCACCTACCCCACTCTGGTACCTGCTCCCAACTTTTCTTTCCCAACCCTGCCTCTCCTCTCTGCAGCATCTCCCCTGCCTGCCCTCCCTAGTGCAAATCTGTGTGTCTCTTTCTGTCTCTCTGTGTCTCTGTCTGTCTGATTCTCATGTCTTATCGCCCCTCACTTCTTCTCGCTCATTTTCCTTTCTCTCCTGTTGATGCCCCTGTGTGTGCCTTTCTGAGCCTCTGTGTCTCTCCCATCCTTCTCCCTCCCCATCCTCCCCGTGCACCCTCCTCCCCCATTACAGAGTCATTAGGTTTGCCAGCTGAAGCTCCCCCAGGAGGGAGGCCTGGAGCTCCTGCTGGGCACAGTCCTAAGTGCCCCTAAGCCTCACTCAGTCCCAGGGGTGAGGGGCTAGGTGGGTGGGCTCTCTGTAGTCCGGGTGGGGCTGAGGGTATGAGAGGGGGCATGTGGGACAGGGGGAGGGACCTTGTGGGAGAGAGAACTTTGCATGTGCAGTTATGTGCCTCAAGTGGGAAGATTTTGGATGCGGAAGAAAGAGACAGAGAGGGAGAGACGGAGATGGAAGCCCATAGAGGGGGTTTCACTTGCCCAGAGTCACACAGCACCATAGTCTGAATCCAGCTCCACCTGACTCCATGCTGAACCAGGGCTCAACTTTCCTAATGCCCAGTCAAGGGCTCTATCTGCCTTCTACTTTCCAAAACCAAATCCAGGTATAGTGGGCATTTGCATTTAAAATCTGGGTCTTAGGGTGATGGTGGTGTTGGTATAGGAAGGCGCTCATTCCCTCTTCTGCTCTGCAACTCTGGGGAGCTCACTCAGTGCTTCTGGGCACCAGTTCCCACCCCCACAGTCAATCTGCAATGGGAACAAGTAGTATTTACTGACTAGTGTTTAGAGCCACCCTACTTCCCCAGCCCTTGATGGGAATTCTCTTTTCACTGGCTCCATTCAGGTACTTCTTTGAGAAAGAAATTCAAGTGGTGAGGACAGAGAAATGAAATCCCTATGGGAGATTGAATCCCAGATGGGAGGCCATTGTACTTGCAAGGAAAAAGGCTGAACTTGACTCTCAAAAAAAAAAAAAAAGGAGAAAGAATAGAAATGCAATTCTGATTGTAGGAATTTATCCTTTAACTTACTTGCACACACTCTTCAAGACATGCAGAGGGTATGAAATGTTACCATTTGTGTAGGAAATAGCACACACATGCACACAACTGCTGATGCATGGACTATCTGTCTCCAGTCCCACGAGGAACAGCTAATGTTGATTGCATCCTGGAGGGATAGTGAGAACTGGGGTAGAAAGAGCCTCATTTTCATCATATAATCTTTGGGTTGCTTTGGATTTTGTAAAATATGCATGATTGCTTGCTCAAACAAAAATAGTCTCTTGAAAAGTTTAAAGGGAAAAGGAAATACAGAAACCAGGAGTGAGGCCTCAGTTTGGCAGCAGCTTTTGGGTGGGAGTAGAGAGTAATGGTAGAGAAACACATTGAGGGCAGATATAGAATCTGGGAGATATTGAAAGTGAAAGTTTAATACCCTGTAAGAAAGTCCAGCAATGAATGAAATTGCTTTGAATCACTTGGGGCTGTGGGGTTATGTAAAATATGAAGAGACTGGACCACCTGGGACCCTGAGGTATATCTGGCTTTGCGCCTTTCACAGTCAAGTAGGGCTGGACAAACTAACAACCTACCTGGCCAGGACTGGGATGTCTCTATGTATACTGCAGCTTCAGCTCTCTGGGTTGATTTTTCTCACCTCTCCCAATCCCTTTTGAATACTGGACTTTAAACCCTGGGAGCATTTGATAGGACACACTGAGCTGGACAGTTAGGGGAGAAGTCTCACTAATCTAACTGGGGAATGGGAATCATTGGAGATTGATTCTCCTTCCTCCTCTACCTCCTTCTCCCCGACTCCCTGGCTCCTTCTAAAGAAATCCTGGAGGGCTTCCTATAGGAGGTCTCTTCTTTTGAATCTTTGTTCAATTGTGAGTAAAGTCACCACTGGAGGGAGGGAGGGAGCTTTGGGGAAATTTGATGGGGAGGAGGGTGGGACAGAGAATATTCTCAAGGTCCAAACTTCCTTCCGTCACAGGTCTGCCTGTGCTCATCTGTCTGATGACTTCTCTCTCTCCCACTCATCCCTGCCTCCCTCCTCTCCTTATTTCTCTTCCTCTCGTCTCTGCCTCTGTCTTTATTATTCTCTTTTTTTAATCTGGTCTCTTTATCTGCCTCTTTTGCTCTGTTTTTTGCCTCTCTTCTCTCTCTCTTTCTGCGTCTCTCTCTCTATCTCTCTCACTATGTCTCTGTTTTCCTGTGTCTCTCTGTCTCTCTCCTCCCCACCACTCTCCCCGTCTCCCTTCCCTATTTCTGTCTCTCTCCACAGTCAAAAAAGCGAAGTTTGATGGTGCCCAAGGTAAGTACCCTCTATTCCTGTCCTGTCCTGTGTTGCCTGTCTGTCTCTTAGAGAGATGAGGGAGGGTGTCTGAGCCAGTGATGGGGAACTTGGGCTGCACGTCTGCGAGCATCACAGAGAGCATCGGAATTGGTCCGGGGTCCCCCAGCAGTCTTCCCGACCATCCCCTGAAAACCTTAATGGGAATAGGGCTCAACCTGAGCCAGTGGTGCTTCCCAGGATCCTAAGAGATAGGGCAGGGACTCTTAGATTAGGCTACGGGGAACAAAACTGGGGCTCAGAGAGGCAAAGGAAATTTCTTATGTCCGTGGATATTGGACGTCATCATTTCTAAGCATAAGGATTAGGCATCCCCAAATTCCCAGTCTCCCTGCACCAAGGCCCCACCCTGGTGTGCTCTGAGGCACTGGGGTGGGATTCTGGGGGCTGACCTGGGGGTGGGAGGCACAGAATCACCCCAGTGTATTGGACCTGGGGTGGCCCCCAGAACTCACAAACCCTTGGGGATCATAGTGGGGTCACTGAGAGCTTGTGAAGGGACACAAGGGGGTGCCTGAGCCCCTGCACTGACATCTGCCTTCACTGCCACAGAGAAATTCAACACCTACGTGACCCTGAAGGTGCAGAATGTCAAAAGCACGACTATCGCTGTCCGAGGCAGCCAGCCCAGCTGGGAGCAGGATTTCATGTTGTGAGTCTGCAGTGACTGGAACCTGCATGGCCTCACCCCCTGGCACAGTCAGGCCTGTCACTGGTCCCGCAAGGCACAGCCGGACACTCGGGTGTCGTCTGGGACTCCCCTCCCTCCTCCTTCAGCCCCTTGTCCAGTCATCAGCTTTGCCTCTGAAGCGCTTCTCGAATCCAGTCACTTGCTTTTGTCTCCGAGGCCAGCAGCCAAGTCCCCGTTGCCCGCCAGCCTCCACCCTGGCCTCCTGCTGCCATCCGCCTCCCGCAATCTGTTCTCCTCCAGGCAGCCAGGGGGATATTTTTAAAACTGCAAATCATATCCTGCCACTCTCCAAACTTGCCCCTGGCTTGTGGCTCATCAACCTCGAAACAAAGCCCATATCCCTCCCTGT
>NW_011494793.1:1677934-1695834 GCF_000754665.1 Bison bison bison | reverse complement strand
ATCCCTCCCTGTAGCCCCCCGAGACCTGGTCCTTGTGACCTCACACCAGTATGTGCTCCATTTCTCCTGGCTCACCTGCCCCAGATACACTCACCTCTGCATGGTTCTGCCAACATGTCCAGCTTGTTCCTGCCCGCAGGACCTTTGCTCTTGTCCTCTCCCCATCCCAGCTGGCTCCTTCTGGTCCTTTGGGTCTGAACTGTGTCACCTCCTCAGGGCAGTCCCCTCTGATCACCACCCTCAAACTGTAATTGAAGAGTAGTGTCATGCCTCACCATCAATTGTAATTTTATCCATTTGTGTGACATTTGATACATTTCTGGCCCCTTCCCCTGGACTATGACCTCCAAGAGGGTAACGCCCTATTGGTCTCTGCCCCTGTGACCTCCATGCCAAGCACAGAGGCTGACACATAATAGATGCTCAATAAATATTTGTCTAAGAACTGAATGAATTCATGATCTGGACCCTCTTCTCAACCTGGAGCCACTTACGACCTCCTATTAAGTGAAGTGAAGTCACTCAGTCATGTCCGACTCTTTGTGACCCCATGGACTGTAGCCTACCACGCTCCTCCATCCATGGGATTTTCCAGGCAAGAGTACTCAAGTGGGTTGCCATTTCCTTCTCCAGACCATCTTCCTGACCCAGGGATCGAACCTGGGTCTCCCACATTGTAGGCAGATGCTTTACCATCTGAGCCATCAGGGAAGTCTCTAGGAAGACCTCCTATTACATCCTTCCTACTCTGATGATGGCCAACATCTGCCGTGACCTCTTCCAAGGCGTTGATTAAATCAGTTTTGCCTTATAGCCCTGGGAGAGAGTGTGCTAACACAATCCTCATGTTACAGATGAGGGAACAGAGGACCGGAGGGGCAAAGACACCTGCTCAGTGTCATATAGCCTCTAGCTGGCAGAGCTGGAATGGGGACCCAGGCAGCCCTCAACCCCTGAGCAGAGGCTGGCTGGAGACTGTGGGAGGCCATGGGAGAATCCAGAGTTGGGATTCTGGAGCAAGGGGGCACTTAGAGAAGGGGAGGAAGGTGCTAGTCCTACAATTTAGGGGAAAGGTGAAGGGAGAGGGAAACAATAGTCCTCAACTTCCCCTAAAGCCAGTTACTGAATGACCAGGTATATTCAAGGAGAACATTCCTTAAGATGAATCTTTGGTAAATTGGTAGATTCAGTGAATTGGACATTCATGAAGATTTTCCCCCCAAATCTCTACATTTCCTGCAGGGAAAGTGCTTAGAGGTGGGATCATTCATATGCTTAAGGGTGTCCCCGTATGATTGGAGAGGGATGACACTGGGAAGGATGAATTGCCCTTATCATGGGAGTAATAGGGAGCCATGGAGGGTGTTGGAGCCTCTTCCTCACTTAACCAGCATTCTCAGGGTCTGAGGGCTAGAGGAAGGGCCAGGTGAATTGAAGGTACATGTAATACTTGTCCCCACTCCTTCTTTCCCAACTTGGAATCCTGATTCTGCTGTGACACCCTAAGCATGTAACTTAGCCCTCTGGCCTCAGTTTCCCTCTGTAGAACAAGAACTACTGTGTCACCTTCCTGGCTGGCACTCATTCAGACCTGGGTTTGCATTCCAGTTGGTCGTGTGTCCAAAGGCTATTGAACTGACTTTTCTGTCCTCTCTCAACAGTGAGATTAATCGCCTGGATTTGGGGCTAACGGTGGAAGTGTGGAACAAGGGTCTCATCTGGGACACGATGGTGGGCACTGTGTGGATCCCCCTGCGGACCATCCGCCAGTCCAATGAAGTGAGTGGTTGGATAGGAGTGCCTGGGAGGGGCCTAGAGGCCAGTGGTCTAAACGAGACAGGCCTCTCTCTCCATCTCCTGACAATGTTCACATAGGCGTTCAGGGTGGCTGTGGCAGCTCCAGTCACCAGGCTGTAAAGTCCTTCCGTCTTGTCATTCTGCCTTTCTCCCCATGTGGCTTCCATCTCATGGCCCAAGATGGCTGGCCAAGGATTACCATTGCATCTGCACTCCAGTCAGGGGAGGGAAAGGTGACAAGGGAGGGGGTTTGCACTCCTAATCAAGGGCCCAAACCGGAAACTGCTCAAGGCACTTCACTCACGTGTTATTGTCCAGAACTGGCATGTGGCCCCACCTACCTACAAGGGAATCTGGAGAATACAGTCTTTAGCTGCACAGCCCCACTAGAAATGTATCCCTACGGAAGAGAGGAGAAGGGATATTGTGAGCAACTAGCACTTTGTGCCCAGATGGGCATCCGGGAGGGAGGTTGCAGCCGTCCCAGAGAAGTACTAGAAAATAACCTTGGCCTCCTTCTCTAGCCGCCTGGCCTTAAATCTCACCCCCTCCACTTGACCCCTAGAATCCTATCCTGCCCTCCCTGCCTATCACCCTGGGAGGCCTTCCAGATAGCATCCACCAACTTTGCCAGCCTTATTTCCCCCACACTGCAACCCACACTCCTCATGGGGCCCACAGATGGCTTTTGAGCTTTCTTTCAGATACGCTGTTCTCTGGGTTTCAAGTGTCCTCCTTTCCATCACCCTTAAGCCCAGCTCCAATGTCCTCTCCTCCAGGAAGCCCCGCCTGAATCCCTCAGCTCCCCTCCCTGCTTCTGGCCTTCCCGTGGCTTTGTGTTGCTGGGAGTGTCTGTGTCAGACTCTGTGACTGTGGGCTTCTCAGGGATTGCCCAATATGGCCCAGGCTTACAGCAGGCACCAAGGAGGGTTTATTGTTTAATGAGTGAATGGAAGGGAAGAAAGGGGTGCAATAGTCCAGGCAAGCGATTCCAAAAGGAAGCCTTGTGGCTGAACCACAATGTCCTCAGTGACCCCTCCCCCCAAGCATGAGGAGGGCCTTGTCATCTGGGACAACTGCGACCTATGGCTGGGGACCCTGGACTGCTCCCCTGACCCCTGCCAGCCTCTCCCTGGGGCTACAGAGCATCAGTCTCCTTTGAGAGATGAAAACTGAGGTTCAGAGTGGACCCCACTGCTCAAGAGCTCATTTCCCTGAACCAAGGGGGACTGGTTCATTCACTCGGGGGGTTTCCTCCCAGGATGGTGGTAAGATCAGGTCTTCTATCTGAAGCTGACCCCTCAGGAAGGATGAGCGCTGTGCGAGGCTGGGACCACCCCTACCTGACCCTGCAGGTCCCTCTCTCTGGGTTCCCCAGACCCACCATGATGCGTTGAATTTGTGACCCTTCTTCTTGGTTTCCTTATCTGAAGTGAGGATGTGTCCCTGTTCTTGGCCTAAGGGTGAGGTGAAGGGAGAGAGGCATGGCACGTGAGGGCAGAGGCCTGCTGGCCCATGCACAGCAGGTGTGTGACTCACCTGGCCTCACGCGGGACCCCACCCCCTGTCACCCCACCGCCCCGCAGGAGGGTCCTGGAGAGTGGCTGACCCTGGACTCTCAGGTCATCATGGCGGACAGCGAGATCTGCGGTACTAAGGACCCCACCTTCCACCGCATCCTCCTCGACACCCGCTTTGAGCTGCCCTTAGGTGAGTGTGGTTGGGGAGGCGTCGGGAGGAACACTTGCTCAGCCCCAGGAGAATGACCAGGCCTGGGTGGATCCAGATAACCCTTCATGTCTATAGCCATACCATCCTGAACGTGCCTGATCTCATCAGATGACCCTTCATTCTGAGGAGGAGGCTCCCCCTCCCCAGAAGAGAGTCTCCCAGATCATAGTCAGCAGAGATGTGTGCCTGCTGGATACAGAGCACACTCCAGCTCCTGCAGGTCACGAATGGGCTGCCAGTGCTTTTCAACCTATGGGGCTCAGATATGAGCTGTCCTGGCTGGCCCTTGGTGAGGTCTTAGGCTGCAGAAGTGAGCTGGATATGGAGAAGATACAGACAGAGGCAGAAAGACAAAGAGAGAATCAGAGAGAGATGTAGAGATAAGCAAAGGCAGAGACACAGAGAAGCCTCTCCACCTTTCCTGGAAGCAGCTCAGTTCTCCCATGTCATCCTTCCAAGAACCCATGGCATCCCCATCCCCTAATGCTAGGGTGCGCCTCCTCTCCTGTCTTCCATTCATTCCCAAGGCAGCTCTGGGTGGCATGGTGGAGGGGGTGTTTCTGTTTTCCTGTCCTCTCTCCCCACTCACTGGAGACCAGCCCCATAGGTGGGCAGGACACACTGGATGGAGGCTGAGGGGCAGGGAGGGGCTCCCAGGCTCACGGCCAGGCCTCTGCCTCCAGACATCCCGGAAGAGGAGGCCCGTTACTGGGCCAAGAAGCTGGAGCAGCTGAACGCCATGCGGGACCAGGATGAGGTGAGCGTTGGCATCATCTTCCTCTCTTTCCTTCCTCTCTCTCTCCTTGTCTCCCCATGTCCTCCACCCTCTATTTCTCTCTCCACTTGTCTTCCCCTGTGTCTGTGTCTCTAACTCTTTGTAACTTGCCTAAATTCTGTGATTCACGTGGTCCAGTCTCAAGCCAATGATGGCGTCAAGGAACAGACAGCCCACCAAGGACGTGATGATATCAATGGACTGAGGTTCTATATTTACTAAATACTCTTAAGGAGATGCAGAGGCCCCGTTACAGTTCTTAAAACCCCCTTTCGGCCCCTCACCCCTCAACTCCTCAAGTCACACTTTCAGGTTTTCTTAAAAATTTGCCTTTCCCACCAGCCCTTGCCCCCGTACCTGTTCTTCCCTGCCATCCCCCTTCTTCTGGGCTCTGTATTCTCACAGCTCAAAAACCCAGTGTGGCCCGGAAGACAGTCTTCAGAAGGTAAGGGCAGGGAAGAAAGAGCAGGCAAGTTTAGAACATTCTTTAGTGGGAGGCAGGGGGCAGAGGGAGTATCACTCACTTGTTAGTAATTTTTGTCCAAACTCAGCTCTCACCTTCTCCTTTCTTTAGCTCCCCGCTTCAGGGTTCTCTCTTCTCTCTCTCGTTCCCCTCTGGGTTTTCCCCTCGTCTGTGTTTCTTTTTCTGTTTTTTCTATATCTGTTTCTCACTGTCTTTGTGTATCTCTCTCCCTCTTCCTCTGTGGACAGCTGTATCCTCCTCCAGAGGGAGGGAACTTAGGAGGCAGGGAAAGTCAAGAGGGAAGAGAACAGAGGGCTACGGCTTCTGGCAGCCCACTGAGATGAACCCTCTCTCCTTCCCTCCCCCACAGTATTCATTCCAGGATGAGCAAGACAAGCCTCTTCCTGTTCCCAGCAATCAGTGTTGTAAGTACTTCTCAGCTCCTTCCTGGGCACCAGATGAAACTCTCATCCTTCCTCTACCCCATGACTGTGCTCTGTAATGAATGGGTCACTCCCCTCCAATGATACGGGTCCTAAGAGTGAGCAGAATCCAGTCACAGTGTAGTGGAAAGAGGAAAAGATCTGGCCCTTGGGTTTGAATCTTGCCTTGCCATGTGGCCACTGGCATGCCAGGGTCTTTGTCTGATCCTTAGAGTTCCTGTCTTTGAAACAGGGGCATCTGATAGCCCCCCGCATTCTGATCTTTTTTGGAAGAATGCAAGACATCTAGAGGGTTGAAAAGCATTTTGCAGAGTCTTCAGTTCCGTTCCTTAGGTCCTGGATGAGGACCCATAACTCATTCAACAAACTTTCTTGAGGCCAGCACAGACCCCCAAGCAGCCCACAGTCAGACGATGCAGACAGACAATCCTGCCGACACATGTATAACAGGCTCCTATTTCCTTAGATAAAGAAGTGGAGGTCCAAGAGGAGGGGTGACTTGCCAAGGTCACACACGTGGCAGGAGGCAGAGCCCGGGTTTGAACCCAGGTTCCAGGGACTCCGAGTTGTCTTCTCTTTCCACTGTGCTGTATCTCTTAATGATGATGATGGTCACTGTATTCCTCTACACACTGCTCCTTCACCAAAGGCTGGACTTTTCAAGAGTGTTTATCCTCCTTGGTTGGCCCTGGAGACACTCGGATGCCCCCAGACCAGGTCTTCAAAGATCTAGGAGATGTCTTTCTCCTTAAAGCGCCCTCCAAGTCCTCTGAGATGGGGAAGTGAAAATTATAGTCTCTGGGCAAAACCCAAAGCCATGACACTTTGCCTCCACCCCACCCTTCAACCTCTTTCTCCTCTTCCATCTGCTTCCCCATCCTCCTCTCCTCCCCTCTCATGGTCTCTCCTGTATCCGTCTTCCCCCTGCCCCCCCCCCATTATGCCCAGGATATGTGATGATGGAGATTGGTGGAGGGAGGAGCTGAGCAACTGCAATTGAAGGACCCCATTCCTACACTCGCTTGGGGTGTGAGATGGAGAAGGTCCCTTGATTTCCACACCTGGGAAGGGATCACCACTGCTCTGAAGAAATTATAAGCCCCCTCTCTGGTGAATGGGGTCATTGAAGGATTGTGGTGGGAGCAGGGCCAGGCAAGGTGGGGGCAGGAGCAGATGACAAAGAGTACCTGGGCCGGTGACCTGAAGCCAGAGGTGGGTTCGGTTTAAGAATGGAGACCTACCACCCAGCATTTACTGCCAAGGTCTCCTGGGACTGTTTTATCACACTTATTTCACAAAGGAGGCAGCCGAGTGTCAGAGGAGTCAGAATTCTGGTCCAAGCTGTGTTTCTGAGATGCCAGAAGATGAGCTGAGGGAGTGAAGGTGTAGTTCTCTCCCTGGTTCTGACGCTCGGGCTCTGTGACTTTAGGCTGTTCACTCTGCCTTTCTGAGCGTTGTTTCTTCACTTATAAAATAAGAATCGTTAAAATAAAAACTCACACAACAGGGATGTTTCAAAGCTGAAGATCTCCAGTGCAGTGTTTCCTTCATTATCTGGAGGATGGGGAGGTGGGGGGAGAGGAATGAGGCGTGCTGACCCCAGACTTCAGAGATGGAAAACCCTGGGTCCAAATGGCTTCTTTATCACTTCCTGGCTGAGCTTGTGGTCTTGTCAGACAATGAGGATATGCTCCCTTCTTCCCAAGATGGTGAGTGAAGCTATAACAAAAGTCAGTGGTTACAGTGATACTCGGGAAAGATCCTCAGGGCAAAAGGGCATGGGGTCCTGGGTGGGAGGAGGAGATGGGGAGAATGAGGAGGATGGGGGAGCCCCCCTCCCCATGCCTCCCCCTCTGTCTGCTCCCTTTTATTATCTCTGCCCTTCTCTTTGTAGGCAACTGGAATTATTTTGGCTGGGGTGAGCAGCAGAGTAAGTACTCAGCTTGATGTTCTGGGAGGCCACGGGGAGGTAGGCCCCTTGGAGACCATGAGGCCCCTGCCCCTTCGATCAGGGAAGCGGGGAGCCTGTGGCTGATGCATTGAGGCCAGAGGACCGGCAAGACCACTCTTGTGCCCTCTGCCCCCCCATCACTAACATCTGCTTGAGGGTCATGATCTGTCTCATGGGGAGTGGGTCCCATCATTCGGGTGGGGGGATTCAGCTGGGAGGAGTGGGCATTTAGACAGGAGACCTGCCTGTCTCCAGCTGGGCACTGTGATCTCCCTACCACCTTGCTCCCCATGTATAACCTCATTTCCTCTCCTGTGATTCCTTCCTCTTTTTGTCTCCCCATCTTCCTCCTCCACCTGGAGCCCTCCTCCAGCCCCAGTGTCACTCAGAAGCTGGTGGGTGGGGAGGGGAGAGGGTCTCAGACAGAGCAGCTGGGCAGAGAACCCCCCAGGTAGATAGCACTCTGAAGAATTCAGCTCCCAAAGCCCCCCCCACCCCCAACACACACAGCTTCCTCCAAGTTGCCCCCAGGGAAAGGAAACAAGCCACCTCTCCCCAGATTAGAGGACTGTGTTCTCTCTAAGGAATAGCTCCCTTTTCCCCATGCCTTTTCCCCAGAAATCTAGCCCTCTAGTCTGACCATGTATCTACCTCCTGATTTCTACTCCATCAACTGGAGGCTCCTCCACCCCATCCCCACATCCCGATGGGCAAGTTCCACCCCACCCTCCCTTCAGGATCAGGAAAGTGTAAGTTACTCAGTTGTGTCTGACTCTTTGTGACCCCATGGACCATAACCTGCCAGGCTCCTCTGTCCATGGAATTCTCCAGGCAAGAATACTGGAGTAGGCTGCCATTCCCTTCTCCAAGGGATCTTCCTGACCCTGGAATCAGGAAAACTGTTTACAGATACAGCTGGCCCTTGGACAACATGGCTTTGAGCTGCACAGGTCTACTTATATGTGGATTTTTTTCAGTAAATACTACTTCAGTGCTACACAATCCCAGTAGGTTGAATCCACGGATGCAGAAGTGTGACTATGGAGGGCCAATTATAAAATCACACGTGAATTTTCGACTGCCCAGAGGGTTGGCGTCCCTAGCCGTTGTATTGTTCAAGGGTCAGCTGTATTTTGACCCAAAAGAATTTGTCAAAGCAAGTTGATCAGAAGCCAGTTTAGCCAAAATAGACATTTGGCAGACAAGAAGGCTTGGTCACAAGCAGTTTCACACAAACAAGCAATACAGTTAAAAAAAGAAAGAAAAGACATTCTGGATTAAAACCAATTTAGCAAAAGCCTGTAACAATAATTGGGTCAAGAAGAGCAAAGACGATGGGGCCCAAAGCAGATCATTTTGTCAAAACAAAAGTGGCTGAAAATGTCTTATCCAGAAGCAGGCAATTTGGTCAGAAACAATTTGGTAAAGAGCAGAGTCTGGGCAAAAGCAGAAAGAATCCAACAGAGAGCAATCTTCCCCTTAAAAACTGATAATCTGTCCGAAAAAAAATCAGTGTGGTGAACGTGCAGAGAGTCTCATGTGATTTGACTGGAAATATTTAAGCCTGGTCAAGGGCAGTTTGGTAGACTCCAAACCCAAATAACTGTGTAGAAAACAAGTTGGTGAGAGGGGCAGTTTGGTAGCCCTGCCACATTGTCCCCAGTCTCAGATGCCCCACTGCAGGCCTGAAGGCCCATCAGTTTCACCCTGACGCTCATACATCTAAGCTGTGGAAATTCACAGCTGTGTCTGCTTCTGACGCCCCGCAGCAGGTGGCGGTGGTCGCACGGCAGGGACAGGATGAAAAGCTCGCCGGTCACAGCGGCCCACATCAAATGAGAGATCGGGAAGCCAGAGCTATGCTAAGCAAAGCCAGAGCTATGCTGCTAAAGCCAGCACTGCTGCTAAAAAGGACTTTAAGGTTTTTCTGGAGGCAAAATAGGGACTGAATCAGATAGCTAGTTCTAAGCAAAGGATGAAACTAATATTTTAATTGTTTACCATATTAAAAAAATTTGACCTTTTTTTAATATAAAGAAATAGACTCTATTAGAGGGAAAAGGAATTAGAAAGTTAAAATAATAAAGCAAAAAAAAAATCTAGGAGATGAGAAAAAATGTTTAAAGACATAAAAATAAGTATAAGCCAGGGACTTCCCTGGTGGCCCAGTGGTTAAGACTCTGCACTTCCAATGCAGGGAGTACAGGTTCAGTTGGGGAGCTAAGATTACAGATCGAAAAAAAAAAAAGCAATATTGTATCAAATTCAATAAAGACTTGAAAAATGGTCCACGTTAAAAAAAAAAATCTTTAAATAAATAGTATAACCCACCCTCTTGGTGTTTAAAATCACCAGTAAGTTGGTACCACAGCCTAGTGTACCATGGGGGACCCAATCAGGAAGTTAATTTGGGGCAGGCAGCTCACTTCTTTTCAGCTCAACTATTGCTTTCCAAATAAATTGAGTCTCTCCTGTTCGCACCACAATTTAACATCCTTTGAGACGGTTTCTTTTTTACTGAGAAAATCTGTTTTGTGTTTACTAAGGAAAGCAAACTGAACTGAAGTACTCTTTAATTCTTACTAAACACTTGGAGTTTGGCAGCCCTACCTTGTTCCATCTGAGCGATAGATTCTGGGCTTGTGATGGTGCTGCCAACCCAATAATCTAATCTTTCTGAGGGAGACAATACCTTGTCAGAGCTCCTCCCTATACATGTGAGTTCAGGTCTGGGTCTGAAGGATATCAAGAAATCTCTGAAGGTTAAAGGGCATTTATACTCTACCTTGTCTTCCTGATCTCCCTCCAACTTCCCCCTAAGTGTCTGGGTGACTCTCATTATGGGAAACTCATTACCTGATGGAAAAACCCATATTGTTTTCAGAGAGCCTGGACTGGTCCATTCTCACATCTGAGCTGAAAGACACCTTCCAATTTGTTCCTGTCCTCTTCACATTGTAGGACCTACCCTCGTCCCCAGACTCTAGGTCCCATTTGACCCACATACAGAAAAGCAGGGTTTTCACCTCCTTTATTCTAAAACCTATACCTCTAGTAATATGACCCAAGATCCTTTATTCATTTTGGTAGATTCCTCTTCTTGGGTTAGCAGTCAATGAAGACCCTCCTAAGTCTGCAAGGCTGTGTTGGCCTCCACTGCGTGCTCACTCTCTCTCTCTCTCTGCCTCCCTTCCTCACTCTCTCCCCTCACCTCCTCTCTCTTCCAGATGATGACCCTGACAGCGCAGTGGATGACCGTGACAGTGACTACCGCAGTGAAACAAGCAACAGCATCCCGCCACCCTATTACACTACGTCCCAGCCCAATGCCTCAGTCCACCAGTATTCTGTCCGCCCACCACCCCTGGGTTCCCGGGAATCCTACAGCGACTCCATGCACAGCTATGAGGAGTTCTCCGAGCCGCGGGCCCTCAGGTAGTCACTGTGGGATGGAGGGTGTGTGTGTGTGTGTGTGTGTGTCTGTGTGTGTGTGTCTGTGTCTGTGTGTGTCCAACTCTATCTCCTGGAGTGGAGAGAGGACTAGGAGGCTGGAGGGAGCTGGAGGCAAGTGGGTCTAAGGAAGCAGCATCCATGCTTTCTTGTAGGCACTAGAAATTTTCTTTACCCAAAATCTTACCAAGAAAACCCCGCAAGCCTGATAAAAAAGGGGTTTGCTTTGGTTGAAGGAGGAGAAGGAAGTCACAAAGCCCCTAAGAGTTTCCCCTGCAAAATGGGGCTCCTTGGCACTCCAATTCAAAGCCTCTGGTCCCTGTGTACTCTCTAACTGCTTAGGCGAGGAGGTGGATGAAGAGATGGGCATTACCAGGGAGGGGGAGGGGATGAGGGTGGTTTGAAACACAGTTGTGCTAGAAAGACACCCAGCAAGTGGGTGGCTCGTGGTCCTGCTCAGCCTGCCTGGTGGCCCCTGACTCTGTGTTCCTGACCAGCAGGCATGGGCACTGCTAGTCAGGCATGGGCATGTGTGCGACTCTTTGAGACCTTATGGACCATAGCCTGCCAGGCTCCTCTGTCCATGCATTCTCCAGGCAAGAAGACTGGAGTGGGTTGCCATGCCCTCCTCCAGGGGATCTTCCTGACCTAGGGATCAAACACGCGTCTCTTACAAATCCTGCATTGGCAGGCAGGCTCTTTACCACTGCGACCCGGGCGTGGTGACTTAGGAATTACCCCTTCTTAGCCCAGCCACCATCACTACTCTTTTCAAAGTAGGCTGTCCCCAGACCTACCTCATAGATTGGTCCCCTGGCTTACGTGGGCGTGGCGTGTTGGCCCTTGAGCCCAGGAGACTGAAATGTGTGCCTGCAGCTCCCCTCTTCGCTGACTTGATCTCCCCAGTCCTGGTTTCTTAACAGCAGCAAACATGATATTAAACAGGTTGGATATTTGTAAAGTACTTTGGGTGGCTTCTGAAAGTGCTGTGTAGTGACTGTTAGGTAAATAACACAAATAATAGTATTCGGAGCTAACTGGGTGCCCAGCTCTGGTCCAACTTTTTTCCTTCATCATCTTATTTCATTCTCTTGGTGGGAATATTATTGACTCCATTTCACAGATGGGAAATCAAGGCCCAGAGGGGTTAAGTTACTTGCCTGAAGTCACACAGTTGGTAAATCATCATAAGGACAAGTATTTGTGGTGAACCTACTGGGTGGAAGCAGTGGCTTGGTGAATTACTGGTCATCGGTCTTCTAAAATGTTTGCTCCCCAAATAATACATTTCCTTCACTAAAAGATGGGCAGGATGAAAATTTTGAATGTTCTCTACTCTCTTGTTGAACCTATACTTCTATTAATGCATGTGCGTGCTAAGTTGCTTCAGTTTGTGTCTGACTCTTTGAGACCTCATGACTGTATGGGATTCTCCAGACAAGAAGACTGGAGTGGGTTGCCATGCCCTCCTCCAGGGGATCTTCCTGACCCAGGGTTCAAACACACGTCTCTTATAAGTCCTGCATTGGCAGGCGGGTTCTTTACCACTATCACCACCTGGGAAGCCCAATTCTATTAATATGACCCCTCAGATCTCTGTAAGATATTAGATCAGGGACTTCCCTGGTGCTCCAGCAATTAGGACTCTGCACTTCCAATGCAGGGGTTGTGGGTTCTATCCCTGGTCAGGGAACTAAGATCCCAAATGTCTCATGGCATGTGGCCAAGAAAATTAAAAATAGAACATATAAATAAGTAAATAAATAAGATATTAGGCTCAGTTCACACATACACCAGGGCCTCCAATTTGTGTGAGACTCTGATATAGCAGCGGAGAAGGCGATGGCATCCCACTCCAGTACTCTTGCCTGGAAAATCCCATGGACGGAGGAGCCTGGTAGGCTGCAGTCCATGGGGTCACGAAGAGTCGGATACAACTGAGTGACTTTACTTTCACTTTTCACTTTCATGCATTGGAGAAGGAAATTGGCAACCCACTCCAGTGTTCTTGCCTGGAGAATCCCAGGGACCGGGGAGCCTGGTGGGCTGCCGTCTATGGGGTCGCACAGAGTCAGACACGACTGAAGTGACTTAGCAGTTGATATAGCAGAGTTGGAGGTTAAACCCTGTAAGATAGGTCCAGGACTAGGCTGGGGCAAGTGTGGTACACTTGAGGTTGCCTCAAGTACAAAATTTAGAGGGTGCCAAAAAACTCAGTCATCAAGATCAATATGTCAATGCAATATTTTAAAAATCAAAATGAGTCCCAAAATAGCCCATGACAAAAAATTCACCAAAATACATCTTTGTAAGAGTGAATTTTGTTGTATGTAAGTTACACTTCAGTGAATTTTCTAAAAAATCCATGCTGAGGAAAATACACAGTTTAAGTAAAAGCAGGAGCTGAACCTGCACTCGCAGGACTCGGCTGCACCTGCCTCATCCTGTCTTGGTTCTGCCATGTCTATAAGCAAAAAAAATAATGCTGGTTAATTGAACACTTATTAAGTACTAGATTTGTTTTGTTTTATGAGACTTCCCTGGTGGTCCAGTGGTTAAGAATTCGCCTTGCAGTGCAGGGGATGCAAGTTCAATCCCTGGTCGGGGAACTAAGACCCCACATGCCTCAGGGCAGCTGTGGAAAATGAAGCAGAGAGATTAAGTGACTTTCTTAAGATCACACAGCTAGTAAGTGACTGAGCCAGAATTTAAACCCTGTCAAGCAGACTTCTGAGTCCATAACCACAGACACAATGCCACACTGCCTATCAGCCCTAAAAAGACACCTGGGAACCCATATGCCGCAAAGTTAGCCTCCCAAGGTCCTACAGCTGGACAGAAGTGCTGTTCTTTGTACATCAGCAGCAAGGACACCCACTAAGGAGATGGTCCATTCTCTCTGCTCCCAGCAGCGTCTTAGAACCACCCCTGGGTTGACCACATTCTGGCTGATTCATGTTGATGTTTGACAGAAAACAAAATTCTGTAAAACAATTATCCTTCAATTAAAAAATTCAGGGACAAACCCTGAATTCAAAAATTCAGGGGCAAACCTGGTATTAAACATAGCCATCCAGCCTCCTGAATGGCAAGACTTCTCAACTCTTGACAAAAACGTTAATGATGCAAACAAGTGTTTACATCCTGGTTGAGATTTGGAGAAACCCTCAGAATCACTTTATTTTGAATAAAGCAGTAAGAAAAGAAATCTTAAATGGTTTCTCTTTGTGCCATCGAAGTAAATGAGCTTTCAGGGTTGTGCCATCCAACATGGCAGCCCCAAGTGGCTTTTTAAAGTTAAATTTTAAATGCTGAGCACTGTGCTTTATCGCTCAGTTGTGTCCAACTCTCTGCGACCCCATGGACTGTAGCCCACCAGGTACTTCTCTCCATGGGGATTCTCCAGGCAAGAATACTGGAGTGGGTTGCCATGCCCTCCTCCAGGGAATCTTCCCAAGCCAGGGACTGAACCTAGGTCTCCCACATTGAGGGTTGATTCTTCACCATCTGAGCCACCAGGGAAGCTCAAATTTTAAATAATAAGTAAAATAAAAGTTCAGTCCCTCCAGCATACTGGAAGCTTTTCAAATGCTCAACAGCCATGTGCGTATGGCTACTCTGTTGGATAGTATGGACAGAAAACGTTTCCATTGGACAACACTCTAGAGCGTTTGGGTAGAACATAAGTTGGAGAAAACCTTGATAAGCTCCCTACTCAGTCTTTTTTTCTTAACGTTTATTTTCTTATTTCTGGATTTGCTGGGTCTCCCTTGCTCTGCATAGGCTTTCTCTAGTTTGCAGTGGGTAGGGGCTAGTCTCTTGTAGCTGCGCTCTGGCTTCTCATCGCGTTGGTGTCTCTTGTCACGGAGCACAGGCTGTAGGTGCGAGGGCTTCGGTAGTCGCGGCACGTGGGCTCTAGAGCGCGGGCTCGGTAGTCGCGGCACGTGGGCTCTAGAGTGCGGGCTCGGTAGTCGCGGCACGTGGGCTCTAGAGTGCGGGCTCGGTAGTCGCGGCCAGTGGGCTCTACAGCTCGGGCTCCTTAGTTGTGGCGCAGGGGCCTGGTTGCTGCACTACATGTGGAATCGTCCCAGACCAGGGATCGAACCTGTGTCTCCCGCCTTGCCAGGTGGGTTCTTATCCACTGCACCACCAGGGAAGTCCTCCCTACTCACTCTTTAGCACCATCCAGTACAATGTTTTGTTTTGTTTTGTTTTTTGCAGGTATTTAAACAAGTTTTATGTTAAACTTTTCTATGTTTTGCACATACCATAGAAAGTTCAGATAGTTTATAGATGACATGTGTTAGAAGGAACTTTTTCCAGAGTATTTTTGGATGCAACTAGGAATTATCATAAGAAGTAAAGTAACTCAGAAGGAGAAAACAAATATTTAATATATGATACCACTTATATGTGAAATCTAAAACAAGACACTAATGAACTTTATGAAACAGAAAATTTCAGGCATAGAGAAGAAACTTATGGTTGCCAAAAGGGAGGGGTTTGGGGGAGGGATGGAGTGGGAGGTTGGGTTAGCAGATGTAAGTTATTATATATAGAATAAATAAATAACAAGGTCCTACTGTACAGCACAGAGAACTATATTCCATATCTTCTGATAAACCATAATGAAAAAGAATATGAAAAGAATATATATGTATAACTGAATCACTTTGCTGTACAGTAGAAATTAACACAACTTTGTAAATCAACTGGACTTCAAAAAAGAGAAAATGAGATTGAGCATTTAGTCCAACCTCTTTATTTTTTAGGTCCAAGGAAATGAAATGACATACTCAAGGTAAACCGCTTAGTGATATAAGAGGGAGTAGAATTAGTCTTACCCTGGATTTACTCTAGTATCCTTCATTTAACTCCTTTGTGTGTGAGCCATCCTGAAAACAAAGAATTAGATCCCTTTCTGTTTGTATTAGTGACTTCGTTATTCCAAATATCTTCAGAAGCATTCCTGTCTCCCTAACAGCCTCTCCTACCATTTTTTCCACCACTAACATTTGTAAAGCATCATTCACTTGCATATTCAAACTGGCTCAGACTCATGCAATTATTGGAACAAAGTTTCAACATATGGGAAACAGCTGAAAGGAGAGTAAGATATCAAATATAATGAAAATATGAGCTCTTTTAGTAGGTGGAAGAGTCTTCTCTTAGAGGAAAAAAGCAGAAGAGTGCCCTTCTTACAGATAGGGAAACTGAGGCTCAAAGTGTAGGAGCGAGTTGCCTGGGTCTCAAAGCAGGGTGTGCACAGAGCTGGTCCCGGACTGGCTCCCATTCTGTGTGCATGGGCTTGTCTTGTCCTTCTCCAGCCCTGGGTGTACCTGTATGTCCCAGGGAGAGTCTGTTTATTGTAAGCATTCCTGGGATGGAATGGGGGGTGGGAATGGAAAAGAGGGAGCCCTCTCCACTCTCCCCATGAACAGATCACACAGCAGAGACTGGGTGCATAGGCAGAACAGCCTGACAGTGACTCAAGACACCATCCTGTGCCACCCTGGTCTTGCTGCCCAGTGTGGGCACTGCGTGTCCCCAGAGGAATAGACATCCCATCCTGCAGTCAGGGCTTGGCTTAAGGGAGGGACACAACTGGACACCCTGGTGGTGGGAAAGGGCAAGGTGGGCTTCCTGGAGGAAGGTGCCCTGGAGCTAGCCCTCGAAGGATAAATGAGGAGTCTGAGGAGAAGAATTCCAGGCAGAAAAAACAGCTCAGCTAAAGGTAGACTTGGCCAGATCATACAGGGAGGTTCTTGGTGGCTAACTCAATGGGATCCAGGAGAAGCGTCTGGGATCAGAGTTGTGTTGGCTCCCGAATGTCAGAGCTGGGGTGGGAGGAGTCTTGGGCACCATCGGTCCCACCATCTTGTGGCCTGGAGCGATTTACATGGTGCCTGGTGTCACAGGAGGGAATTTCCAGACCTGTGTGGGGACCCCAGTCCTAGGCACACTCCTCACTTGGGAACCCAGAATGTGCCGGAGTGGACTTTGGGAGTATTCACCAGTAGAGGGAGTTGGGAGTCTGTTCCAGCCCAATAATACCTGAGGATTCCTCCATCCTTGCTGTCTATAAGGACAGGCAATGAAAAGCAGTCAACCACACACATAGCTGAGCAAATAAGGATGGGGCGGGGGATGGGGGTGGGGAGAAACCCCTGTTTGATTCCTAAAGCATCCCAGGGGCTAGTTGAGAAACAGGATCCTAGTCACTGAGAGTGGAGGAAGTGTTTAAGACAAGGAACGCTGTTTATTAAGTGTCTGAATGAGTGGTTAGAAGGGGCCTGTGTGTCTGCCCTCACGATGTTTTTTCCTGGTTACATTGAGTGTGATCCAGGGTGCATATAAGGAGCATATAATGTGGATGGGGGTAGGTTTGACCTGACTAGAGGTTGAAGGAGACTCAACTCACCCAAAGAAGTGCTATTTCAGTGGGCACCAAAGGAATTTTCCAGGTAAAGCAGGCAAGGAAGGAGGTTCCTGGGGGAGCACAGCAAGTGCTAGGGCCCAGTTGCTGTTTAGTTGCATTCTGCTCTTTTTGCAACCCCATGGACTGTAATCCGCCAGGCTCCTCTGTCCATGGTATTTCCCGGGCTAGAATACTGGAGTGGGTTGCCACTTCCTTCTATAAGGGACCTTCGTGATCCAGGGATCAAATCTGCTTCTCTTACATCTCCTGCATTGGCAGGCAGGTTCTTTACCACTGGTCCAGAGGTGGGAGCGGTTTAGGGTGTTGGAGGGACAGTCGGGAGGTCAGTGTGGCTGGAGCAGGGGGAGAGAAGGGAGGATGGAGGCGGCTGAGGGTAGGGAAGTTGGAGGGCCTGGGTCACCCACAGGTGCAGAGATGGCATGGGGTTTTAGAGAATCTGCCTGCGATGTGGGAGGCCTGGGTTCGATCCCTGGGTCGGGAAGATCCCCAGGAGGAAGAAATGGCAACCCACTCCAGTATTCTTGCCTGGAGAATCCCTTGGACCCAGGAGCCTGGTGGGGTACAGTCCACGGGATCACAAAGAGTTGGACATGACTGAGCGACTAACTTTACTTTTATGGTCGAGTTTGGAACAGAGGAGGTCTGTGATTGGGTTTATGATTCCGATAAACCCATAGTGGCTTTCATGGAAAATGTTAATGTCCAGGAGAGAAGTGGACATTGAGTAAGACAGCATCTAATGGAGATGGCAGAGCCTGGACTAACGTGGGGCCCAGGATGCAAGGAAGTGGATGCATTGCACATATGTCTTTGAGCTGAGGGGGAGTCCTGATGAATGGAGGGGGCTCAGC
>NW_011494793.1:1668447-1677834 GCF_000754665.1 Bison bison bison | reverse complement strand
AGGGGGAGAACCAGGCTGAGGCGGGGGTAGGGGAGACATCAGGAGACAGGGGCAACTATGTTTGTTGCAGGAGGGCTAGGTCTCCAAGGGGGCTGTGGCAGGGACACTCATTCGGGGTCCTCAACATGTGGGTGAATGCCTTACAGCTTCCACAGTGCCTGGATAGGCGTGCAGTAGGGCACTGATTTTGTTGTCAATCTGACTTTATTGCCTGCCCCCCAAGATAGTCAATGACCTAAGAACAGGTGTTTTGTCTCTTTGGTTCACGGCTGTGTTTTCCTGGTGCCCAGAGGTGCCCCACCAATGCTGGGAATAAAGGGAATGACCAACCCAAAGAATGACTGGGTGAGGGAACCTGTGTGACCAGGGCTGGGACAGGCAGCAGCTCTGTGCTCCAGCCCCTGAGCCCTGGCCCAACCCTGTAGCCCCACAGGCAGCAGCCGCTACGCCTCCTCAGGGGAGCTGAGCCAAGGCAGTTCACAGCTGAGCGAGGACTTCGACCCGGATGAGCAGAGCCTGCAGGGCTCTGAGCTAGAAGATGAGCGGGACCGGGACTCCTACCACTCCTGCCACAGCTCGGTCAGCTACCACAAGGACTCGCCGCGCTGGGACCAGGACGAGGACGAATTGGATGAGGAGCTGGATGAAGAGCTGGATGAGGACCTGGAGGACTTCCTGGAGGAGGAGGAGGAGCTACCTGAAGACGAGGAAGAGCTGGAGGAGGAGGAGGAGGTGCCAGATGACATCCGAGGCTATGCCATGCGAGAGGAGGTGGCCGTGGCCGAGCCCAAGGACTTCAAGCGTGTCAGCCTTCCACCTGCTGCCCCCGAGAAAGAGGACCAGGCCCCAGCCATGCCCACTGAGGCCCCCGACATACCCAAGGTGGCCCCTGAGCCAGCCGTGCCTGAGGAAGTGCCTGCATCTGAGCAGGAGCCTGAGGCCCCCAAGGCTGAGGAGAGGTAATGGGAAGGGGTTGAAAGGTATCATAAGGTCACAGGGTCAGTGGTGTCATGGTAGGGTCAGTGCAGACCTGGGGAATAGGGAGGAGGGCTCTCACAGCGTCATGGGTCTAGGATGGGATAGGAGGGTCTCGGTGATCAGAAAGGGCTCAGTGGGGTCAGAGTGGGTCAAGCAGGGTCATGAAGGAGTCTTGGGGGTTGTGAGGGGCTGGAGGGCTTTCCAGGGTTGGAGGGGTCACAAAAGTATCAGAAGAATCTTGGGCAGATAGGATTACAAAGTTGCAGAAGGTCCAGGAAGGTGGCAAGGGGACATAGGGGGACCCAAAGGTGTCAGAGAGGTGATGGGCATGTGGGAAGTGGGGAGGGAAACTGAGGGTGGCCGGAGGGTCGTGGGTGGGTCATTGTATCTCTGAAGTGCCAGGGAGGCCACGGAGGGCCCAGCATCCCTTAGACAGTGGAGGGCGAAGAGAGTGCTGGCCCTGGAGCATCATGAAACCCTTTGCCTCAGTTTCAGGCCACGAGAAGATGAGGAAGGCCAAGAGGGTCAGGACTCCATGTCTAGAGCCAAGGCCAACTGGCTGCGAGCCTTCAACAAAGTGCGGCTGCAGCTGCAGGAGGTGAGTGGCAGCAGTAGCCTGGCCACGCCCACGCCTCATCCACACCCACGACCAGGCTGGCCACGCCCACGCCCCACCCATACCTGTGACCAAGCTGGCCACGCCCACACCCCACCCACACCCGCGACCAGGCTGGCCACGCCCACGCATCACCCACACCTGTGACCAGGCTGGCCATGCCCGTTTCCCCACTCCTTCCAAGCCCCAATCTACTACTGTGGTCCTTTCCCTGGCCCTGCCCACGCAAGCCCATGCCACCCACTTCCCCCTTCCTTAACCCCACCCACACCTGCCCTGGCTCCAGCCCCACCATTCCCAGCTCAGCCCCTGCCCAATCTGACTCCTCCCTGGCCCTACCCATGCCTACCTACTCTCTGGTTCAACCTGCTGCCTCCACCAAGCCCCAGTCCAACTTCCCCAGGGCAGCCCTGGATTTCTAAGTGGGGAAGAAGGAGAGGTGAAGTAGAACCTGGAGCTGAAATTAAGCTGAGAGCATGGCTATGGCCAAGTTCAGGGGCCAGGTTCACGGACGGGGATACAAGCCAGAGATAGGAATGGACATCGGGGTTAGGGCAGCAGCCAAACATTAGTGTTCAGGGTTAGACTTGGTGTTAGGGGAAGAGGTCAGTGCTTGGGGTCATACTGGGTGTCAGTGTTGGGATTAGGGAAAGGTCTGAAGTCTGATCAGTATTGGAAAAGGAATTAGATGAAAAATAGAATTAATGTCAGGGTCAGGATAACTGTTCTAATGGGCAGCAGGAATGAGGCCATTCATTCACTGCTTTATTCATTCAGCCTTCTCTGGGCTGGGGACAGAGCAGTGTTGTTATCCAGAGCGACCTCCCAAACTGGGGTGAGGCTGGCAGGAGGAGGAGATCCTAAACAGACTCCCAAAGTCTCAGACCATCAATTATCAGAGCTACAAAAGTTTCAAGTCAAATTTCTTATCAGTTGTGCAATAGAATTTTCTTTTACTATACACTCCCATGGCTCTAGATTCAAAGAGTAGCAAAGAATATGCTGTGAAAAGGCTATTGACTAACTTTCCCTAAGTCAACAAATGAAATGAAAAAATGCAGCAGCTACCCTTGTAATGAAACTAATAATATGACAAGAAAAAATAAACATGAGTGGGACCTCTGGGTTTCATAGAAGGGGCATAAAGCTAATCTGGCAATTAGGAAAACTTACGGAAGGAGATGATACTTAAAGTGAAGTGATATTCAAAGTACTTTAACAGTATTTCAGGAGAAAGTGCCAGACCATTCTCCCTGCCCTGCCCGTCGCCCCCTCTCCCTGACCCCATGATGCCACCCTTTAGTTGCATGGCGGGAGGTGTTGACTTTGGGTCTAGCTGAGACCTAAATGATAGATGGAGGCTGGTTGAGAATGAAGATGGGAAAGCATACAGAGAGGTAGTGCAGCTTGTACAAAGGCCCTGGGGCATGAGATCAAATAATCAGGTGACATAATCAAATGACAGGCTCTTATGAATGTTGAGCCAGCTTCTAAGAATTCCAGGACTACAGAGCATGAGCTGTTGCTTGAGATGATGCTCAAAAAACCCTCCATTTTCACAGACAAGGGGACTAAAGTTCACTGCAGTTGGTGGCAGAGAGTATCTCCTTTCTTCTCATTTTACAGATGGATAAACTGAGGCCCAGAAAAAGTCAGTGAGCTCCCTAAGGATACACAGTGAGGACTAGGACCCAGGCTTTGTGACTCCCAGAGCAAAGGGGAGACGGTTGTGGGTGTGGTACCTGTGCTGCCCTGGGAAGGGGCAACCACACCGACTCTATCTATCTGTCCTGCAGGCCCGGGGAGAAGGAGAAATGTCCAAGTCCCTGTGGTTCAAAGGCGGGTGAGTAATGGATCTTGGTGGGGAGAAAGAGGAAGTTTTGAATCCAGAGCCTGAGGCTGGTTTGCACCATAGCCTCAGCCCAACCAGAGCAGGGAGAGATTCCATTTAGACAGGAGACAGATTGAGCATGAGTGAAATAATGTAGCCACTGTCATAAGACACTCAAGTCCAGCATGAGCCAAAGACAGTAACACATCAAATCCTCACAATGAACCCATGGGGGGCCCACTACCCCTATTTTACAGACGAGAAAACCGAGTCCAGAAAGGTCTTGCCCAAGCCACTCATATAATTCAAGACCATTTCCCCCTAGACAAAATGTAAGGTAAAGAAGAAATCCACTTCCTGCATGATACAGCTGCAACCTTGGAGTGAATTTTTTGCTTCAATTCTGCATTTCTCAGATTTTTGCTACAGTTGCTGGCTGTTTGATGACACTAGTTGTTCTTACATGGAACATTTTTCATGTCTAGTTTCTTAAGGTACTGATTTTCCAGGGTGCTTTTTCAGCATTTGTGCATTCCAGCACAATTCAACCCTTAATGCCTGGGGAGATTAAGTGTGGTTAGAGGATGTGAAAGATGTTTGTAAATTACACTAATATTTTAAATGGCAGCTGGAGGGTTACTACTTTCCCTTGTACAGACTTTGAAGCTGTGACTCCCGGGTGGGCAAGTG
This sequence comes from Bison bison bison, assembly GCF_000754665.1. NCBI lineage: Eukaryota > Metazoa > Chordata > Mammalia > Artiodactyla > Bovidae > Bison > Bison bison. The sequence goes on along the minus strand of NW_011494793.1, from coordinate 1,673,719 downwards.
TCCCAGGTCGGGAGCCCTGGAAGCAGGGTCTGAAAGTGGGGCTCCTGTGTGCATGATTTATGCAGGAAGCGCTCTCAAGAGTGCTTCCCTCACAGGCAGGGCCAGGCAGGGGAAGCAGCCAAGCAGAGACAGAGTTCAGACGTCTCCAAGCCTCTGTCTGATCCTTCAGGGAGTGCTGGTACGTGAATAGCACCCCAGGGCTTGTCCTGGTGTCAGTGGCCGCAGGCATCACTCTCATTGGCCAGTGGGAACATTCAGGAGAGTAACCACACCTGAATTGTCTCCGGGATTAGTTTCTCAGTAAAGTGAATTTGGACTTGCCGCCAGGCATCTGCCACAGCCCTCATTCCAATTCACCAGCTATGCCAAAGCAGCAGAGAGGAAATAGCACACATATCATTTCCTGTTTCCTCCTTCCCATGGGCTTTGAAGTCCCTTCTTCCAGGATAGACTTTAAATATGCACATATATTTCCAATTTTGAGCATAAAGTTTTCATTGATTTCTTAAATATATTTTTATTTAGATTTGCCTTAATTCGAATTTTCATTAAATGTGGGCAACTGCATCTCCCCATTCCTCAGACCAGGAAGTTGAGGCCCAGTGTCTTTGTTTTTTAGGGCTGCCGTAACAAACTGCCACGAACGGGGCCCTTAAAGCAACAGCATTTATCCTCTTGTGGTTCTCGGAGGCCAGAATTCCAAAACCAGCGTTGGCAAGGGTCATACTGACATCTGTAGGGGAGAATCCTTGCTTTTCTAGCTTCTGGTAGTTAGTTGTTGGAAGTCCCTAGTATTCCTTGGGTGGTAAACGAGTCACTCCAGTCTCTGCCCCTGTTATCACACCACCGTCTCCTCCTCGTGTGTCTCTCTTCTTATAAAGATACCACTTACATTGAATTAGGAATGAATCCTACTCCAGTATGATCTTGCCTTAACTAATTACTCCTGCAATGACTCTGTTTCCAAATAAGGTTCCATCCTGAGATACTGGGGGTTAGGTCTTCAATGTATCTTTCGAGGAGACATAATTCAACCCTTAGTATCTGGGGAGATCAGGTATCCTCCCCAGGGCTAAGATAATGTCTGTTGAAGGAAGGGGGACTTCCCTGGGCCCTTGACATTCCTGGATGTCTTGCAGCCCTGGCGGTGGTCTCATCATCATTGATAGCATGCCGGACATCCGCAAGAGGAAGCCGATCCCACTCGTGAGCGACCTGGTGAGCGCCTGTGCCCTCCCCTCCCCCAACAGAGCAGCCCTGCCTCAGGCAGTGCTCAACCTGTACAACTGCCCATGGCAGACCTGGGGCTAGGGGGTGGCCAGGCATTCTCTGAGACTAATGTGATCTGATTTCTATTCTGCGTGCTGCCTGGACACTTCAGGCCATGGTGAGTGACGGTGACCCAGGCCCTTGAATATCCTCCCCAGGCCCCGACCCCGCACTGGGATCTTCCAGCTGGCCCCCAGCACATGGGTTCTGGGGAGGGAGCCTTGCCATGTACTACATACAGTTCACTGGTGGGAAGAAAGCAGGTGACTCCCCACTTTGGTTCATGCTGTGGCTGGTGGTTTTGTTCTGTGGCTGGTGACCACAGCCAAGTGTAGTTCCCTAGTCTGGTCCATTGTGGTGAGGGATGGCTGAGTTAGAGATGTGGAGCTGCTCCCCTTCCAGGGTCTCTTCTAACCTGGAGCTTCTGTTACTTCCCAATTTTTTTTTTTTTTTTTTGCCATTTTTGCTCTCACTGCTGTGACCTGTTTCCTGTTTGTGGCTGTGACCTGAATCGGTGGTTGGTGGCCTCAAACCGTGGATTCTGCCTGCGGTGATAACCCTGGGTGTCAATGGACCCTTCTGACTCCCTCGGTGACTTCCCTGTTTCCAGTCCCTTGTCCAGTCCAGAAAAGCAGGCATCACCTCCGCCTTGGCATCCAGCACTTTGAACAACGAAGAGCTGGTACGTGGGGCTCTTTTCCCCAGATTGGAGGGTGGACTGGGCTGGGGGCTCCTGGAGGAAAGGAAGTAGGGTGTGGCAGAGACAGGCACTCCTCACTTTACAGAATTCGACAACACAGCAGCGTAGTCTATACACAGAAACCGTGGATTCCTACACTGTGGAGGTGGGGGAGGGACGGGGACTTTACCGTACTCAGCAAGCCGAGGAGGTGGAAGGCGGAGAGGGAGAGGGAAGAAGCCAGTGCCCCCAGGTTAGGGCTCTATGTCACATGCCCTGCTTCCCCCGCAGAAAAATCACGTTTACAAGAAGACCCTGCAAGCCTTAATCTACCCCATCTCGTGCACGACGCCACACAACTTCGAGGTGTGGACGGCTACCACACCCACCTATTGCTACGAGTGTGAGGGACTGCTGTGGGGCATCGCGCGGCAGGGCATGCGCTGTACCGAGTGCGGTGTCAAGTGCCACGAGAAGTGCCAGGACCTGCTCAATGCAGACTGTCTGCAGCGTGAGTGCTGGACGCTGGCGGGAGTGGAGCGGAGACCAAGGGGAGGGACTGTTAAGGATAGGGGCGGGGCTCTGACGAGGGGCGGGGCGGGGCGGAGCTATGCTGCTGGAAAGTGTTGGGGGGTATTGGGAAGGGAGAAGTGCAGGAGGTCCTAGAGAGGTGGGGCAGGACTCAGGGAGGAGCTAAACGGTACACTATGGAAGGATGAGCGTGCGTGCTTGGTTGTGTCCGACTCTCTGTGACCCCACGAACTGCAGCCCGCCAGGCTCCTCTGCCCATGAAGATTCTCCAGGCAAGAATACTGGAGTAGGCTGCCATGCCCTTCTCCACGTTTGGAAGGAGGGTTCTTTACCACTAGCGCCACCTGGGAAGCGAATAAACTGTACAAGGGGTGGGCTTAATGGGAGGTAGAGGTTTCTTCACGGAGAAAAATTAGGGTTAACTCAAAGGACAGAGAGGACTCAAGTTGGGCAGAAGAGTAAGAGAAGGGGGGGTACTGGGCGAGGGCTGGGGTCAGAGCAGGAGGGGACTCCCGCGGAGAGGAGGGGCTAAGACAGAGGGTGGGAACTTTAGAGGGAAAGGCCTGTTTGGGGGAGAATTCAGAGAGCTGGTAGGAGCTCTGGTATCTCTTGAGCGCTTCCCAGGTAGCTCAGTGGTAAAAAAAAATCTGCCTGCCAATGCAGGAGACTGGGGTTCGATCCCTGTGTCTGGAAGATCCGCTGGAGAAGGAAAACGTGGATTGCCACCCACTCCAGTATTCTTGCCTGGGAAATCCCATGGACAGAGGAGCCTGGCGGACTACAGTTCATAGGGTCTCAAAGAGTCGGACACAACTGAGCACGCACTCTAGCTTGGGGGCAGTGACTCACCTGAACCCCGTATCCGTGACAAGGGACGAGGAAGCCCTGGAATGAGAATCCGGGCTGTCGCTTCTGGGAGGGGGTGCACTGTGTAAGATGACGCCTGTCTGCGTCCATCCTCAGGGGCGGCGGAGAAGAGCTCCAAGCACGGGGCGGAGGACCGGACGCAGAACATCATCATGGTGCTCAAGGACCGCATGAAGATCCGGGAGCGCAACAAGCCCGAGATCTTCGAGCTCATCCAGGAGATCTTCGCGGTGACCAAGACTGCACACACGCAACAGATGAAGGCAGTCAAGCAGAGCGTGCTGGACGGAACATCCAAGTGGTCGGCCAAGATCAGCATCACTGGTGAGGCCTCGGAGTGGGGCAGGGGCTGCCACGGGGTTCCATCTTAGCCTCCTGCGGTCCCTCCCACGCTCCTTCCTTCCCTTTGCTACACATATCTGAGGGTTTCCCTGACTTTCTCATGGCTGTGTGTACGTGTTTGTGCCCACAGTTGGGCATATCTCCAAACGTGTGTGCATGAAACGGTTTCTAGGTGTATCTCGGTTGGTAGACGCTAGAACCAGACCTGAAGAAGAGATGAGGGCAAGCAGTTTATCTGGGAGGTGAACCCAGGAAGCACCCAGGAATATTGGGAAGTGACACCAGGAGGGAATAAGTCCTACCAACTGGCTCTAGTGGTAAAGAACCTGCCTGCCAATGCAGGAGACATAAGAGATGCAAGTTTGATTCCTGGGTCGGGAACACCCCCTAGAGGAGGGCATGACAACCCACTCCAGTATTCTTGCCTGGAGAAACCCATGGACAGAGGGGATGTAGGGCCACAGTCCTGGAGGTCTACAGTCCATAGAGTCGCAGAGTCAGATATGACAAGCGATTTAGCATGCGCGCGGGGTGCCACCTAGCAAGCGATGTAGTGGACACATGCAACCACTAGGGGACACTATTGAGCTCCTTCCCAGGGGCTGGGGCCTTGTAGTGTTTATCCGTTCCTCACCCTCCTTGGGATTTCCCGGGAAACAGATGACAAGATGAGGATTTCAGGGCAGATGGGTATCCGGGATGCTGTCCCAGAAAGTCCCAGTGGGAGATGGAGACTTGGATGGAGTGGGAGATGCCAGCAGGAAGGATTTAAACAAGTAGTTAAGCAGGACTTCCAGACCCTCCCTCAATTTGGGAGCAGGGAGGTAAGAAGCTCAGAGGAGGATGCCAATCGGGTCATACTGTGGGCAACTGACGGCTCAATCCTTCTGGGGACTTTATGGGGGCTGTGTAGAGCATATGCATGAGAATGACCCGCCCCAGGGGTGACCATGGGGCACCTTCACCTTCACCGGGTGAGGTTTCCCCGGGTTGTTAAAGCGCGAGCACATCGCGCATGCGCAGTGGGTATGCTTACGGCTCCTGTGGCCAGAGCAAAGCCCTCAGTCCTCGTCACAGGGGTTCCCTGCGGAGCCTGTGGGCGTGACTGTTCTTGGCCTGCCTACTCCTGGAGCCCACATTTATATTTGTTTTGTGTGTCTTCCAGTGGTCTGTGCCCAGGGGTTGCAGGCAAAGGACAAGACGGGATCCAGTGACCCCTATGTCACCGTCCAGGTTGGGAAGACCAAGAAACGGACAAAAACCATCTATGGAAACCTGAACCCCGTGTGGGAGGAGAACTTTCACTTGTAAGTGTCTGGCTGGGGCCCCCCATACGGAGCTTCCTGTGGGGGCAGCTTAAGGCGGTGGGGATGGAGGGGGGCAGCTTCAAGAATCCTGCCCTGACCTCCTCCTCCCCTCTGCAGTGAATGCCACAACTCCTCAGACCGAATCAAGGTGCGCGTCTGGGATGAGGACGACGATATCAAATCTCGCGTGAAGCAGAGGTTCAAAAGGGAATCCGATGACTTCCTGGGTCAGACGATCATCGAGGTGCGGACACTCAGTGGCGAGATGGACGTGTGG
>NW_011494793.1:1661220-1668347 GCF_000754665.1 Bison bison bison | reverse complement strand
GGGGAGGGGGAGTCCCAGACGAAGTGGGGAGCCTGGCTGGAGGGAAGAGACAGTGTCCGGAGGAGTTAGTCTAGGAGCCCAGTCTAATGAAGGAGGCAGGGTCAGTGGGGCCCCATCTGATGAGGAAGGCAGAGTCTGTGAGCCCAGTCTGATAGGAGCAGGAAGCCCCCAGGCTGAGAGGGTGAGCAGAACCTAGGCATCTCTTAGTTCAGTTTGGGAGATTGAGGGAGGGGCAGAATCTCCATATCCCATTCTGATGCAGGAGGCACAAACAAGACCAGAGGATCCTAGTGCAAGGAGAGAGGCACAGAGCCAGGCATCTAAACTAAGAAGGGGAATTGAACTTTGAGAATCCAGCATAAGGGAAGAGGTAGATTTGGGGATTCCTAATCTGAGAGCGGGAGCCGTAAACCCAAGAACTCTAAGAAGATGAGTAGGATCTGTGAGCCCAAACCAAGGGCAGAGGAAGAACCCCAGTCTGAGAGGGGTGAGCAGAGTCTTGGAACTTCTTAGTTTGGTTAGAGGAAATCTAGATCTCCCATTCTGATGGGGGAGCCAGGAAGCAAGACCTGAAGATAGTAGTCTGAGGAAAGAGGTACAGATCCAGGAATCCTGTCTAAGAGGATAAGTAGATTCTGGGGAGCTTGATCTGATGAGGAAGACAGAGTCTGAGAGCTCAGCCTCGGGAAGAAGCAAGGCTCTGAGTATAAAGAAGGAGATGCAGACCAAGGCATTTAATCTGGGAGAGGAAGCAAGATCTGGGATCCTAGTTAGAAGGCAGACACAGGGCTTAAGAATTCTAGTCTAATGGGAGAGACACAAGTCTAGGGAGCCAATCTAAGGAGAAACTCCTAGGTCTCATCAAGGAGTCTGGGAGGCCTGTAGTTATGCATATGTGAAAATAGCCCGGGGCTATAGTTCCGACACTGCCATCATTTCTGCTCTGCAGACAAGCGGACTGACAAATCTGCTGTGTCAGGTGCCATCCGGCTGCACATCAGTGTGGAGATCAAAGGTGAAGAGAAGGTGGCTCCATACCATGTCCAGTACACCTGTTTGCACGAGGTGAGGCCCGCTGCTCCACCTTGCCTTTGGAGTCCACCTTCATCCCCCACGTTCCCTCCACTCACCACTCCTACCTGCCCCAGCTGCTTCTTCCTCTTTCTGACCACACCACCCACACTCCTCTGGGCCTCTAAGACTGTCCCCCATGCCATTCTTTCTGCTCCGAAAACTCCTCCCCATCAATCAAGTTCCATCTTCAGGCCCCTCTCCTCTGGGAAGGGGAATGGACCCCCACCAGCAAACTCCAGGTCTTCCATCTGTCTCAGCCCTGAACACTCACAGTTAGGTTCTTTGTGCCAAGGTTTGTCTCTTCTAACTGCCTGGGGGTTCCTGGAGAGAACTCAGTTTGTTGATTGAATGGATGAAGGAGTGCTGAGTGGATAAAAAGTGTGTGAAAAGATGAAAGGATGGGTAGATGGATGTGTGGTTGAATTGTTGGAAGTACAGATGAGTTGAATTGGTGAATTGGAGATAGTTGGATAGATAGATGGGTGAGTAGATGGATGGACAGATGGATGATGGATGGAAAGATGGATGGATAAATAAATTGATGGGTGGATAGATGGGATAGATGGTTGAATGGGTTGATAAATTATTAAATGGAGAGATTAAGCTGTGGGTAGTTAGATGGGATAGAAGGATGTGTGGTTGAATTAGTTAGAGGAAAGTTTGAGTATAGAGGTGAATTTGGGGGTTGTTGGAATGGTGGGTAGGTAGGTGAGTGGATAGACAAATGGATGGAAGGAAGGGTGGGTGGATGGATGTGTGGTTCAACTACTGGAAGTATAGGTGTGTGGATGGGAGAGTTTTGAGGTAGGTGGGTGGATGTGTAGGTGCACAGACAGGTGAGTGATAGATGGGTGGATTGATGGTTGATGGGTAGAAGGATGAATTATGGATGGACAGTGAAGTTGTGGGTAAATGTATGGGATGGATGGATGTGCGGTTGAATTATTGAAAGAGTGAATACGTGAACAGGTGGGTTTTGGGGTCGTTGTATTGATGGGTAAATGAATAGATGGATAGCGAGATGGATGGGTGGGTAGGTGGCTGGATGGACAGACGTACAGATGGATGGGTGTGTAGTTGAACTGTTGGAAGGATGGATGAGGGATAACTGAAATTTGGGGTAGTTGGATGGATGGGTGGGTGGTGGATGGACCAAAAAGATGAATGAATTAGTGAGTAAACAGATCGGTGAATGAGGTAAGTTGCCCTCTACCTGGGATCCCTGACCCTTTGTGTCCCCTTATACTCTCGATGACATCTTCTCCCTTGTGGTGGCAGAACCTGTTCCACTTCGTGACAGACGTGCAGAACAATGGGGTCGTGAAGATCCCAGATGCCAAGGGTGATGATGCCTGGAAAGTTTACTATGATGAGACAGCCCAGGAGATTGTAGATGAATTTGCCATGCGCTACGGCGTCGAGTCCATCTACCAAGCCATGACGTAAGGCTGCAGACTGAGGTGGACGTGAGGTGCAGGAAACGTGGCGGGGTGGAGGGATGGTTACTAAGAGGCCACTGGCAGGTCTGGGGTGGAAGGGGCTCTTGGGAGGGAAATCCAGGGAGAAGATGAGTGTGGTCGGGGTTCTGTAATTTTCCTGGAGGCTAGGGAAGTGTCATTGGTGGGAACCTGAGTGACAAGGATGAGAGCTGGAGATGGAGGCAGAGATAGGGCAGTTCAGAGAAGAGACAGAAACTCAGGGCAGAATCAAGCAGAGGGTAAGGGGATGGTTTGCGAGGTTGGGGGCTGTCTTGGAGGCATTCTGGGGTCTGGACACCAGGCCCAGTGCTTCCCATTCCCTCCTACCAGCCACTTTGCCTGCCTCTCGTCCAAGTACATGTGTCCTGGGGTGCCTGCCGTCATGAGCACCCTGCTTGCCAACATCAACGCCTATTATGCTCACACCACCGCCTCCACCAACGTGTCTGCCTCTGACCGCTTCGCCGCCTCCAACTTTGGGGTCAGTTCCAGGAGCCTAGAGATAAGGGAGAGCTTGACCCTGTGCTGGTCAGACCTCATGTGACTCCCAGATCCCCAGTCTGGACCTCACTTGCTGTGTGACTTTGCACCATTCAGTTCCCCTCTCTGAGCCTAAATTTGCCCCTGTGTTGAATGGAAATGGATGTTATGAGGGGTCAGTTCAACAGTGGATGGGGTGTTTGAGTATATAGCAACCTCTTAGCCAATATGTCAGCCAACTTTGGCTGGTGCGCTTGATCCCCAAGTCCCTGCTTTCGCCCAACCTCCTCCTCCATCTCTGCCTCCTCAGAAAGAGCGCTTTGTGAAGCTCCTGGACCAGCTGCATAACTCCCTGCGGATAGACCTCTCCATGTATCGGGTGAGAAGTGCACGTATGACGATTCACTCAGCACATGCATGTGTGTGCCTGGAGGAGACTGCTGCCAGCAAGCATGCATATCGGAGGACCCATCTTAACATGTGGAATGTGTTCCTCCAACACATGTGCACATTTGTGGGCAGCACCTGCTCAGCACATTTAGTACATCCAAGAAGATACCCCCAGATACTTCAAGATGTTCTCAATTGCCCCTAACACACCTCTTGAAACTTGGAGGCTCTTGTGTCTCCCCTAAAACATGATCTCCCATCAACCCCTAGCCTTCTTCCATAACCCCACCTCCCTTCCATAGAATAACTTCCCAGCCAGCAGCCCAGAGAGACTCCAGGACCTCAAATCCACTGTGGACCTTCTCACCAGCATCACCTTCTTTCGGATGAAGGTAGGTAAGGGGACCTAGTTCCATTAGCTCTCCAAGAAGGATACTCCAGGACTGTTAGGTCCTAAACAAGTAACATTTCATCTGGAAAGCAGGGCCCTTTCTCAGTGACCCTGTGCTTCCATATTGCTACATCATTTCCTTAAACATAGATCCACCTGTAGCCACTTTCTAGGTACCTCCTGTCCCAATTTTGCACAACCATACCCTTCTCCCTTCCTCCTCCCTCCAGGTACAAGAACTCCAGAGCCCACCCCGAGCCAGCCAGGTGGTGAAGGACTGTGTGAAAGCCTGCCTCAACTCTACTTATGAGTACATCTTCAACAATTGTCATGAACTCTATAGTCGAGAGTACCAGACTGACCCGGTGAGAACCCCAGATGAGGCAGAAGGGACCAGGGGGCTCCAACTAGACCCTGGTCTGAGTCTCACTTCCCAAGTGATTTAACTCTTCTCAACCTCCGTATCTTCCCCTGTAAAATGGAGTCATAAACCCACACCTCAGGACTGAGGAGGAAATTCAATGAGATGCAAGCTTTAGATAAAGTATAGTTAAGTACTTAGCATCTGGTACACAGTAGGAGCTCAATCAGTTTGGTTTTAGGGGCTTCCCAGGTAGCTCAGTGGTAAAGAATCTGCCTGCCAATTCAGGAGCCGCAGGAGTCAAAAGTTCAAACCCTGGGTTGGGAAGATCCCCTGGAGGAGGAAATGGCAAACCACTCCAGTATTCTTACCTGGGAAATCCCATGGACAGAGGAGCCTGGCAGGCTACAGTCTGTGGGATCACAAAGAACCAGATATGACTGAAGTGTCTGAGCACAAACTTAGTTGAGTCTGGCATAGTACAATGTGCCTGCAGTAGAGTACCTGTTCAATAAATGTTGAGTTGAATTTCTTCAGTTCAGTCTTGAACTCAATTTATTTGAGTATTTATTTATCTATTTGAGATCTTTCAACACATTGATTACACATATAATATCCCAGGATTGTCAATGAGGTTTCAAGGAGTTTATAGTCTATTGGGGGGAAAGTGTATAAATTGGAAATTTACAACCAGAGTTATTAGCATTGGGATGGAGAAATCACAAGAGGCTGTGGGAGCTGAGCCCTTCCATCAGCTTGGGCTTCTGATACGAGATAACACAGACGCTGAATTCCACTCAATTTTCTTTTATTCCGTTCATTTACATTCAGATGACTTGAGTTGAAATCAAGTAGCTCTTAACTGGGTTGGGATGAAGTAGATTAAACTGGATTTGGTTTAGTTCAATTATTAATATAATAATCAGTTTAGGTCTGTTTATTTCTATTCACTTGACTTAAGTTAAAATTGCTCTAGGCTAATCAGGTGAGCATCACCAAGTTGGACTGAGTTGAGTAAAAATTTATTCATTTCCAGTTAGTTTTATTTGAAATTGTTCTTGACTGGGTTGAATTGGCTTGAGTTAGGATGAGCTTGGCTGTTGGATTAGGTATAGTTGAGTTCAGTTGAGTCGGACTTATTTCAGTTGAGTTTATCTACCAATATTTTCTCGTTTCCATTGATTGACCAAAGTTGGATTGAGTTGGCCTGAGTATGTTAGGCTAAGCAGGTGAAGTTGGATTGGGTTGACTTGGGTTGAATTGAATTAGATTACTTTAGGTTGGATTGAGTTCAAGTTGGTATATTTCCATTATTTTGATTTAGATTGATGTTGATCTTGGGCACATTGGTTAGGTTCAATCCAATTGGATTCATCTGAGTTTAATTCAATCCTGTTAAGTTTAATTCTATTCATTCAGTGTAACTGGCCCTGTTCCACTGAATTAACTCTGAGAAGTGCCATCTGTTAACCTAAGTAGTCCTGATTTGCATTTATTTCGATTCTGTTTGGTTTAGTGGGCTTGAGTTTGTTCAACTAAATTCAGTTCCACTTATTCTTATGAGTCTAATTAAGCTTCGTGAGCTGTGTGGACATGAGCTCTCTTGAGGCCTGTTTTGTTGTTGCTGTTCAGTCGCTAAGTCGTGTTTGACTCTTTTTGACCCCATGGACTGCTGCATGCCAGGCTTCCCCGTCCTCCACTGTCTTCCAGAGTTTGCTCAAACTCATGTCCATTGAGGCCAGTTTACATGAGTTTAATTCCTTTTTCAAGAAGACCTCCCACCTGAATCATACACATGTTAGTTGGGCCCTTCCTCCCTAACCTCCTGCCCCTCAATAATGAACTGTCTGAGCTCCCTACCCCTGAACCCTTTGTGACCAACATCCCCACTGTTCTTTCCAGGCCAAGAAGGGGGAAGTTCCCCCAGAGGAACAAGGCCCCAGCATCAAGAACCTCGACTTCTGGTCCAAGCTGATCACTCTCATAGTGTCCATCATTGAGGAAGACAAAAATTCGTACACTCCCTGCCTCAACCAGTGAGTTCTGTGTCTGTGTAATTAATTATCTGGAGGTCGTCATGAATGTGTGTCACAATTTTGTGTCTTGTGTGTAAAGGCAACCCTATCTAATTATATACGAAATGTGTATATGGGGGCAGCTGTGCACGTGGTTGTGCATGGATGAAATACAGCATAATTTGCAAACAGAATTGTGCGTATATACACAACCACTGGTCTAGTCAGACATGTATTTTCTATGCGTTGATGTGTGTAACAGTGTGTACCTATATATGTATAATTTTATGTGTCTGTAGGTTCATAAATAACAATAGTGTTGCTCGAGTATTCCCTGTGCGTTAGATACTCTGCTAAATCTTTTGCATGTACATTGCATTATCTCTTACATGTGTGAATGTAATTTTCTGTATCGTTGCGGTCTGTGGGTTTAATTGTTATTTGTGTACAGTTGTGTACTTTAATATGTGATGTGAATTGGGTAATTATGTATGAATGTGCGCACAGTTTTGGTTTGTGGCTTTACATGTCTGTAGAATTTTCATCTGTGTTAACTGAGTGAGCTATTGTGTTTTCTTGCTCCCTGAGGTGAATGCTAGAAGGGCTCCTGACTCTGGAGTGCCAGCAATATTAAGTTAAGATCAGGGATTTTGGATGAATGGACCAAAGGGTGGACAGATGAAGGGATATATGGACAGGTGAATGGAGATGGATAGATGAATAGATGGATATATACACAGGTGGATGAATGGATGGGTGAATGAATAGATGGATGGACAGACAGATGGCTGGATGGATAAACAGATGGATTAATAGGTGGATGGATGAATAGATTGGTGGACAGATGGTTGGGTGAGTAAAGGAATGGATGCAGGAATAGATGGGTGGTGAGATGGGAGGATGGGTGACTAGACAGATGGGTGGGTGAATGGATGGGT
>NW_011494793.1:1660516-1661120 GCF_000754665.1 Bison bison bison | reverse complement strand
TGGGCCTTGCTCCGACAATGGTCATTCAGTCCATTTCAAGGGTGAGGTAGGAGGGGAGCTGGGGAGTGGGCACCCAGGCCATAGGTGAGTCTGAGCAGAGGATTAGGGAGACAAGAGATGGTAGGGCCCCATCTTGGCTGTCCATTCCAGGTGGTTTGAGCCCTTTGTCATCCAGTGGCTGGACGAGAATGAGGAAGTGTCCCGAGATTTCTTGCATGGAGCCCTGGAGAGAGACAAGAAGGATGGGGTAAGAAAACTGATCCACCACCAAGCTTCCAGTCTGCCCGCAGTGGCCTCACTACTTCTGGGGTCCATTGAGATCCAATCTGGGGGCAAAACTGCCCTTGGGATGAGGCCAGTCTCTGGAAAACATGTCCATCTTTGTCTTGTTCACAGTGTTGATGGGTCTTTTGTTCCTCTTGCCCACTATCCATCTCACTGTCATCCCAGGGCATTCTGGTTCTCCCTGTAAAGCAGGAGGGTTGGACTGTGGGGACTATCTGGCTCTGACCTCTCTCCTCTCTCCATCCTCCATTCCAATGCAGTTCCAGCAGACTTCAGAGCATGCCTGTTCTCCTGCTCTGTGGTGGATGTCTTCTCCCAG
>NW_011494793.1:1653323-1660416 GCF_000754665.1 Bison bison bison | reverse complement strand
AATATTAAGTTAAGATCAGGGATTTTGGATGAATGGACCAAAGGGTGGACAGATGAAGGGATATATGGACAGGTGAATGGAGATGGATAGATGAATAGATGGATATATACACAGGTGGATGAATGGATGGGTGAATGAATAGATGGATGGACAGACAGATGGCTGGATGGATAAACAGATGGATTAATAGGTGGATGGATGAATAGATTGGTGGACAGATGGTTGGGTGAGTAAAGGAATGGATGCAGGAATAGATGGGTGGTGAGATGGGAGGATGGGTGACTAGACAGATGGGTGGGTGAATGGATGGGTAGACAGATGGATGAGTGGGGTAACGAATGAATGGAGGGATGGGTAGGTGGAGGCTCAGAGAGAAGCAGACCTCAGTGCAGAGTCACTTAGCAAGTCAGTGGCTATGAATGAACTTGAATCCAGACCCCTTGCCTGTCCCACACTACCCTCTAGGACTGGGAAGGCCAAAGCAGCCGATCTGCTTCTGTCCGCCAAGGTTTCATACTTTATGACCTTCACTAGGTTTCCCCAGGAGTTGAACGTGGGTAAAATCAGCGCTGAAGTGATGTGGAATCTGTTTGCCCAGGATATGAAGTATGCAATGGAGGGTGAGTGACCCCAACCCCTGCATCTCCCAGCCTGGAAACAGCGGTTAGCTGTGCCTCAGTGTCCCTACTAAGGTTGTGAGTTCCCCTGGTCCCTCATATTGGAGGTCAGACCTCAGTGATGGCCAGAGTGGGCACTGCCAAAGCAGAGAGAGGTAGACACCTCCGGCTAAGTTGCCCCCTTGCTTTCCCCACCAGAGCATGATAAGCATCGCCTGTGCAAGAGTGCCGACTACATGAACCTCCACTTCAAGGTCAAATGGCTCTACAATGAGTATGTGGCTGAGCTGCCTGCCTTTAAGGACCGAGTGCCTGAGTATCCTGCGTAAGTCCCCTGTCCTGAGCCCAAGCCAGAACTGTAGTGCTGACAGCTAGACTGAAGTCCCATATGGGAGAGTTGACGTCCTCAGAGTTCCCTGGGCATCAGACAGCTAGACTGAGGTCCCGGGCGGGAGAGTTGATGTCCTCAGAGTTCCCTGGGCATCAGACAGCTAGACTGAGGTCCCGGGCAGGAGAGTTGACCTCCTCAGAGCTTCCTGGGCATCAGGGGGGCACAAGTGAGGTACAATCCCAGTGTTCTCCATTCTCAGCTTTTGAACTATGGACTTCTCTAGCCAGATAGTTAATGATCAGAAGATCCAGGAACCATGCTGAGCAGTCCCACTTGTTCTTTCTCCTTTAATCCTTTTGCCAATTCTATGAGATAGGAGTATTGTCATTTCTACTTTGTGGATTGAAAAATAGAGGATAAAATACTGAAGGATTTGCCCAAGATGATGTCCAATTAGTGACAGAGCCAGGGTTTGAACTCGGGACGTCTGACTCTTGGGCTCTGTTGGAGAGTGGGATGGTCACCATTTACCAGGACCTACTGTGTGCTATATCAGGATCTCAGAGAATAAACCCACTTGCCCAAAGGCAGTTTATCCACCAGGATCCCACATGTCTGGGCCTTGCTCCGACAATGGTCATTCAGTCCATTTCAAGGGTGAGGTAGGAGGGGAGCTGGGGAGTGGCCACCCAGGCCATAGGTGAGTCTGAGCAGAGGATTAGGGAGACAAGAGATGGTAGGGCCCCATCTTGGCTGTCCATTCCAGGTGGTTTGAGCCCTTTGTCATCCAGTGGCTGGACGAGAATGAGGAAGTGTCCCGAGATTTCTTGCATGGAGCCCTGGAGAGAGACAAGAAGGATGGGGTAAGAAAACTGATCCACCACCAAGCTTCCAGTCTGCCCGCAGTGGCCTCACTACTTCTGGGGTCCATTGAGATCCAATCTGGGGTCAAAACTGCCCTTGGGATGAGACCAGTCTCTGGAAAACATGTCCATCTTTGTCTTGTTCACAGTGTTGATGGGTCTTTTGTTCCTCTATCAAATGAATGAGAGTTTATCAAGCCTGACCCATCCCCCTGCATCCACCTCTGAGGCTTGGCTCTGAGTTCACCTTGCCCACTATCCATCTCACTGTCATCCCAGGGCATTCTGGTTCTCCCTGTAAAGCAGGAGGGTTGGACTGTGGGGACTATCTGGCTCTGACCTCTCTCCTCTCTCCATCCTCCATTCCAATGCAGTTCCAGCAGACTTCAGAGCATGCCCTGTTCTCCTGCTCTGTGGTGGATGTCTTCTCCCAGCTCAATCAGAGCTTTGAGATCATCAAGAAACTCGAGTGTCCTGACCCCCAGATTGTGGGGCACTACATGAGGCGCTTTGCCAAGGTTTGGGGGTGTGGATGGGGTCCAGGTGGGGGATGGAATAGGGTCAAAGTCGGGGTTGGTGTTGAGGTGGGATTGAGGTCAAGGTTGGGGTTGTTGATATCACTGGTGTTAAGGTAGGGGTTGATGCCAGTGTTGGGATTGGTCATGCCATAGACATTGGAGTCATGGTTGGAGTTTGGGGTTGGGATTCGAGGTTGGAGGTTGGGTTGAGGTTAGGGTTGAGGTCATTGAGATTGGAGTTGAAGTTGGGATCAGGGTTTGGGTTGAGAGTTTGAGGTTGGGGTTAAGGTCAGGGTCATAGTTAAAGTTGGAGTTGAATTTGGACCTGGGGTCAGGGTTAGGGGTGAGATTGAGATTTGGGTTAGTTTTTGGGTTACTATTAGGACTGGGACTCAATCAGACATTGAGTTTGGAGTGAGTATTGGGATTTATATAGAATGTGAGCAGGTACTGAGGTGAGTTTGAAGGTTGGGGCCATTGACCTGGGGTTGAAGTTCAGCTGGATTGACTTTAACCTGGGGTAAAGTTGAGGATTGTAGATAGGAATTGGGATTCAATTTGGGACTGAGTTATGCTTATGCTTGGGGTTGGGTTAATATGACTGCTGGGTTGCTCTGAAGAGGAGCTATGTCTGTGTGAAACAATCATCTTCATTGGTGGTGTCTCCCCTTCGTCATGATGGACGTTCTGGGTGGAGAACTTGCCCAGCCCGGTGGTCCATCTTAGGTGCTGGTAGGGGTTCAGGTTCATCCCTGATCTCACTAACGGTTCTTGCTGGGCCCACCAAGCCCAGCCCCTTGTCTCACCCACCCTCTGTGTCCCCTCCAGACCATCAGTAATGTGCTCCTCCAGTATGCAGACATCATCTCCAAGGACTTCGCTTCCTACTGCTCCAAGGAGAAGGAGAAAGTGGTGACCTGCGGGGGTCCCTGTCCTCTTTCCCCCAAGCCCATTTTGTACCCCCAGAGCATCCTTCCCTGGGCTCTGATACCTGTGTCTGCATGTATGTCCAACTGTGTGTGCGTGTCTCTGTGTCTGGCTGTATGAGTCCAGGGGGATCTACAGGTGAGGGGACATGTCTTCAATGTGTCATCGTCTGGTTGTTGTGAATGAAGTCCTCAGGGAGTATGTATGTGAGCTTACAAAGTTTTGAGCCCATGTAGAAGAATACTGGTGTGTGACAGAAACGCCCCTTTCTGCTACTCCCAGAGGTCCAGCCCTTCTGGACTCACCAGGTCCAGCCTACCCAGAGGGGAAGTTCTCCTTCCCCCTCTTGATCTCTAGAGATCCCCCCAGGACTCCCAGGGACCTGATCCCAAATGCTGTCTTCCATGCTCAGATGACCTTATGGGACCCCAGCTTCCTCCAGACACAGACCCTGTAACCATCTGAGGTCCCTGGCAGTGGGAGGGTCAGGGAGGCCCTGGGGGGAGGCCCTGGGGAGAGGTCCTGAGCCCTGACTCCCTCCTCTTTTCCCATCTGCAGCCCTGCATCCTCATGAACAACACTCAGCAGCTGAGAGTTCAGCTGGAGAAGATGTTCGAAGCCATGGGAGGGAAGGAGGTGAGCTAGGGTCTGGGCAGGGTCACTATCATCCCCATGTCCCCACAGGCCCCAGAACTCGTACCTGATGAATTCCAGCTCAGCGACTTCATCAGACCCAAGCAAGCAGCTTAACTGTCTGAGCCTCAGTTTCCTCTCTAGCTCCTTTCCCCTGAATTGGATGGGAAAATGCCCCATCCATGCGGATGCCCTATGAGCCTGACCTGATGTTCCTTCTCGCTCCTCAGCTGGATGCCGAGGCTAGTGACATCTTGAAGGAGCTACAGGTGAAACTCAACAACGTCTTGGATGAGCTCAGCCGGGTGTTTGCTACCAGGTGGGGGCATCTCCAGAGCTGGGAGCAGAAGGGAGGGGACAGTCCCCAGCCTGGGGCATCTGGAGACTCAGCAGATGTAGTGGCGAAGACCTCAGGCCCTTAGGAGCTATACAAAGCTGAGTTCAAGCCTAGATTCCCTGCTTACTACTGTGTGGCCTTGGGTGAGTTGTTTAACTTCTCTGAATGTTAGTTTAACCATCTATAAAGTGGGGATGATGATAACAATGTGAAAGTGTTGATCACTCAGTCGTGTTCGACTCTTTGTGACCCCATGGACTGTAGCCCACCAGGCTCCTCTGTCCACGGAATTCTCCAGGCAGGAATACTGGAGTGGGTTGCCATTCCCTTCGCTAGGGGCTCTTCCTCACCAAGGGATTGAACTCAGGTCTCCTGAGTTGCGAGCAGATTCTTTACTGTCTGAGCCACCAGGGAAGCTCAGATGGTAAAGATGATTAACAGTAGTACCTGAGTAGGACCATGTGATGAAATAGACAACCCAAGTAAATATCTTAGCCTGATGCCAAATTCTGCTATTAAACCCCACTCCTGTTATATGCCATGGCTCTCTGATGCTGGTGATAAAAGGTCCACAGATCAGCCTCATCCTGCCCTTCTTCCAGAGGCCAGGAAAGTCTAATCTGAGGTCCTCCTCTCTGTGTCCCCAGCTTCCAGCCGCACATTGAAGACTGTGTCAAGCAGATGGGTGACATCCTCAGCCAGGTGAAAGGCACAGGCAATGTGCCAGCCAGTGCCTGCAGCAGCGTGGCCCAGGACGCTGACAATGTGCTACAACCCATCATGGACCTGCTGGATAGCAAGTGAGCCAGGCTGGGTGGCCAGGGTCCACAAGGGAGGGCTCCTTGGGTGGGGCCTCAGTAACCTTGGGGCTGGCCTGGAGAGGATAGTCAGGGTATGCTTTCTGGGTGGTGGTTGAATGGTTTGGATGGGCGGGTGAGCAGAGGCATGAAGAGATGGAAAGATGGGTGGGGTAATGATTGGAAGGATCAGTGGGTCAATATTTGTACGAATGAATGGATGGTGAAAGCCATGAGGGATGGATGAGTGGATTAAAAGAAAAATGCTTAGAAAGCTATATGGAGAGTATATGGATAAAAGGATGGATGGACAGATGGATAAATGGATGGAGAGTTGGGTAAATATTTGGATGGATGAATAACTGTTTGGAGGATAGGTATATGGATGTATGGGTGGGAGGATGGAAGAAAGGAAAGAAGGGAGGTAGGGAAAAGTGATGGTTGCTGTTGTTCAGTCACTAAGTCATGTCCAACTCTTCGCGACCTCATGGACTGCAGCATGCCAGGCCTCCCTGTCCTTTACCATCTCCCAGAGTTTGCACAAATTCACGTCTATTGAGTCAGTTCACTTTCACTTCATTTTTTTCAAAAAATGATAGAGGAAGCATTAGGGTTGGGGGAAGGATGATTTGGTGGAGGGTGGCTAAGTTGTTGGAAGGATCATGACAGATTACCCTCTGTCAACCCCATATAGCCAGTTATGAACTCTGTCGTTTTCCCTCTCAAGGTTGTCCCCTTCCCTAGCATTCCCTTCTTCTCCTGAGCATGGCCCCAGCCCCCGCATAGCCCGTCTCCAACCTTCCTATTCTAGTTCATCCCCCACTCTATTCGTTCAAATAGAAAAATCTGGCTCTCTCTCTTGAACACTCCACAGCTCCCCCATTGCCCTCATGCTAAGGCCCAGGCCTTCCTCCTAGATTTTGAGGCTCCTTCCCAGTCCCTCTCCTGCTGATCTGTCCAGCTGCCGTTCACTCTTCCCCCTGTGTGTCACACACTGTAGCCCCATCAGACCACCTGGGGTCTGTGTACAGGCTCTGGACCCTCTTGCATGTCCATGGCATGCCTTCCCACCTTGCCCATGTAGTGAGGGGAAGGGGTTCCTCAGGTTGGGACCATCTGGGCCCTTTCTCAGACCTATCCCTTGCCCCCAGCCTGACTCTCTTTGCCAAAATCTGTGAGAAGACAGTGCTGAAGCGTGTGCTGAAGGAGTTATGGAAGCTGGTCATGAACACCATGGAGAAGACCATCGTCCTGCCACCCCTCACTGACCAGACGGTGAGGCCTGCAGGGGGCCAGAGGGAACACCTGGGCCACTCCTCTGTGAGAGCCCAGAGAGCTTGATGTCAAAGGCACTGGGGCTTAGAGGTCATCCAGGCACAAGGGCCATTTGAGAGGTCACACATGGGTGAAAAGTCATAAAAGGGTCAAAAGGTCACTCGGGTCAGTTATTTAAGGGTCAAAGAGGTCAAGTAAAGAGACATCTAGGGGATATAGGGGTCATAGGAGGAACAAGTGATTATTTAAAGGTCAGAGATTACCCAGAAAATAGATCAGCTTGGGCATCAAGGCCATCCATGGGTCACAGAGGTTATAGAGGTCAGTGGGTTCATCAGGGAGCTGTGGAGGTCAATCAAGAGGCAAGTAAAGGAGATACCCAGATTTCAAAGCTCAGAGGCCAATAGAACAGAGTTGCAGGAGGTCAACGAGAGGTTACAGAGAGCTCGGAAGTTAACAGATGTCAAGCAGAAGTCCGTGGTCATCTGGAGACCAGGACCGTGCCCCTGGGACTCTTCTGGTCACAGCCCAGGGATAGTGATCTGCAGAGTCAGGCTGCTGGGTAGGGGTGAGGGATTGTGTCATCTTCAGAGGGGTGTGGCTGGATATGGCTTCCCCTGGGGAGGTGTCGGGGCCTAAGGACAGTGAGGGCATGTAGTTAAAGGCACAGCATAGAGTGGGAGGAAGTTTCTGGGTGGATGAGGGGGGCGTGGGAGGGGCGGCGGGGGCAACCGGAGAGGCAGTGATGGTGGGGGATGCTGGGGACCTCCAGCTGTCCGCCCGTCCGCTCCTCCC